>NC_143053.1:35721212-36024242 GCF_052426305.1 Pelodiscus sinensis | reverse complement strand
GGAATTGAGGGTATTTACAGATGTTCAAGATTGGCCTCATATAATTTTACAACTCCTGGTGAAATAAGCAGTTTAGATGTATTTGATTATTTATATTACAGTTGCACCTAGACACTCGTATCTAGGTTCTCTATAGGAGCCATCTAGGAAATAATTATGTTTTAATAAAAGTATCATTGTGCTCGGGGTGGGTGAACCTAGAATGTAGTTTTGAGAAAGAAACCAGCCGTGGTGCACTTTGTGGATTTTATTAAGAGAGTAAGCAAACACATATAAAACTAAACAATCACATCATTAATTACTATTTATATTAATTAACAGAACAATGCAATGATCAAAGTTATAATTGAATAAAAATTAATTGATCTATGGCTCAGTCTATCAATTGCTCAATTAACACAAGTAATCCAAATTCTGAGGCTGACATCAGAAAGAATTACTTTTGTAACCAGAGTTAAGGAGGAGGGGGTTTCTCTTTGATCTGAGTCTCCAACCAAATGACACTGCTCAGAGCAGATGATGTTCTTGCCTTGGATGGTTTTAAGGCAGTGGTTCCCAGCCTTTTCAAGCATACAGACCTCTTTTCAATCTATTAAAATTTCATAGACTTCCCTCCCTGGGGGAGAGAAAAAAGAAAAGGGGCCAATCGTTATTTTTAAAATTTTCACAGACTCTCTGCAGTACTGTTGCAGACTACAGATTGGGAACCACTGTTTTAAGGAAGTAAAGCTCTAAAAGCTCTGGTCTACATTATATAATTAAGTCAATATTCACTTCTGGGGAAGTATTAAAAGAAGCTATTTTCCTACAAACGTACACACCCTAATGTAGTGATGGGAGTTGGAGGAGTACCTCATACGTTATAAAAGTTCTCACTTTGCTTAGTTGTGTCTTAAACTCATATGAGTGTTGTTAACTGGAAGCAGGTAATAGATGTCAGAATTCATAACGTACCTGTAATGAATCCACATCAGCGGAGGCAGCGCTGACTCCCGCTATTGCCCGTTAAAGGGCAATTGCAATGTCACAGTCTATAGCTAAGCAGTTTATCTGGCCCAGCCCTGGGTCAGGAAACACAAAAGTTTACAAAGGGGGGTCAGGTCTCCTAGCTGGAGGAGAGCTGACAAACACAGGGGTTTTGTCTCTACAGGGAGAACAGACAGTGGCAGTGCAGCAGTCTTGTTTGGTGGGGATCCGGACCACAACACACCAACCAGGTCTGTGGGTCAGCTGGGATCCAAGCCACAACACGCTGCCCACCCGACTTTCATCTCCTCAACTGCCCCTGGGTTGGCATTCCCTGGGCCACTTCCCAGTCCCCCCTGGAGCCTACCTGGCTCAGGTGCTGTGTCTCATGGTCAGCTGGGGACAGAGGTGTGGCAGTGTGTCCATTGGTTCCAGCTCCGGCTCAGGCAGGGATCATGGGGGACCGGTCTAGTCATCGAGGTCCAGTGGGGGTCCTTTCAGCCAGTCTTTGGGCCATGGCAGCAGTCTCCATGGCCTGGGCAAGTCGTCAGGGGCCAGCAGGGATCCTGGAGGTCCCACCCAGTCAGGCACAGGGTAGCTGGGCTCTTCTCTGTGAAAGCTGAGGCCGGGCATCTGGCTTGTTCAGCCACCAGGCTCCAACTGAGCTCTGAGCTCTTATGCCCCTGCTTCCGGTTTCCTGCTTCCTGAGGGTGGGGCTAGGTGAGGCTGGACTCCCCCCTCCAAGAGGTCTTAGAGGGCCCTTCCGCTTCCGGATCAGAGGGAGGCCATGTTACTGTCCCAGACCCATTACAGTACCTTAATGCATATTGTGCAGGAGAACAGTCTCATTTGGTTGCAGATTAATCAGGATGGCATAGCCAAAGACATAGGACTTTGCCCTTGTCTTCTCTGGATGGCCTGTCAAGGGAGAACAAGGACATGTAGTGTCTGGTCTTGCTAATATCTCAAGAGAGACACATTTAATTGTCATGGTCTAAACTTTTACTGGGGTCAATACCCCATTTACTTCTCCTCAGGGGGCCACTCTTATATCTTCAAAGGCCAGTTAAATGGTCCCTGCATGTTAGATAAGACTGATGTGGTTCAAGGCTTTGACAGTCTCTTGGTCTTCAGTTATAAAGGATCATTTCAGTCTTGCAGGATCTACTCTGGTGACTGGGGGCCCTTCCAAGAATGCTAAAACCAGGACACATGTGGGGCTCATGTTTGGAGGGACTGGCAACAGGCTTCTACATCAGGTGATGGACTTGGAGCCTGTCCTTCATTTATTTGAAAATAATTAGCAACCTGTCAGCCATTCTTACACATTAACGCATGACTGTTATGAGGCAAGACATTAAGGAAGTGTCTCTGAAGCTATGTCTACGCAGCAACGTTATTTCTGAATAACTGACATTATTCTGAAATAACATAGTGCGTGTCTCCACTATAAGACTTTATTTTGAAATAATGGAGAACCGGAGGACTTCTTACTCTGACTCCTGTAACCCTTATTTTATGAGGAGTAAGGGAAGTCAAAGAAAGAGTGGTTTTCCTTTGACTTCCTGCTGTGTAGATAGCACCAAAAGCCGAATTAAGCTATTTCAACGTAAGCTACGCAATTGACGTAGCTGAAGTTGTGAAGCTTAATTCAAGTTTTGCCCTGATGTGTAGATATACCGTGAGAGCCCCACCTCAATGCAAGTCCACAGATTACCTCAGAGTGAAGTAATTCCAGGCCCACTTGAGTATGCATCCACATACTTAAAAACATACACACTGTGTGCATCTCTTGAGGACTTCAGTCTATGCAGACAAAACAAATGGCAGGATAAAATAGTATTATTTTCCCATTTTATAGATTGATAACTGTTAATTTTTGTGACTGGAGAGCTACTTGCTGGAACGTTAGGTGCTATGCAAATTAAACGCCTTTTATTTCAAATTAAAGGACGGAGAGGAGGGTTGAACAATTTGTCCCAAGCTGCACAGCTAAGATTAGAACAGGGCACTTCCTGTATCACAGTTGAGAGCTCTAGACCCTGATCCTCTTGAGGTTGCTGCTGTTGGGGTTTACAGTTAAACGGTGTTATTTCAAGTCTCCCTGAGCCAGCCAGCACTATAGCCTTGGCAGACACTGGCATTCCTTCTGGATGCCAGGCTGGGTGCCACAATGCAGACGTGGCATCAGTCTGTAGAACTGACTGGAGGATTTGGTCTTAGACATAGACAAAATATGAAGAATCATGGGGTTCTTCATTTACCTTGGCATTTGTGCCATAAATAACTACTTGCTGTCTGCTTTGTCAGAAAATTTTCACCATTTAGCAGACTCTGATAAGCCCTCAGAAAAGTGAAAACAATTGTCCAAGGCAGGATAAATAATGAATGCAGAAGTGACATCAATTAAACCACGATTCTTCCTATTCTCCACCACAACCTGGAGTTTACCTGAGAGGGAAGTGAGAGCATGTGTGTATGGCCAGGGTCAGATGAGGTCAGACAGCCTGTACTCAAATGCCACAAAACACTTAGCTGAAAAATATGTTGGCTTTTAATCAACTATATGATTTTTCTCGAGACTATATTTTGATCCAGAGTTTTGTTTTGTTTTCATTGAAGAAAATCTTAAAATGTTTAAGCAGAGTATCATCAGGACAGCAAGAACATAGCCAACATTCATACCTCTGATTTTCTCTGTTTGCAATGTCTACATGCTGTAATAATTGGTGCCCTACCTATAGAGAGTTTAGTTTTGTAGAAAACCTAATGTTTCATGAAATGGCATGTGATGCGGTGTGGCCTGGTCTCCTCCAGCCAAGGCACAGAGCTGAGATCACAACTCCTCCCCAAGGAGCAATATAAACACTAAACTCTTTGGGTCCAAGGAAAATGCAGTTTTAAGGCCCAACTTCCAGGGAAACAACACCCCAAATGGAATAAATCATTCAGGTAAGACCCCTTTAACAATGAAAGGAGGATGTACATATTGATTTCTCCCCCAGATAACAATTATTTACACTGGGCTTGATAGTAAATAAAAGTGATTTTTTTTAAGTGCAAACAGTAGGATTTAAGGGGTTGCAAGTAAGAACAGTCAGAGTAAAGTGAATTACAAATTTTAAATAACAGAAAATGCATAGCTAATTCTAACACTAAAAGCTCAGTACAAACTTACTCTAAAACTGTTCTTACTCCAGCTAACCCTCCAAACCAGGAAAGCTCTTTTTCCTTGGGGTCTTTGGTTCATTCTCTTGGGAATGACATGCCAGCCAAAGACTAAGGGCCTGAAAACGTTGCATCCTAAATAGCTTTATTTTCTGGCGGGAATTCTTTGTCTTTGCATTCCAGCCTTCCATGGAAAATTACCTGATCAGACCCCTCCTGTGGGGGTGGTCACATGACTTCCTAAGACCAATCGCTGCTAAGACTTAAAGGACAAATGAGGCTGTTGACAGGTGATCTCCCAGATATTGAGGGAAACACCCCTGATGGCTTTCATTTGCACATTTAAAATCATAAACCATTCAAACTCCATATTCCTAAATCTACATATAAGAATAATACATACACCAAAATAAGATACACAGATACAGCAGACTGAGACATTAAAATTGATAGGTTACATGAGGTATTTTATCGAAAGCATCTTTAAGTTATGCATATTGGTATTCATAAGTCAATTTCATACAGCATGGGGGTGGGGGGTGAACTGTCACATGGCACTAGTAGTAAAAGTATGTATTAAAAGTCCAGAAACCTGTTTCGATTGTGTGTCCTGCTTTATCTGCGTGTATTGATGTGAAGATATGACGATATCTTTGCGGAAAAAAATCTGCAGCATCCATTTTTCATCCATTTTGAAGGTTTCAGTACTTTGCTGTTAGGTAGCACATTATTAGTTTGTCAACGATTATGCAAATAAGTTGAGTTAGCATTAGCTAGAGACTGAATACACTAACACTTGTGTTAAGCCTGTGAGTATGCCCAGAGTCAGCTAAATCACAGAAGCCTAAGTAAACTAACTGAACTGAAAGTTAGTGCACTTTTAAATAAATCTTCTGTCCAACCAACCTGATTCCCAAGTACTTATGATGCATTACAAATAGAACCAACATATATCAAGTCTGGGTTTTTTTTTTAAACTTTCACAAACTTATTTCATTAATCCAGTCAGGACTGCATTCCCACCCAGTTGTTATTTATTTAATGTGCTTTTCAAAATTGATTGCTAGCGACTGGAAACTGATATTTGTTCTGTGCATGAATTTCACATATTTAAAAAGAAAACTGCAAGAGAACTGTATCTTTTAAAGTTTAATTGCCTATTTGGGAAATGAAGAAATATGACATAGCCTTAAAAAGAAGTCCCATATCTGCAGAAAAAAGCTTAGAAGATCACTGTATGCATGTAGCCATGTCAGCCCCATGATATTTGAGAGACAAGTCGGGTGAGGTAATATCTTTTATTGGATCTACTTCTACCAGAGAGAGAAACAAGCTTTTGAGTTTACACAGAGCTCTCTTTCAGCTCTGGGAAATGTACTCAGCAACTGGTGTGGAGCCTTTTCCAGTCCAGGAGTTGCTGCTGTAAGCTAGAACCTGCTGGGGCCTTGATCTAGCTGGCTGCTTCAGGGGTTGTTGGGGATTGTTCCTGGAAGGGAGAGACTTTGGCTGTGCCTGTGGCTGAGAAGGGCCTGCATAAACCTGCATAGGAGGTAATGTGAGTAACTGTGGCTGTATGCAAAAATGCTGCCTGGAACCGAGTGCAGAAGACAGACTAACTAGGTCCAAAGAGGGCCAGAGTGATCTGCCCAGTGAACCAGAGCTGTGGGGCCAACTCCAGTGGCAGAGCGATTTTGCAGTTGTTTCTGCCTGGACTAACTGACACACACATAACCTGCGCAGTGCTGTCTCCACTCCAGTTGCTGATCTTCAGGTGTGCCCACGCAAGCATCTGGGACTCTGAGACCCAGAGGAGTGCACATTTTGGGGTGGGATAAATGGTGGCAATGTAAATGCCAGTTAGATAAGTTTCATTTATGTCTGTGTATTTTAATTGATTTTATTCAATTTTAGTCTGTTAAACCCTGTTTCTTTGGGTTGTTAAGTAAAGGCGTGTTAATTCTAATTTAATCAATTAGATGTATATTGTCATTTTGGAGTTAGATCTAGATTATTACTGGAATAAGTTTATTCCTGGAGACTTCCTAAGCACACCATTAAGAGTGTATAGGGTTAAGTCATTAGGATGTGGAAGGTAGTGTACAAGCCAGCCAATATCTGTTCATTCCTCTCTGATAGGAATCAAACTTGTAAATGAAGTTAAGTTCCAACCCTTCCCTGTGTATTTGGCTTGTGGAATTGGCCTGAAACAACACAGTTTTTGTCTTTTATCAATTTCCTGTAGAGTTCATTCGAGAGCATAGTGACTGTTTGTTTTACTCACAGATTTGCTATGGGGCATTTTGTGCACTGGATAAGGTACAAAACATGTAATATCAGTGTGGCTGCACATTCCTCTTGAAAGGTGTATTGTGGGGGATATTGATCATTGTAGCAGTGGAGAGAAGTCAGCAAGTTTTCTAGCTATTGTTCTGGCAGAGTCGGGTGCCTCTGACTTAGGGTGTTTTGGTCTACTAAGTCTATGGGGCATTTACTTTAGATAATGATCTTGGAGAGGCTGCGGGAAGTGGGGTTGTTTGAAGGCCAGAAGACATGGGATTCAGGAAAGGCCATTCAGAATGGGGTCCCTATTGAATATGATATATAGTTGATTTATGATAGTCTATATGGATTCCAGTGTGGGTTGGTTGGAGATAGGAAGTGATGTGGCTTCAGAATGGGTTTTATTTCTGTATGGAAGCAGGTTCTCTCAGCCACCGGAGCAGCTGCATGGACCTAACTCCACTCTGACCCCTGGAGCAGCTGGACACCCATGCAACACCAGCACCCAGAGACAGCCAGGTGGCCCTGGCTCCACTCTGGCCCCTGGAGCAGCCAGGCAGCCATGTAGCACTGGCCCTGGCCCCAGGAACAACTAGGCAGCCAAGAAGGTACCAGTTAAAGTATCTAATTGCTGTGCATTTGTAATATGTCTGATTGGCATGAACAGGATATATACAAAGCCATTTATTTCATTACATGTTGTATCATTATATTTTGTTCTTGCTATGGTGAGCCTGGTAAAATAAAAGGATTAATTGAATAAATTGCTGAGAGAGTGCTTAATCTATTTAATAAAGTTTTGTAAATCTGCCCAAGTACAAGATTTTCAAAAGGAATGTCAAGATTTTATAGGCAGGTGTTTTAGACCAAGCTGGATGAGCAAGCATCTCAGAGAGGTGATTAAGAAAAAGCAGAAAGCATATAATGAGTGGAAGATGAGAAGGACCAGCAAAAAAAAGCTACCTTATTGAGGTTAGAGCATGTAGGGACAAAGTGAGAAAGGCTAAAAGTCAGGTAGAGTTGGACCTTGCAAAGGGAATTAAAACCAATAGTAAAAGGTTTTATAGCCATATAAATAGGAAAAAAACAAAAAAGAAGAAGTGGGACCGCTAATCATTGATGATGGAGTGGAGGTTAAGGATAATGTAGGTGTTAGAGAAAAAACTGCCCCCCCAGTAAAAAGTTTGGCCAGGCCGCTTTTGCTATAGTGGGCTGCAGTACTCCTTGGGAGAAACCGGCCGCACCCTTCCTGCATACCATTGCCTTTAGAAAAAGGGAGGGTGTGAAAAGGGGAAAATAGCCTCAGACTCTCCCACCCGTCACCTTGGTGTGAGAACTGAGGGGCTTACCTGGTCGCATGAAACCTGCACAGTTTCGGCCCAACCCCTGGGACACAGACCTCCCACTTGGTGACCATTGGGCCATATGGTAATATGCAAGCACGGGAAAGCGATGTGCAGATTTGGGGATAAATACCCATCGTACAGTTCCCTCGAGGAGGTCTTCGCAACACACGTACCACCGTGCGTGTGCCTTCCCGTATACTCCAAAGCGCTGCCGGCCTGATCAACCTACCAGCCACCTCCCCCGACTCTCGGGCGTAATCAAGGCCTTCGCAACCGAACTGATATCTTTGAAATGTTCCGTGTGCTGTGTAAGTTGGTATGTATGATTTGATTTTCTTTGTTGTATAAGCTTAGTGTTGTAGTTGTTTTTGGTAGTACAGAGAGTTTGTAGTTATCACTGTTATTAATTAGTGTAGCTGGATATCTTTAATAGAGATGTAAAATCCTGGTTAAAAAGTTAACTGGTTAAATCAAATGCTAAACATTCTGTTTAACCAGCTAACCATGATCCCGCAGGTGGGGGCTGTGGAGTGGCACAGCTGGGCTGGAGCAGCCTCTGCCAGGCTGAGTCTGCCCACAATGCGGTAGGCATATTGTCTCAGTGTTTATGCAGTATGATGTGCACAGCCGGGCTGGAACAGCCCCCCACCCGCCTTGGACTGCTCCAGCCCAGCTGAGTCATTGGTCAACCAGTAAGCATCACCTGGTAAGGATATTTACCAGTTACCCGTTAACATCCCTAGACTTTAGTATCTGAAACCAAAACTAGGTACCTATCTCCTTTTGTGCATCCAGGTCTCTGAACCTGATTTATGAGAGCCAGATTTTGGTTAATGTCCTCAGGGCTGGTCTACATTGGGAAATGTATTAACAGAAATGCAGTTTTAATGCTGCAGTTATATTGGTATAACTCCTTATAGAGACAGTTAGTATGGAGTAAGAGTGCACTGGAAAAAGAGGGCACAAAAGAAAGCTTATAGAAGTAATAGCATGCTTAACTGTATAGTCAATTCAAGTGAGTTTTACAAGGTTTACAAATAAGAGGGTAACAATACTGAATTTATCACTTATCAAGATTAATGCTGATGCATTTGTTGCACTGGCTTTTAATGTTTTGTAAGCAAATAAACCCAATCAACATGGATCACACAGATCTGTATTAAAACTGTTATTTATTGTAAACAAAGGTATAAAGTACAACATAAAAAGTACTGTGCAAAATTTTAAAGTAGTCACAAAAGAGTAGTATCTAGCACACTATTATCCAACTGTTGTCTATATTTATGTACTCAGCATAATGAGATACAATGGAAATATAGTTAGTGAACGCTGATGCATTAGGTCACAAAATCTACAGTATTAATTCCAGACTGGTGCTTTTACTGCCTTATTTCACTTTATAAATAACTCCTAACTTTCTAAATGAATACAGTATAGATTATACCCTCATTACATCAAGACCATTTATCTTTAATAGAAATTATCTTCAAAAGTGACCTCTACATTAAGTAACCTAGCATAACATTCTTGTTCTTTCCTTTTTAATAAACTCATGTTTATTCTTATGGTTACATTTTAAAACATACTGTCTGTGTTTATGAAAAATGCAGTAGTATGGAGTTTTGAAAGGTATAAAGGAATCCATAAGTAATTTGAAAGCAAAGGCATCATAAGATAATTAAATATAACCAATTATAATCATCATGAGCTTTCAAAAGGAATAGCAAAAATAGTACTAGCACTCTCTATTATAATAAATTATTCAGGATTCAGGTACTTTTGGCTCTCTTTGGCCACATGTCAGCACGCAATCTATTCCATATTTGGACAGTAATGTAAAACTGGCATGAGTGACATACTTGATACAGTATTTAATGTATCAATAGTTGTTGAGCCTCAATGCCCATCTCTCAAGATTGGGCCACAGTGTGAACAGAAAAAAAAAATCCTATCAAGGAAAGGTGATAGCAATAGGATAATCGTTTTTATACTATCTAGTTCAGATGCATTCCTGATCTATACATCTGTACCATACACTGATATTTGTCTCTAGTTTGTGCTCTACTGAAAACTCATTACATCTTTGAAAACTGTAATTTCAGATGGTTTCAAGAATTAACATCAGCCAGCAGCTCTGCATGATTTATAATCTGCATAAATGACAAATAATCTGCATAAATTCAAAACCCTTCACTACCTGTGCTGCTCTGTTCTCCAACCTTCAACCTCTTTTCTTTTCACCACGTTGAAAAGAAACCTGACATTCCATTGTTAGTCACTGGTTCTCTCAGTAGCATTCCTGTGACCAAGCACAGACTACCTTTGCCTCTCTGCTGTAATGCCATCAACAGATGGCACTGAAGAACTACAGACCTGAAGTAGAAGCTTTTATACATCCCTGGTGGTATACCATAATAACAAGTTAGTTCTGGTAAATTCAGGAGTTCTTTCACTGTGTAGGTATGGATGCAGGTGGCACACCAATGTCGTTTAGCTTGCTTACTTCCATTTGCCAGTTTGGTAGCTTCTTAGCTGACAAATGCCGCCGTGCATGCTTTGTTAAATGGTCACTCCTCATGAACCGCCGATCACACATTGGGCAAGCAAATTTCTTCTCACCAGTATGTGTCCTGCGATGCCGTGACAGTTCATCAGACCGTGCAAATCTCCTGTCACAGCCTTTCCAACTACAGCTAAAGGGCTTTTCTCCTAAAACAAAATAGAGATATGAACATTTATTTAGCAACAATTTTGCTTTTGACTGGTAATATTTGTCCAACATTTTTAGAACCAATTTCTACTATGTCAGCCAAGACAAAGGAAACAAAAGCAGAGATGTACAATATTAAGATGGTTTTGACTGTGCTAACTCCAAGGATCACCATCACCAAGTAGCCAGCTGTAAACAGGATCAATGCACTAGCCTTTCATCACTGGAAAGCAGAATACAGCTTGTGCTTAAAACCATGACAGCTTTGCATGATTAGCATCCGCTGCTGAAATGCAATGTATACTATAAGCAGGAAGGATGTTGCATGACAAGACTGAAATGTACTGTGTAAACATACGTAGCTCTCTATCCTTTCCTAGTGTGATAAAAAAAAAATCTAGTAGTGAATCTTAAGAACTGCCAGAAACCTGAATGAACAATTCTTTGGGGTGTTAACATTGAAGGCAAGAAGGCAAGTCATCTGTCCTTTTTGAAGCATCCTACCAAAGATTATGCCATGTAATAGCCATGCTGGCAAAAGCAAGCAATGGCACTCTGAGACTGCCCCACAATGTTTTCCACGATACCAGACAGTGTTCAGTGAAGACAAAAAAAGAAAAAAATATAGCTGTACAATGTTAAAATAGCTTTGATTGGGGTAACTAGACACATCACCATTACCGAAGCCAGCTGTAGAAATGATTAGTTAACTAGTCTTTCACCTCTGGAAAGCAGCAAAACATGGACAATATCAGAACACACTAGAACATCGATCAACATTATCATAAATATACATGAAAGTCTTTCTTTGGCATTCCTACTATTCACTGATTAATGACCTACCTGTATGTGTTCTCACATGGGCCTTCAAATGGGAGCTCTTGAAATAAGTCTTTCCACATCCTGGATAGTTGCAAATATGACTTCTTATTCTTGATGAGTCAATTGATGGAGTGATTTTGGCTACAGAAGGTGTAAAACCTGGAGCAGGAGCAATAGGAGAGAGTCTAGTGCCATTTGGACTAATGGTGGGAGCCTTTGTGTTCTGCACAACTGGCTGGGGCACAACAAACATAACAGCACCTTTAGGAACTTGAGTTCCCATGAACACCATAGGCTGGCAAAGGGTTGACTGTTGGCTAGAAGAAGAGTTGGGCACTACTGCTGTCATAACAGAGTTATTAGTAGGCAGAGGAACCATCTGGCAAATTACTGGCACAGGTGAAACACCACTCGCTTGTACAGAAGGTGCTTGTACAGAAGGTGAAGATACTATCATTGATGATTGTTGTACAGATCCAGGAACGGGATCATGTTTACTGGATGAAGTCTGGATCAGGGACAATGGACTGACAGCTAGTGTTGTTTTTTCTTCTAAAACTGGCCCTTTGTCACTTATGGAAGTTGCTCTGTTTGGTGACACAATTGCACAAGGTGGATTTTGTTTTACAATTCTACTCTGTGCATTTATTTCCCTTGAAGTACTGTCCTGATACTTTGACACACTAGCTGCTCTCACTGGACAAGTTTTGTGATTACAAAGCTGAGCATCAGCTGTATGGCGAATAACACTTGTTGCTTGAGCTTTCATTGGTCTTGGTGCTGGAGACTTTCCAGACTCTTTAAAAGCTGCTGAAGGAACAGGCTTTGGAATATCAGAGAATGATCTGCATTGTACAGCAGATGACGCTACTGCTGACGGATGAATTACTTGAGACATCTCAAAATCAGAAGGGCTGTACGGTGGAGTCAAGCACTAAAAAGGGAAAAAGAGATGCAAGCAATGACACAACTATTCCTCATGATTATTTCTCAGTTAGTGAGATTTTAAAAAAATGTATGGCATGCACAATAATAGAATAAAGCTTACAAATGCTGGTATTGCATGAAAGTCAGCTGCACCAGGTAGCAGGTTATCATCAGTTTCTTCTGACATATCAGATGCTGGTGTTATAGGTCTCAGTTCAGAATACTTTTTGAAGTCTGATTTCCAGTTGCAGCTCATAGACATAAGGGCTTCTACGGCTTCAAAATCACTCTTTTCAGTGGTATTGTTCCAGGAACGTTTATTATTATTTTGCTTCTCCGTAATCATCTCTATTCTTTCCTCCTAAAAGGAAAAAAATGAGTATTTTTCAGCTTCCTGTTAATTAACAGTTCCTAGTTTCAATTATAACAATTAAATGCAATCTGTAAAACCATATACTTTATGGAATGGATTTAATATTTTAAAAGATACTCTACATTTCCTCCCATATTAAATACCCTTCATAAAAAGGTTAATATGAAAGAGGAAATCTGATTAATATTGTGTCTGTACAATTGCCTAGTTCAGGGCTACTCAACAGGCGGTCTATGGGCCACATGGTCCCGCAGTCTGTTTGTTTGTGGCCCGCAGTGTGGTTTGGGTTTATGCGAAGCTCAACCCCCGGCCTGCAGGTGGGATCCTTTGAACTTGGCCTCCACTAGGAACACTCTCCACAATGGTGAGGTGTCTCCCAGGTGAGGTGAGCATTGAAAGATGCAAGCGGACAGGCTGGCTGGAACAGACTAGGGATGTGAAGGATGAGTCAACAGGATAGTTGACTAGTCCCTTCCCTCCCTTGCAGCCTCTATTAGAGGCTGCAAGGGAGGGGAGAAGAGGAGGCTACTTCAAAGCAGCAGCACTCTGGATCAGCTGCTCCATGCAGTGCTGCCGCTTTGAATGCCATGGGAAGCCCAGTGTCAGGCTCCTCATGGCATTTCAAAGCGACAGCGCCATGTGGAGCCCGGAATCAGCTGGGGACTCCAACTGATCCCGGACTCTGCACAGCGCTGCTGCTTTGAAATGCCACAAGGAGCCCAGCATGGGACTCCTCACTGCATTTCAAAGCGGCAGCACCATGCGGAGCCCAGGATCAGCAGGGAAGTCATGTGTCCCCTTCTCCCCTGCTTGCTGACCCTGGGCTTTGGCGCTTTCACCTTTGAAGTGTAGCAATAGCCCTAGGGCTGTTGCTATACTCCAAAGGCGGAGGTGCCCTATCAACTAAATCAAATAGTCGATGCAAAAATGTATTGACTATTCGATTAGTCAGTTACCCGATACGAAGTGAGCTGGGCTCACAAAAGCTCAAGATACCATTTACATGTTTTGTTAGTCTATAAAGTGCTACCAGATTATTTTTTTAAAGTTTATCCTGTATAGACTAACTTGGCTACCCCCTGAAGATCCTTAGAACAGACGTCAGCATTTCTAGCCTCCAGGGAGGAGGTGCTGGGGCATTGTGTGAAAGATATTTGCATATATATTTAACCACACTTAAGTTGTGGCCCTCAGCATGTGCTGTGAGTATCACTGTGGCCTCCTGGGGCTTCCAAAGTCGAGTATCCCTGGTCTAGCTTAGGAGGAGGTGTGAGTACCAAGGGAAGAAAAATGGCTCACTACAAAAGCAATTTTCTCTCTCTTGGTATTCACACCTCTTAAACTGTTGGGAGTGGGCCACATCCACCCTGACTGAATTAGCCCAGTTAATACTGGCCCTCCACTTGATAAGGTAACTCCTTTCTTTTCATGTGCTAGTATATTTATGCCTGACTCTGTAATTTCTACTCTGATGAATCTGACAAAGTGGGTCTTTGACCATGAAAGCTTGTGCTCACAATAAATGTTATTTATCCCTTGTTGTTTTTGCAGATACAGACTAACTCAGGTACCCCTCTGATACTTGCTGTTCCTTTATTCCATCCTGCAAGAATTTTAAGTAAGGTAAAATCTAATTTTTTTTGTTTACATAAACGGAAAAGGGACCATATTGAGGTTGAGGCACAAAATCTGACTGACTTAATACCTGATAAAGAAAGCTTGCCAGATAATATGGAAGGTGTTCTTGTTATTTTCCTTTGTGTGGTGTATATATATATATAACACTCATATAATTGGAATATTAAAAAGTTAGGTAAACACTATTTTGTGTAGGTGGAGGGTGGGTGAGGAGTGTTTTGGGCTCTCCATGAAGAAACCCATTGCTGATACTATTGATTTTTAGAGTGCTGATGCACAGATGGATATTTGTGTGCCTGAGCTGAACAATTTTCCTCTCAGAAAGCTGTGCTTAAAGTGTTTTTTTCCAAGGCCCAAACTCCAGGAGCTGTTTGATTAAGCTTTAAGGAGCAGGAGCAGGACAGGTAAGGTTTTATAGATAACTTTTTAAAGGCCTACGGTTTGCAGATTTTGAGTGTTTTAAGTACAAGAAAATATGGAACAATAATATTCTGAAGATGGAGGAAGTCCTATTAAAAAACCTCAGTAACAAAAACGGGCTCTAGCACAGCTAGGGAAAAGATATCCTCGCTGGGTTCTACAAAGAATTAACCTATAGCAAGACATGATCACTGAGCAAATGAAGGGGAGAAAAACTGCCTGTGGCTCAGAGGGGAGGCAGCAGAGGAGCAGGGAGATCCTCGCTGGCAGCCGGATGCTGGGTCTGAGCCACGCTCACCTCACTGAACCTCTGTGTGACTCACTCTCTCCCTACGTGAGCTCAAACCGCGCAGTGCCACCCCCGCTTCTCGCCCATTGGTCCCCACGGTCAGGCACCTCAGAAGCCGATTGGCTGGAGGAGGGCCGAGGCGAGGTTTGGGCGGAGGCATGTGAACAAAGCGTGATCAGTGTCTGGTCCCAGGCGCCCGCCAAACGTGGTGAACTGGGGACTGCCACTCAGCGACCTTTCCCCTACTTGTGCTGCGTGCGGTCTCCCTTCCCCCGTCCGCCTCCCTCCCTCCCTCCCTCCCGGACGGGCGGGGGCTCAGCCGGGGCTCGCTGCCAGGCAGGAAGGGAGCCCGCCTGCTGCAGCACTGGGCAAGGCGGACAGCCAGCCGCATGCTGCTTCCCGGCCAGAGACACACATATGCAGCAGGGCGGGGGAGGGGCGCGACCTCAGGCCACCCCCGCGGCTCCCAGGAGAGCCAGGCGGAGCCAACCCCTCCTCTCACAGGGCTGGGGCCGGCGGAGAGGTTCAGCACCACCACGCCCGCCGCTTTCCCGCCAAGGGCACCAGCGTGAGCCCGAGGGTGGGGCTCGGCTGCTCAGGGTGGGGGCTCTCAATAAATGGAGCTAGGGCGCTCCTTGCCCCCCGGCTGCAGAAGAACAGTCACCAACAAGCAGCGAGCCCTGCCCGGAGCCTGACCCCGGCCATCGTGCCCGGGCGGGGCTTTTGCAAGGCGGGAGCTGGCCACGCTGCTCTGCCTCGTCCGCCGAACTGCGCGCTGCAGCCTCGCCCACCCCCTGCTGGGCTCCCGCCCCCGCAGCCTCGCCCACCGCCTTCCTCCAGCCTCATCCTGCCCCGTTCCGCTTCCCTCGCCCACCGCCTTCCTCGGGTCGTGCCGAGGGAATCCCCCTCACCCGCCCCTTTCCCTCGCAGCCCCCCTTCCCGCCCCCAGTGCAGTCTGAACCAGGTGTCCACCCCTCCCGCCATAGCACCCGCGCACCCCTCCCTCCAGACAGGGCTTCTCCCATCACCCACTTTAGCTGCGTGCGCCCACAGCTCCCTGCACACCGCGTGCCCCCGCCACAATGCCCGGCGCTTCCCTCTAGCCACGCCGCCACCCCCCGCAGATCATGCCCTGCGACATCCAGCCCCCCAGTAACCTCCTCAAAACCCAGACTGTCTCTGTCATCCCTCTGCGGACCACCACAGAGACCCCAATCACCCTTCCCCCGACTGCCTCGGCTCCCCTATAACTTCCCCCAGCCCCCCCCCCCCGAGTGCCTCAGTCTCTGCCCGGGTTACCATAGGGTCCCCAATAACCCTTCCCCAGATTGTCGCGGCTCCCCCATAACCTCCGCCCCCCGACTGCCTCAGTCTCTGCCATCCCGTCTCCGGGTCACCAGTGGGTCCCCAACAATCCTCCCTCAGATTGCCTCCCTCTTTGCGGATCAGACTCCCCCATAACCTCCCCCAGCTTCCCCCCCCCCCCCGCCATCCCTCTCCGCAGCGCGCCACAAGCTCCCCAATAACCTCCCCAAGACCCCGATTCTCTCGCCAGATCCACGCAAACTCCCAGTACAGTAACCTCAGCCCCGGATCGCTGCCTCCTCTGCCATCCCCTCTGTGACCACAGGATTCCCAGCAGCCCCTCCCCAAAGGGAACCCCTTCTTCTCTGGGCCACAGACATCACCCCCCACAACATCCCTCTCCACCCTCCTCGGGCTGAGCCCCTTCTCGTGCCCCGCCTCGCGACCCGCATCCACTTCTCCCCGGGGAAGCTGATGCGGGGAGGGCTCGCTGGGATTCAGCCCCCCGGACTAGGAAGCGCTGCACTTACAGCTGGCTGGGAGAGAGGAGCTGCGAAATTCAGCATGGTCCTGCGGGGCGGCGCGGTGGCTGGGAGCTGCCCTGATGCTGCTGCTGCTGCAGCTGTTGACAAGAGCCTTCACCCCAGGCGCTCTCTGGCCGCTGCCTTGATTTTCCCCTTTTGTTCGCAGCTGCCCATTCAGCTGGCGGTTCCAGCAGCTCGGCGCAGGGGGAGTCCGGA
Source organism: Pelodiscus sinensis (assembly GCF_052426305.1). Taxonomy (NCBI): domain Eukaryota; kingdom Metazoa; phylum Chordata; order Testudines; family Trionychidae; genus Pelodiscus; species Pelodiscus sinensis. The sequence goes on along the minus strand of NC_143053.1, from coordinate 36,007,258 downwards.
GCTGGCCGCGGCCAATCCGCTGCAAAGGTGTGTGAGGCGGTGGCCAATGGCGAGCGGGAGCACGCGTGATCAGCGGCTGCCCAGCGGCGTGGAGAGCGTGTCAGCTCTGCGTGTGCACAAGCCCCAGCAGCGTGTTCCCGGCGCAGCCCTTGGGTAAGTCCCGACGCGGGCTGAGTCAGTGTCACGTCTCCGCTCTGTCTCCCTCTCCGGATCCATGTGGGAGAGGCGCGCCCGAGCGGGTGGAGGAGGGGGCAGCAAGATACTTCCTGTCAAATGAGATCATGCCGCTGGGGGAGGGGAGAGCACATAGCTCAGGTCACCGCATCTCTCTCCTCATCCGACTAGCAGGGGCTTGTCCTTGCGCCTCCTTTGACGTGTCAGTCTGAGCAGGGGGTACCTTGTTCAGTGTTTTTTTTGAGGTGGGGAGATCACCTTTAGGAGTCCAAATGGCTACTTAGGTGACATCAAATGGAGCAGTTTAGTCACCAGTGATAGCTGTTTATTATTTTATATAAAAGTAATTTATGGTCCCTATCTGAGCAAATTAACCAGCTTTTCACTGCATCACCCTGGTGAAGTATACAAGTATTATTATCTTAATGTTACAGATGGGGAACTGAGGCACAGAAAGATTTGTGATCCCTGTGATAGGTGTGGCAGAGCCTGAAAAGAGATCTTAGTCTCAGCCTTAACAACAGGACTATCTGATACTATTTGAGTGGGCTGCTCAGTGTGCTTTACAGAGTCCTATGATCAATATTCATTGCTCTGAGGGCGGGTAATCAAAGGAGACAGCTGCTCAGGCCCCTTCATTTTTGTGTGTGTGTCACAACTCTAAATCCAATCAAGCCCTAGTGACAGTGAGTTTGCAGTTCGTAGTTTAGAATGTGACCATAATCATCTGCAGAACCCAGCTAAAACCTCAGTACAGTACTATCCTAAGCCATAGTCTATTAATGTTACATACTATGTTACAGATGGCATGAGAGGATAGCCTTGGTTTCCTTCAGCTGCCATCCTAGTGGCTGGGTCAGAGGTGGGCAATCACTTTTTGAAATTTCTGAAGTGGCCCCGGGCTGCAAGGGGCGGGACCTGGTGTGAAAGGGAAAGGGCCGGGATACTTTCAGGTTCCCCACCCCCAGACCATGATTGGCCTGGAGGAGGGGAGAGCGCCTTTGTCCACCTGCCTCTCCTTCCCCGTAGGTGCCCATGCCCCTGGCTGGGAGGAGACTTCCCACACGCTCCTCTGCTCCCAGGCCATTCAGGGTCTGGGGGCAGAGGAGTGTGCAAAGTGTCCTCTGCTCTGTCCCTGCCCTGCGTGGTGCTTAAAAGTGCAATGCACTCCTGCCAGGGTGGGAAGAGGCTTCATGCCAATCAGGGGCTGGGGAGAGTGCAGAGTCTTCTGCCCTGTCAGGGAGTGTGTGGCACTTGTAAGTGTTGCATGCGCCTCATAGGGTGGAGGAAACTGCGCACTCCTCTGCCCCCAGGCCTTGATTGGCCTGGGGGCGTGGGAGTTCACAAAGCTTCCTCCCACCCTGCCAGGAGCGCATGGTGCTTTTAAGTGCCGCGTGCTGCTCGCAGGGTAGGGACAGAGTGGGGGAAACTTCTCCTCTTGGCCTGGTGGCTGGGGAACACATGAAGTCTCCTGCAGCCCTGTCAGGAGCACCTGGTGCTTCCAAGTGCTATGTGCTCCTGGCAGGGCAGAGGAAACTTTGCGCACTACCCCCACCCCCAGGCCCTAATTGGCCTCCATGGGCTGGATCCACCTGCTTGGCGGGCCAGATCTGGCTTGTGGAGGCCCTTTTGTCCACCCCTGGGCTGGGTCCTTAATCCACCACTGTCCAAGACAAGTTCTACTGGTCCCAGCTTGCTTTCTGTCATTGAGACTAAAAGGGGAGATGATGATAATTCTGTTTTTTACACACATGGTTCCTGGGAGCAGGCCTTGAGAGGATGGTTTGGTTTCTCCCCTGGTAAGTTGGGATATAAACTGCAAAGCCAGCCTCATCTGTATCAGAGTGATGTGGTTTATGTGGCTGTTAGTAGCTATTTTTATAAGTTCTTGTATTGTTACCAAACCTGTGGTATCTCAGTGCCTTCCATATATTAATAAATGTATTCCTATAACACCTGTTATTTAGGAAAGTAGTATTGTGTTTTACAGATGGGCACAAAGAGAGATTAACTGACTTTGCAAGATAGCACAGAGGTCTAAGGTGAAATTGAAACTAGATGTAATCCCAGTCTAATGCCTTGACCATAGCATCTGCTTCTCTGCCTTGATCTGAGAGAATGACTCTTGCTTGGTTCTCTCAGGCTAGGACCTGTTTACCCCACAGACCATAACTCTGAATCAAAGATGTAAACGAGTAAGGGTCATAAGGTTGAAGTTAGAGTGCATCTACACAGCACCTTAAATTTAAAATAAGATACACAATTTGCATAGCACATCTTATCTTGAATCTATTTTGAAATTTGGCATGTCTACACAGAGCCACATTTCAAAATAATGTGCTATTTCGAGCCATCCCTTAACCCTCGTGCATCCCTTAACCCTCGAGGTTTACCGGGATGGCAAAATAGCACACCTGTTAGTATGAAAAATATTTCGAACAAACGGGTGGATTGTGTAGACAAGGGGTAGCTATTTTGGGATACCTTTTGGTATCCCTAAATAGCCATGCAGTGTAGGCATACCCTTAGGGTATGTCTAAACGGAGCCATGTAGATTAGTTTTCTTGGCAAAGGGGAAATGAAGTGGCAATTTAAATAATCGCCGCTTCATTTAAATAAAAATGGCTGCCATGCTGTGCCGATCAGCTGATTGTCGGCACAGCGCGGCAGTCTAGATGGGAATCTGCTGACCCCAGAACCCTTCATCGGCAGAGCCTTTATGCCTCGTGAACGAAGGGTTCTGGGGTCGGCAGATTCCCATCTAGACTGCCGCGCTGTGCCGACAATCAGCTGATCGGCACAGCATGGTGGCCATTTTGATTTAAATGAAGCGGTGATTATTTAAATCGCCACTTCATTTCCCTTTGGGGTCTTGCCTAATCTACATGGCTCCGTCGACGGAGCCATGTAGTTTAGACACACCCTTAGTGAGCTGTGTTTGATAAATGGATCATGTTTTGATACCTATATCTCTCAATTTCACTGCTTTGTAGTAATTTGTTTTTAGATAAAATAAAAGAGGTTAGTAGTTAAGAGTGGTGTTTGATTGGTGGTGTGTGGTGGTTTTTTTAAAACACTGTTTCCCTGTAAATCTGGATGGAAACTTGAAGAGTCAACACATCTAAACAAATTTAATTTTAAATTTGTCCAACTTGTATTTTTGTGTTCTTAAAAGAGCTTATGTCAACACTATTTTAAAATTAGTGTTCTTTAATGTCTCGACTCTTTATCCAAAACATCTTTGATAGTGATGCTGTAGAAAGTACATAAGCGTCTGACCTAACTTCCATTAAATTCAGGGGGAGTTGGATTTCTGGGAGCAGTTTAGATACTGAAAAGCAAAAGTAAAGTACTTTTTTCCCCCTGCATTTTGTAAAATGGGTCTGTCTTTCAATCCTTAAATAGTAAACTTTATTTTTGGACATTTTATAATACACATTTTAAAGAAAGATTTAAAGTATTTATTCTAAAAGGTTCCAAAATTCTTGATTAACTACATACATATAACACCAATGAAATGCAAGCCTGTCTTGGGTGGAGGCTAGAAGTCATCTGACATTGCATAGTAACAAGTAGGGAATGTAAAAGGTTAACGCAGGGGTTCTTTAACTTTATGATTCCATGAGCCCCCCCCTAAGTTGCTTGTGACCCCCTGGGGGTTGGGACCCACAGTTTGAGAAATGCAAGGTTAACAGATTATGTCCCTTACCAGCATGTTTACCCGGATAACTGATAGGGGGCTGGTCTGGTTGGGCCCAGCCCCTGGAGGAATCCCCCACCCATGGTGCAGCAGACTTGGCTTGTCCGGGCTGGAGAAGTGGGGGGCAGGGGAGGTTGCAGCTGGATGAGGCTGCTCTGGATGGGCCAGGCTGAGCCTGCTGCACCCATGCCACAGGCAGGGGGCTGCTCTGGCTGGGTCCCTGCTAGTTAACTGGTTACCCAGGTAAGCATGCCAGTAAGGGGCATGCTTACCAGTTAATCTGTTAACCTTTTATATCTCTAGCCCTGACAGAGTTCAACATGCCATTCCATCTCTTGCTCAAGGGACAGCATCCAAAACACGGTGTGTGGCTTGAACATCAATACAGAGTATTTATTTATTGATGTAAAATATTTTTACCCTGCCTCTCTCTATTTAAAATATTCAAAGGGGTTTACAGAATTTTAAACAAATATGTAATATTATAAAATAATGAGACCCCAAATGGGGGGACATAAAACCTACTAAGATACCAAGGGGAGGGACACCTCCCCCCCTCCCAATAAAAGCACAGGGTAAAAAGGGTGACTTTAGCCCGGTGCCGAAACAATGACAGTTTTGGCACCAGGTGAATGTCCTGGGGGAGAGAATTCCATAGCTTGGGAGCAAAAGCTAAGAAGGCCCTGCTTGGCATAGATATTAATCTTATCTCCATAAGTGGAGGAACACAGCAGAGCCTCCCCAGTTGACCTCAATCCCCAGGCAGGCTCCTATAGGAGGAGACAGTCCTTCAGATACCCCGGTCCCAACCCATTTGGGGCTTTAAATGTCATAACCAAGACCTTGACTGTGTTCAGAATCATGCCGGAAGCCAGTGCAGCTGCCAGAGCACCAGCATAATGTGCTCTGTATAACGGGTGTTAGACACATTCTGGACCAGTTGAAGCTTCCGAAGACTCTTCAAAGGCAGCCCACATAGATTGCTTTGCATGCTATCACAATCCTGTTGTAATTCTTTTTCTCGCATCCTTTGGACTAGATTCTCAGAGACCTAGCCAGTGGCAAAAGGAGATGAGTTTGTGGTGGCCAGCAGAGAATTTCCCTGGTGCAGAAGAACTCCATGCTGGCAGAAAGCTGACACACTTGAGTCCTATGCCAGCTGCTCTTGAATCCCTGGCACTGGGGTTATATCACAGGGGAAAGGGAAGAAGCGCGATGGAATAGAATTTTGCCACGCTTATCCTCCACTGGCAGATTCCACTGATGACAGTGACCTAGACTTGTCAGGGCTGGGAGTGGGTGCAGACCAGCCCTGATGAGAGATCAGTCTCAAGAGTGGTCCTTTCTGTGTACTCAGAACTTTCTATTGGACTAAACTGCTACAGGATAGTGGGAAAGGGTGTAGCACTGTCATTTCCCTCTATTATGCATGTTGGTCTCAGGGTATTAGAGAAACAAGGCAAATGATATAGTATCGTTTATTGGACCAACTTCTGTTGTGAGGGACATGGTTGCAAGCTGCATAGAACTCTCAGTTCAGATTGCTGCTGAGAAATACTGTCCCTGCTTTAGAGAAAGGAAAATGTGAGAGCTTTATTTTCACACCTGAAGCAGGGCAGTGGGTGTCTGAGGCAGAGAAGTTTGAGGGGGTGAGAAGGAAGCACTGCGCTGAACCAGCAGAAGAATGCTGAACAGGGGAGAGGAGAGAAGTGGGAGGAAGGGGAACAAACTAGAATGTGAGGAGGGGAGGGAAGGGAAGAGACAAAAGGGAGGTCAAAGCTGGCCAATATGTGGCAGTTGAAAGGATAGATACACTTTTCCTTTGACTGGAGGAAAAATGCATTGAAACAGAAGTGTTTGGCTGGGGGGTGGGACAAGTGGTGCAGAGGAGGGTACAGTGCGAAGCTGTGTGGATATTGTAACTGTATAGTACAGATGGAACTTAAGAGTTTGCACCTGAGGTGACAGTTTGTGGGAGGTTGAGGAAATTAGTAGTGTTCATGGACCTGAGGGGGAAAAATGGTGGGGAAGGGTGAGCATGTGATGAGAGATGATACAGGTCCTAGCCACTCAGTGGGCCAATCTTGCACGTGCAGGGCTTTGATCTGGCTTGTGGGGTTGTTCCAGGCCCAGTCCCCAGCACGCTGCCTGGGAGCCAGAGTTGTGCGAGCCCTTTCAACTGCTTCTATTTAAAGGGCTCCTGCCTGCCCCGCACCTGTCAGGCAATGCGTTGCCTGGCAGCCATGGGGAAAGTGCAAGCCCTTTAAATAGAAGCAGTTGAAAGGGCTTGCATGTCCCCAGCTCCCAGGCAGTGCTCTACCAGCGAGAACGGGAGCAGTGAGCCCTTTAAATAGCAGGAATTGGAAGGGCTCACAGCTCCCATTTCCAGCTAATGTGATGCCTGGGAGCTGCAGGGGAGGCAGGAGCCCTTTCAACTCCTGCTATTTAAAAGCTCCACCCCTTCCAGGGTAGCCTGCAACCTTTTCAAAAAATTAAATGCCTCCTTGCCCCAAAAATGATTTCCCACCCCTGTCCTAGGAAATGTTCAGTGTCCTGGTTATATAAGTAGTAGTTGTAGTGTCAGAAAAAGGACAGAATTTAATCATAATGCATATTAAGGGGACTCTATAAGGCTCTGGAGACATGCAGCTCTCTACAGTTTCTCCTAGCAGACTGATTCCCAAACTAACTAAGGGCTGTGGCTGTGTGTGTGTGTTCCCCATCCTCACTTACATCTGCAGTAAGTAAATGAGGCTACTTTGTGTATGCATTTCACAGAACACCCCTTATAGCAAGCCTTAGGGCCTCTTGTCTAGAAGCACTTGTGGCTGATTGTAAGGCATCGTACGGCTCTGATTTTTTCCCTCTCCTGATTGGTGCCTTTCAAGGGGAGGGATCAAAAGAGGCTCATAACGGTGACCTTCTCATTCCTGATGGTAGGAGGAGACCAAGGCTGCCAGGAAAAACAGTGACTTGGACATCCATGATGAAATCTAAGGAGAGCAAGAGAAACTATCATCAGATAAAACATTTTCAATAAATAGCTATAGCCTATTGTGGTGGTTCAAATGCTTCTAATAAGCTCAAACTTAACTATGCTTCTCATTCACTTTGCCAAACATGTTCACAAATTTTCTCTTTGAAACATGAATGTAGTGAAGAGTTTACAAGTATGCATTTGTACAGGGCTTAGCTGTTTGTATATGCCTGTTGCAGTAGATTGCATCTCTTTATGCTGAATTTCCCAGAAAGTCTGCAGCCAGGAAGTCGAGAAGCAGGTCATATTCTTGTTATATGAAAAACTGTATTACCATGGAATTGTGAAATTAAACTGGGAGGATAATTAACAGCATGTCAGGTTTCAGTTGGGGATCTTCTAGGGTTAAGAGGGAGAAATCTTAGGTCCTGCCTTCTGGGGAGGAGGGGAGTTAGAGTTAACCTGTGGAACAACCACCTCACTTACACAGAATTGTTTTGTTTTGATGGTTATCCTAGGAATAGACCCATTTGAGGATCTCTAGCAGAGTTTATACAAACTCCCTTGTCTCTGACACTGCATACATCACCCCATTTTCCCTTCCCCCACACCCATGCGTGACTGCACACACAAGATCTCTGCTCTACACCAATGAATCCCCCTCCTCCTCCTTGGGTTGTTATAACCTGTCTGTGCATTCTGATGCTGGGATGTGATGTGAACTCAGAATGGTGTCCTGTCATGTGGTGTAAGCTGCTCTGTCAGCTTGAGGCTAGGCATTTATAAGAATCCCCTTTCGCAAACCGCTGGCTCTCTTCCAAACAACTCCCTAGCTGCTGTAGCTGAGGGTTTCAGCTTCCTGTGCTTGCTGCTTTCTTTGTTTCCTCCATGGATTTTTCCCAGGCTTGTCCCTGTCTGCTCATTTTCTCAAATCCTGTCTGAGTTAGTTCTGTATACTTTTTTTGGAGTGGCATCCCACCCCTGCCATCCCCATCAAGTTTGCACACAGTATCATCAGAAAGGGGGGAGAACAGAAGGAAGGAACTTTCTGCTTAGCCCCACACCCACCACTACGTAATATGTGTCACAAGATAGTAGGCATGCTCTGTGGCTTGGCCATCATCACTACTGTTAAAGTAGTTGGGTACAGAGACCACCTTCCTTCCCCTCCACCCTTTGGCCTTTGAGAACAGCAGAGTCCTCTGCCTCATTGCTCCGTTCCCTGACCTCTTCCTGCTCTGCTCTTGCCTTTCCACAGGGCCAGACTTACATGCTTCTGCCCTGGATATCGTAACTCTGTCACTCTCTTGATCTGTCTCAAAGCTGGGAACAAGGTCCAGGGTTTCTGGTGAAGATTCTCTCAGTGTGATCCACCCACAAATAGGAGCCCATTTATTCTCTTTGGCCCTGTCTGATCTCTTCCCCCACATTGTTTTGTGACTCATGCTTGAAGTGGCAAGGCCTGAGCATGTTGTGGTAGTCCAGGGTCCAGTCCATCCACAGACTTTGCTTACATCTTGAATCCTGGTTCTTTAGGGTATCGGATCCCACAGATGATGCATGACTTGGGGCCCCATGCTGGATCCAATTTGGAGTGCCTTGCTGCTTGAGTAGGACGAGATCCCCCTGTGCCAGGGGCCTGGCATGGACATGTATGTAATAGCTCTATTTTTCCTTATCTCGGTAATGGGTTGTTAGTGACCACAATCAGGCTGCCTTCTGAAAGCATTGGTGATGCTCCTGGGCTAGTTCTGGGACCCTTTGACCCTGGTTTCCCTAGGTGGCTGCCCAATGTCATGTCTGTTGGCTGCTGGCCCTGCCTGCTGACCACCAGGAATTGGGGGGTGCATTTTTGGGGTGGAGTGCACTGCATTATTGTATATGTAAATCAGTTCTGGCAGGTAGGAAGGCCAGTCTCTTGCTGCATTTCTGTCAGACTTCAGCCCTGGTTTGCTTGTTTGTAGGTGGTAGGCTCTCCTCTTCAGCTTGTGGCTGCCATAGAGTGAACAGTTCTTTGAGTCCAAGGGCATGCCTTCATCTGAAAGCACCTTGGTGGAATAGCTGTTGGCTGGACAAAGTAGCACCGGAAAGGTTCTGTGGTTGCTCTGGATGTGATCTCCCTGAGGAGCATGGTGACCAGGAATTTGGTGGCATGATCTCCCATGGCCAGAATGTAGGATGCACTGTTGTGGTTTATTTCCATTTTCACGGGATCCAGTGCTATTGACTCTAAGAGTGTTTTGGTCTCTTGGCTGGAGTATTTCTCCATTTCTATTTGTTTTTTTTTTCCTGCTGTCACCACACTCCTATATGGTTTGGACTATCCTCACTCAGTAGAATGTCCTTCAGATGTTCTCAATCTCTTAGGGGCCAGAATAGCTCACCACATCAAGGTAGGCTTGGAGCACCAACCTGGTTGCAGTCTGGCGCAGTAATATCTGGAAGATTTCTTCATTAGTCCCTGGGTCTTGTGCACCAGTCTGCCCTCTTCCTCACATAGGGCAGCAGCTGGGTCAGAGATCTCTGATCTGTAGCAGAAAGCCCAGCGCTTTGTTAGATGATCTCTAATATGCCCTGAATAACAGGACCATATCCTTGGATCTGGACAGAGATCTTTTCCCTTTTCAAACTCTTTTTCAAGGCTTTTTCATGCATGCCTACACTGCTTCAGCAGAGATGGCCACGAATTGTAACGTCTCTAAATCCTTATGATCATCTGGTGCTTCTGGCTCTGATGCTGTTGGGAGCCTGGATAGGACATCTGCACTAATGTTGCGCTGACCATGTCAGAATTCCATGGAGAAGCTGCAACTGGCCAGTCCTGATGCCCAGCATTGATCTAGTGCTCCTAGCAGGTGGGTGGTAGGAATATAGGAGGGGAGAAGCTTTCTGCACAGCCCTACCATGGTAAATCTCAGCACTGTATTTGTGAGCCATTTCAAATGCTTTTGAGTCTTGTATTGCAGCCTAAGTGGTTTGTCCTGTAGTCCCTACTCACTGCCAGATTTAGTTTTCCCCTTTCGTGGTAGAAACATACCAGCATCACACAGTAGTTCAAAAACTGTTCTGTTTTTTAGACATAGCTCTGTGCATAGTTGTCAACTCTGTGGGTGCCGAGCACCACAGGCGCTCCCCCCACAAGAGACCCGTGCCTGACAGTGGGCTACAGTGATCAGCACCTCTCCCTCCCACACCACTCCTCCCACATACTATGATCAGCTCTTTTGTGGTATTTTGGAGACCCTGTGGATGGGGAAGGATGTGGCATACTCAGGGAAGGGGGCCAAACTGGATGTGAAGAGAGAGGATGGGGGTGCAGCGAGGGTGGGCCCTCGAAACAACATGGGAGGTGGCAGGTCCTGGGGCAGCTGGGGATTAAGCAGCTCCCTGGACAGTTCAGAAAGTTGGCATCTGTAGGTCTGTACAAGTGGATGTCTGGCTATTGGATCTTGCTCATATGACCAGGGTTTCCCAGATCACCATATTTGAGGTTGGGAAGGAATTTTTACCCAGGTCAGATTGGCAGAGACCTGGGGTGGAGGGGTCCGCCTTTATCCACAGCATGGGACACTGGATGGGGCTCAGTAAGCAGCTAAATTGTGTGGTAGCACACCCTGCAGAGGGAACCCTGGTCCTAGGTCTTAGCCCCTAGTTTGAGAGAGGTTGCATCAGGCTATGTGCCTTGAACAAGAAGATTCCAGTCTACCAAACCAGGCAAAACCAAAGGCTGCTGTGTACTGATCACACATACTCTATAACTCTTCTACCATGTTATTGGAGACACTGATGTGTGCTGATTTAGTTAGGTTGTCTCGGGGGTAGCTGTGTTAGTCTGTTACTTTTTTTTTTTTTCCGGTTACAAACAACAAATCATCCTGCAGCACCTTAGAGACTAACAAAAATGGGCTCTGGACCCGTTGCTTCGTTCATCTGAAGAAGTGGATTGTGCCCACGAAAGCTCATGATACTATCTCCATTTTTTGTTAGTCTCTAAGGTGCTGCAGGATGATTCATTGTTGTTTTTTTTTTTTTTTTTTTTTTTTTTTTAAAGGTTTGTTATCCTTGAGAGCCATCAGCCCAGGGCGACCATCACTGGAAATGCCAAGGTCAGGGCAGGTTGTGAAAGGTGCCCAAGACTGGTGGATAACACCGAAGTTAAACTTCCCAACCCCACACAAACTGTGCTGCTGATACCCTCACTGCGTATCAAGAAGCAAAACAAAATCCAACTCTGAAACAGCCCCCATATTTCATTTCATTTCTCTAGCTCCCAACCAGTACCTGGGTTCAGTTCAGTGAGAAATATTTAAAAACTCTGCTAACAATACAAAATGTTATTCTGACCCCAAGGGCCAGCACATTGCCATGTCAATATTAGGTTGGATCTTGTTCAAAATACTATGCAGCCAGCCAATCTCTTAGGCTATGTCTACACTGGCGGCTTCTTGTGCAAGAAGTCTTGCGCAAGAAAACGTCCACACTGCCATGTGCGAGCTGTGCTTTTGCGCAAGAGCGCCCATGGCATTGTGGACGCTCTCTTGCGCAAGAAAGCTCTGAGGGCCATTTTAGCCATAGGCTGTGTCTAGACTGCATTCCTTTTCCGTAAAAGGGATGCAAATTAGACACATCGCAATTGCAAATGAAGCGGGGATTTAAATCCCCATGCTTCATTTGCATAAACATGGTTGCCGCTTTTTTCCAGCTTGGGGCTTTGCTGGAAAAAAGCGCCAGTCTAGACGGGGATCTTTTGGAAAATAAACCCTTTTCCGAAAGATCTTATTCCTTTTTTTTTTTTTTTTTTTTATTTAAAGAATAATAAGGGATCTTTCGGAAAAGGGTTTATTTTCCAAAAGATCCCCGTCTAGACTGGCGCTTTTTTCCAGCAAAGCCCCGAGCCGGAAAAAAGCGGCAGCCATATTTATGCAAATGAAGCGGGGGGGATTTAAATCCCCGCTTCATTTGCAATTGCGATGTGTCTAATTTGCATCCCTTTTACGGAAAAGGGATGCAGTCTTGACACAGCCATAGGGTTTCCTTGTGCAAGAAATCCCTGCTAAGCGTCCACACTGCCCTCTTCGCAACAGCTCCTGCGCAAGAGGGCTTACACCTGTTTAAAAAAGAGCGTAGCTCTTGCGCAAGGAGCCCTCTCTTACCACGCCATACTGTAAACTTACTTGCGCAAGAGCGGGCAGGCAGTGTGGATGCTCTGCAGATACTTGCACAAGAACAGCTGTACTTGCGCAAGAAGCTGCGAGTGTAGACATAGCCTCAGTGTCTAAAACTAAAGATTTATTGTAAAGGAAAAAAGTGAAAAGAAGAGATTTGGTAAATGATAAAGCAATTAAATATAAACAGAGATGATCAAAGTCCATATAGCAGATTCTTAGCAATATTGGTGAGTTTGCTGGCTTGATATCCCTGGAGGATCCATCCACAGCTTGGATAGGATCATTAGGTCCTTTGTTCAGAGCTTCAGTTTGTAGAAAAGTTACTTCAGAGGTAAGAAGCAGGAATGAAGTCAATGGAAATGATGCAGCTGCCTTTTATATTCCTTTTGCCATGTGGCTTGTACTTCCTGTGTCCCAAACAAACTTCACAGCATGTGGCTCTGAAATCCCTTAGAATTCTGTCTATAGGATGTCTCTACATGGTTTGCTAACTCATAAAGTGCAGTCCCTGGCTTGTTTCAAATGGGTTCATTATATAGCTGATAGCGCATCAAGGGACATTAAGCAAACCTAATGCTGATGCCAATCTCCCTGGGAGTGTCATCCAGAAAAATGGCACAAGTTTGGAAATATGGATATACAGTACAAACACATCTAGATATGTAAGTTAAACAGGATTGGAAAACTATACCATTTTCACAGATATCAATGTTGTTAAATTGCAAGACATTATAAAATTGCAAGAGCTCACATGACCTATATGCTTAGATATATCTGTAGTATGATAGTGTCTCATATTCCATACAATGTTATAGTTGTAACTCCAGCAACTTCACATTTTGAATTGCAGGTGATGCACACAAATTTAGAATTAACTTTTCCTCCTCACTTCCACCCAGATCAATGACACTGTGTTCTTGAGCTCAAGGTTTTTTATAAGATGATTGATAATTTGCACCTACCTCATAAATACAAAACCTTAAGTCTTGATCTGAGACTATAGCTGCTCTGGTTTTTTCAAGCCAGTTGGCTACTGCCCAAAATATCTGCATTAGGAGCCAGCATCAGACAGATGCAATATATTAGTGAAGCAGACTTCTGCCCACACTTATGAGAATAGCTCCTGGTGTTAGCTGCATTCTGTCTGAGGTTAAGGATGAGTAGGTGTGCCTGTATATACTGCAAGAACAGAATCTGTAAGAATTAGAGATTGCTGTTTCAAATGCAAAATGTATGCTCTCTGCCTCCATAGTAGTTCTTGGTGATTAAGCCTAGAGCCCACAATTTAGAGAATAGTCTTGGAAGTGTTCTTATCAATAAGAAATACACTCTTGTATAGAAGACCTTTTGGGTCTAAACTGCTCAGGGGAGAGTTCTTCTAAGGACTGTTCCCAGATAAGGGTAGATGGCATGTGGAGAAGGGGGGACATACAGAATCCCCAGCAGGGGCAGAATAGGGGACATTGGCATGAGGGTGAAGGGAGCTCAGACCCTGGGATAGAGGGGGAAGACTAAGGGAGGGAGTCATGGAGAGGCAATGTCCCTGGCATTGGAGGAGGGAGAAATGGGAGGACACACCCAGAGCCCCTGCCATAGGTGAGAATGGAGAGTACATAGAGCCTCACGTGAGGGAAGAATAGGAGATCTTGGTAATGGGAGGGGGAATGTAGGAGTACACACAGTACCTCTATGATGAAAGAGACAGTGGAGAAGATATAGGGAGTCTGAAATGAAGGGGGATGGGAGGTTGGCACACATGGAAGGAATTTATGGGAGGAATGAAGGGATGTGGGAAGCTTCTGGTGTATACAACCCGCTTGGTCTACAGAAGTCACAAAATTACAACCTTCTAATGAATCTTGCAGTTAGGGAAGCTGACTTTTTCTGCCTCATGGCTTTGAACTCTCATTCTGGGGGATTGTCTTGCTTGGGAAATGGAGCACATTAATGGGCTAACTCTTTCCTGTACCACACAGCTAGAATTCCTGGTAAGAGCTGAAGGAATGTTTGTTTTCACTAAATTAACGCAGCCAATGAGAGGCAAAAGAAGACTTCTCTATCTTTAAATGTTCAGATTAAACATTCAATCTACTCTCCCTTCTTCAAATGTTATCTGTTTGGATAAATATTTGCACTTCCAGGTATTTGTAGCCTTTAGGGTTCAATCACATTAGAAGTTAATATTAGATTGATTTGCTGATTCATTCCATATAGGCATTGTTTCAAATTTGGCCATATTTATGTATAATCTGAATATGGCCCTGTTCTTTTAGGGCTAGAGTTGCCAGTTCTTCTGTGTGAAATGTTGGTATCCCCAATTAGAAGTCAGAACTTGTGTTCATAGTCTACTCCTGGGGGAATTCTGTGTCAAACCTAAATTCTATGCACAATATTTAAAATTCTGCAGATTCTATCTGTCAAAATAATACCATTATGCCAGTTTCAATTATTTTGAAAGAGATTACCAAAAATACTTGCCAGTAAGTTTGTCTGTAACAATACAGATGACCAAAAAAAGGTCAGGAAATCTTTTTTTAAACTAATTCCTTTATAGGCATATCAATATGGAACTTAGAGTAATTTGTTGAAATTACAATACTGAAATGTATTTCTTGTTCACCCTCAGAAGGAGAGCAAGGGCTTGGAGTCAAGGGTTATGGGGGAGCTGAAGGAGAGAGAAGGAACCTGAGAGTGAACCTAGCGTGTTGTTGGTTGTGGGTGGGAGAAATATGGAACCAGTTTTATTTTCTGGGGGGTGAGAGATCTCATGCAGATTTTGGTTAACCTCTAGCCTCTTCCATTCAGTCAAGCACACATCTGTTCCCTGTCCCCATGTGGCCTGCAGCCCCACTCTGATTCAGCCCCAGTTTAATGCTGTCTCCTCACTAGCTTCTGTCCTGAGCCCACACTCCAGTCTTGTCTCCCCCACTGGCCCTTCTAAACTGCAGTCTGTGACACCTTCCCAGCAGCTCCATGTGCAGTCTGTCCACCTCATGCTTTCTCACCTAGCTGTTGTAAGTGTAAGGGGACTGTTACCCCTTACTAAAACTCTGTGGGAGTTTTTTGGTTTACCAGCTTCAGAAGGGGAAGGGTTCATGAGACTGACAGACCCCAGAGACAATGGAAAGCAGTCAACACTCCAGCTCAGCCTGACTGACAGGTTGTAAGTGGGGATTGTTCTGGCTCTGTCTCTGAACAAACAAGCTGTGTGCAGAAGAGGTCCTGCAAAGACAGAGAGCTGAAAGAGGAGTACAAGAAGAAGTCCTGCAGCGACAGAACCATACACAGACAGGCCAAGCAGTGCAGACCCTGTGTTGAGCAGCAGACTGGCAGTGCTCAGAAAGCCAAAAGGAACAGAGAAACAACACAAGGAGCTGGAACTGGCCAAGCAGCACAGCCTGCAGCTGGATGTGGTGAGCTACTGGGACCTGCAAAGTGTGGGGAAAGGCTCTGGACTGGGAGAGGGGTCTGGCCACTTAGAGACTGAGGCTGTGTGGTCACTGCCAGTGCAAGCGTGTCCAGCCTGCAGCCCCTTGCAGCACATCCAGGGCTTCTAAGGAAGAGACTGTGAACTGTCCTTACACTCTGCAGACTGCTGTGTTGATGTCCCTGTGCTACAGAGCAGGGCTGTGTGTTCTCATTTAACCATTCTCATTGTTTCTTATTCTATTCTCTTTAATCAGTTGATGTTTAATAAATTGTATTTGCTTTGAACCTTATGAAGTGATCACTGGGCCAAGAAGGCCTGCAGTGTAAAGAGAGCACCTCGGAGTGGGGACACCCTAACTCCTGCCCCTAGTGACTACAAGGTCAGGGATTAAGCCCCAGGAAACCTGGGCCCAGCCTTGTTGGGGTTTCAAGGGCTCTGCTACTCAGGAGTGTGGAGGGGGAGCCCTCAGGATCAGGGAGCCGTGGGGTAAAGGAAGTGGGAGCGGGGACTCAGATCCTTTCGCTGGTTCATTTCACCGGGGTGTATAGAAGCCAGGAAAGTTCCCCACAATAGCGGGACCATACCCCCGCTTACATAAGGATTGCATCTTCCCTGGATGCCTGCCCTCTTATGGTGCCCCAGTAGCCTCTGGTGGGTAAAAGTTGTAACTGCAGCACGTCTCCAGAAGAGTCTATATTCTGTGAAGGAAAAATAAAGTTGTGAGGGGATATGAATTCTGTGCATGTGCAGTGGTGCAGAATTCCCACAGGAGTATTTCACTTACATCGGTGCCTTATCCATCTTGCTTCAACAAATATAAACTGCTGGTGGGTCTAAAGATAAGACATATAAGGGTTGGGACAATGGGCAGCCTTGTTAGAGCCTATATAATTCAAGTTGTAAATTTTTCTCATTTTAAGAATGCTTTTGAATAGTT
This sequence comes from Pelodiscus sinensis, assembly GCF_052426305.1. NCBI lineage: Eukaryota > Metazoa > Chordata > Testudines > Trionychidae > Pelodiscus > Pelodiscus sinensis. The sequence goes on along the minus strand of NC_143053.1, from coordinate 35,990,872 downwards.
ACATCCATCCCAATAACTGATTGCAGAAATATTTGACAAAGCTAGATTACATTCTTTTTGTACTTGGGTGGAAAAAAATCTCATAATACACAATCAGAAACCATTTTTGCACGGAAGATAAAAGAATGAGATAACACACAGGCTTCTGAGTAGTGTAGGGCATTGAAAAGCCTCCTCCTACAATTATTATTGATTTGCCATATGTAAAGTCCACTTAATCTATGTGAAACAGGACTTGATCTTGCCAACACTGATAGCTGAGCTGTCACCAACATTGGTTGAAGTACAACAGCCTTTAAGTATGACAGAATGATGGGCTTTCATGAGCATAACACCATCTGTCTGTATGATCAGAGAAGTACATTTCTTGGCAAAATGTTATATGCAAACTCAGTGGCTTTGATATAAAAAAAACACCATTTATTTGTGATATAGATGACTTAATTACTACTATTCTTGACAGAGCTCCTTTGATGTGATTAAACTCAGGTTGTAAGAAGTGGAATTGTTTAGTGATCTAAACAGCACAATTGGCATCTCTTATGTTAGTCTACATCTGCAAAAAAGCAAGGAGTCCTGTGTAGGGATGTAATAGTGTAGTTGATTGACTGTTAAGCAAAAAATCAGTTAATTTTTTTTTTTTTTTTTTTTTTTTTAAGCAGGCTGGCCCACAACCCGGATCCATCGTAGCTTGCGATGGATCCGGGACCTGCCCTTGCTGTGGCTCTGCATTTAAAGCGTATTAGGAGCCAGGTAGAATCATAGAATAATAGGACTGGAAGGGACCTCAAGAGGTCATCGAGTCCAGCCCCCCGCCCTCAAGGCAGGACCAAGCTCCACCTACACCATCCCTGACAGATGTCTATCTAACCTGTTCTTAAATATCTCCAGAGAGGGAGATTCCACCACCTCCCTTGGCAATTTATTCCAATATTTGACCACCCTGACAGTTAGGAATTTTTTCCTAATGTCCAATCTAAACCTCCCCTGCTAAACTTTAAGCCCATTACTCCTTGTCCTGTCCTCAGAAACCAAGAGGAACAAATTTTCTCCTTCCTCCTTGTGACACCCTTTTAGATATTTGAAAACCACTATCATGTCCCCTCTTAATCTTCTTTTTTCCAAACTAAACAAGCCCAGTTCATGAAGCCTGGCTTCATAGGTCATGTTCTCTAGACCTTTAATCATTCTTGTCGCTCTTCTCTGTACCCTTTCCAATTTCTCCATTTCTTTCTTGAAATGTGGCGCCCAGAACTGGACACAGTACTCCAGCTGAGGCCTAACTAGTGCAGAGTAGAGCGGCAGAATGACTTCACGAGTTTTGCTTACAACACATCTGTTGATACAACCTAGAATCATATTTGCTTTTTTTTGCAACAGCATCACACTGTTGACTCATATTCAACTTGTGGTCCACTATGACCCCTAGATCCATTTCCGCCATGCTCCTTCCTAGACAGTCGCTTCCCATCTTGTATGTATGGAACTGATTGTTCCTTCCTAAGTGGAGCACTTTGCATTTCTCTTTATTAAACCTCATCCTGTTTACCTCTGACCATTTCTCTAACTTGCTAAGGTCATTTTGAATTATGTCCCTATCCTCCAAAGAAGTTGCAACCCCACCCAGTTTGGTATCATCTGCAAACTTAATAAGCGTACTCTGTATCCCAATATCTACATCATTGATGAAGATATTGAACAGTATGGGTCCCAAAACAGACCCTTGAGGAACTCCACTTGTTATCCCTTTCCAGCAGGATTTAGAACCGTTAACAACAACTCTCTGACTACGGTTTTCCAGCCAATTATGCACCCACCTTATCGTGGCCCTATCTAAGTTATATTTGCCTAGTTTATCAATAAGAATATCATGCGAGACCGTATCAAATGCCTTACTAAAGTCTAGGTATATGACATCCACCGCTTCTCCCTTATCCACAAGGCTCGTTATCCTATCAAAGAAAGCTATCAGATTAGTTTGGCATGACTTGTTCTTCACAAACCCATGCTGGCTATTCCCTATCACTTTATTACCTTCCAAGTGTTTGCATATGATTTCCTTAATTATCTGCTCCATTATCTTCCCTGGGACAGACGTTAAACTGACCGGTCTGTAGTTTCCTGGGTTGTCCTTATTCCCCTTTTTATAGATGGGCACAATATTTGCCCTTTTCCAGTCTTCTGGAATCTCCCGTCTTTCATGATTTTTCAAAGATCATAGCTAAAGGCTCAGATACCTCCTCTATCAGCTCCTTGAGTATCCTGGGATGCATTTCATCAGGACCTGGTGACTTGCTGACATCTAACTTTCCTAAGTGATTTCTAACTTGTTCTTTGTGTATCCTATCTTCTAAACTTACCCTCTCTCTGCTTGTGTTCACTACGTTAGGCACACCTCCAGACTTCTCGGTGAAGACCGAAACAAAGAAGTCATTGAGCATCTCCGCCATTTCCAAGTTTCCTGTTACTGCTTCTCCCTCCTCACTAAGCAGTGGGCCTACCCTGTCCTTGGTCTTCCTCTTGCTTTTAATGTATTTATAAAAGGTCTTCTTGTTTCCCTTTATGCCTGTAGCTAGTTTGATCTCATTTTGTGCCTTTGCCTTTCTAATCTTGCCCCTGCATTCCCGTGTTGCTTGCCTATATTCATCCTTTGTTAGTTGTCCTAGTTTCCATTTTTTATGTGACTCCTTTTTTATTTTGAGATCATGCAAGATCTCCTTGCTAAGCCAAGCTGGTCTTTTGCCATATTTTCTATCTTTCCTACACAGCGGAATTGTTTGCTTTTGGGCCCTTAACAACGTCCCTTTGAAATACTTCCAACTCTCCTCAGTTGTTTTTCCCTTCAGTCTTGCTTCCCATGGGACCTTATCTACAAGTTCTCTGAGCTTATCAAAATCTGCCTTCCTGAAATCCATTACCTCAATTGTGCTGGTCTCCCTTCTACCTTTCCTTAAGATCATGAACTCTATTATTTCGTGATCACTGTCCCCTATACTGTCTTCCACTTTCAAGTTCTCAACTAGTTCCTCCCTATTTGTTAAAACCAAATCCAGAACAGCTTCTCCTCTGGTAGCTTTTTCAACCTTCTGAAACAGAAAGTTGTCTCCGATGCAGTCCAGAAACTTATTGGATAGCCTCGCTGTGTTAGTTTCCCAACATATGTCTGGATAGTTGAAGTCCCCCATTACCACCAAATCTTGGGCTTTGGATAGTTTTGTTAATTGTTTAAAAAAGGCCTCATCCACCTCTTCCACCTGGCTAGGTGGCCTGTAGTAGACTCCTAGCATGATATCACCCTCGTTTTTTACCCCTTTTAGCTTAACCCAGAGACTCTCTACACAGCTATCTCCTACATTCATCTCCACTTCAGTCCAAGTGTGTACATTTTTAATATACAAGGCAACCCCTCCTCCCTTTTTTCCCCTGTCTGTCCTTCCTGAGCAAGCCGTACCCTTCCATACCAACATTCCAATCATGCGTCCCATCCCACCAGGTTTCTGTAATACCAATGATATCATAGTTGTATTTATTGGTTAGCAATTCCAGTTCTTCCTGCTTATTACCCATACTTCTTGCATTTGTATATAGGCATCTAAGATACTGATTTGATCTTGCCTCCCTGTTGTGCCCTGACCCTCCTTTCTCCTTGCCATTATAGGCCGTAGTGTCCCCCCCGCCCCCATTTCCAACCCATCTCCCAGTCCCGCACATGCAGCACTTACCTGTGGCTTTGCTCACCTGCCCCCAACAAACCTAGTTTAAAGCCCTCCTCACAAGGTTAGCCAGTCTGTGTCCAAACAAGGCCTTCCCGCTCCTGGAAAGGTGAACTCCATCTCCGCCAAGCAGTCCTTCCTGGAAGAGCACCCCGTGATCAAGGAAGCCGAATCCCTCCTGGCGACACCATCGTCGCAGCCAGGCATTCACCTCCAGGATGCACCTCTCTCTGCCCGGGCCCCTACCTTTGACAGGAAGGATAGAAGAGAATACTACCTGCGCTCCAAACTCCTTCACCAGTACTCCCAAAGCCCTGTAGTCACACTTGATCTGCTCAGTGTCACACCTGGCAGTATCATTTGTGCCCACGTGGATGAGTAGCATGGGGTAGTAGTCAGAGGGCCGGATAATCCTCGACAATGCCTCCGTAACATCTCGGATATGGGCCCCTGGCAGACAGCATACCTCTCGAGATGAGCTGTCAGGGCGACAGATGGGTGCCTCCGTTCCCCTCAGAAGAGAGTCTCCAACCACCACTACCCTACGTTTCCTCCTCGCAGTGATGGCAGGAGACTGCTCAACCTTGGTGGTGCAAGGCCTGGTCTCTTCCCCTGTGGGGGGTGACTCCTTGTCTCCTGCTGAAAGTAAAGTGTAACGGTTATGTAACAACACAGTGGGAGGGTTAGGAGCAGGGGTGGAACACTGCCTGCTGCCGGAAGTAACCAGCTGCCAGTTCTCACACTGCACCACTGCCTCCTCCATAAGTGGCTGGTCAACAGTCCCACATCCTAGGACAGTGACCTCCGTGGACTCCACAGGAATACTGTCCAGGAATTCCTCATGGCTTCGAATGCTCCTCAGCCTGGCCACCTCCTCCTGTAGCTCTCCCACCTGCTGCCTGAGAGATTCCACCAGCAGGCACCTTTCACAATGGTTGTCTCCCCCAGCCTGGAGATCACTCAGTGGGAATTGCAAGCCACAAATACAGCAAGACCACACCAGGACCTGGGAAGAGGCATCCATGCTCAGGTTCTCTGTCTGGATACAGGCACAGGTGGAGGAGACAGGAAGTACTGGCACAAGCGCTTCGGGTCTTCATCACCATCAGTCACTCCCTCTGCTCAACTCCCTCTTGAACTCCCTTGTCTGCAGTCCCCTGTCTGCTTCGCTGATAGACAGCCCAGATCATTCCCATCTTGCACCAGGTCTGGGAGCTCAGACTCCTCGCCCCCTTCCAGACCAGGGCTGCTGCCACCCCATCCTGCTGGTTCTGATAATGAGACAGCAGTGCAGGGCAACAGGCATCTGGTCTGCATAGGGAGCTGGTTTTTAAACTAGCTCCCATCATGGACCAGCTCCCGTCTGGCAACCCGCGCTGCTGCCTCTGATACAGACCAGCAGTTCCCAAGCACTGGTCTGTGTTATTTATATGACTATTTCTCAGCCAGAAACTTACATATCTTCATCCCCCACTGCATGTTTAGTTTAAATTATACCCAAGGGCAGTGACTTTTGCTAACATGCAATACTCCAGATATGCTTGTGATAAGGAATAATGGGCCGTGCTGTGTAGGAACCTGAAGTTGTCTGCTCAGACTGTGTCGTGTGAAAGATCCCGCTGCACAGGAGCATGCTTCTGGAGACTTCTGTATGTTGATTCTAGTACATCTGTGTTGTAAGGCCAGATAGAAAAGTGTTCTTCTGATTCTGCCAAGTTATAAAGGGAGGAACCATGGAGGAAAATAGCAGATCTTATTGGGCAGCAGACATTTCTGCTAGCTGAGCACATTCCTGCTGCTTTCGTAGCAAGACATTACACAGGCAGCGAAAGAAGCAATTTATTTCTAAGTACACTAAATAATTGAACAGGTAAAACCAGGAGAGGCAGCAACCAGGACCTGAAGCTCAGGGAAGGTTCACAGAGTTTAGAGTAATCTCAAAAGCTCTTAAACTCCATTAATGTCCTTTGGGCTGGTCAGCCCCCTGCCTTTCGTAGACTTGTAACATTTTATTTGTATATCTACCCCACCCCCCAGAGCACCACTGGACCAGGCAGCACAGCCTGAGCCACAGCGTGCACCCAGCCCAGCCTAGCCTTTCCACACAGGCCTGTTGGAGCAGCTTTGCTCTGTGGGGAGCCCGGAGCACACAGCAGCTGCTCCAGAGAGCTTGGGTAGCGGCTGGGGTGCAATACCTGCCCAGCTCTCAGCCAGCCCGGGAGAGCGTGCCTGAGCCCAGCCTGCACAGAGCTAAGCCACATGGCAGGCACATGGGCCAGGCAGGCTGGGGGCAAGGCCCAGAAGCAGATGGACACTACTCCAGGGGGTGTGCTGAGATGGAGCTCCCGGGAGAGCGCACTGGCCTGGGTCACTGGCACATGCTGGAGCTGCTTGCTCAGTGGGGAGACCTGCAGTGTGGTCCTGAAGTGCTGTAGCTGGGCTGGGCCACACACAGCCAAGCTGCATGGTAGGCGCATGGACTGGGCAGGGCCCAGAGGGTATGCAGGGATGGAGCCACCGCCCCTCCTGCCCCATTTCATAGGTCACATCGTCAGGCCTTCTGGGGATGCAGAGTGACATGATGACATCACTCTGTCATCCCGCAGGAAAAGGTGTTTGTTGTTTTGTTTTTTGGGGTTGTTTTTTTTTAAATATAAAATAAACAATGAGAGACACTGCAAAAGCTACTGGAGGAAAACCAGTCAGTAACCATCAGCAGGACCCACAGCATGGCCAGTTCCTGGGCAAGGAGTATGTGTTAGGGGTGGGGGAGGGGGGGAGACCCTGCTCTGTGTCCCAGAAGGGGCATGGCCTTGGGCAGAAGGGGTAGGGCTGTAGCTAGGCAGCCCTCAGAACTGCCCAGAGAGCTCCTTGCCAAGAAACATCCCCCTTCATCTTTGGACAGAACAGCGGCAAAGGCCAGGACATCTCCAGACAGGTCCCTGCCTGCAGTGCCACGCTTTACTAGAGTCAGCAAGAGCAGCACGTCACAAAAGCGTGCTCACTCTGAACGGAGGCAGAAGTGCTCGGCACTGGCACCGACAGCACCGCTGCCTGACACAGCACTGAAAACTGCAACAAAACTGGTACTGGAGACCGCACCAAAGCCATCCTGTGCTGACATTCCCACTCCAAGGGCACTGACACTGCCATCACCCTCTGCACCAACAGCCCTACCATCAGCACCAATCAGGGCAGTACTGGGAGGGGGGAACCCCCAAAAAACCCACCAAGACCTGCCTCGGCACCAACTCAAGCTTCACAACAAGCAAAGGCCAAAATACACGCTGTGCTGCATTCACCAGTCTACTTTCCCAGATCTATCTATAACACTCCGTGAAGCAGATACAGGGCTGCACAGTAGATTTTCTTCCCAGCACTCCTCCTCAAATCAGACATCTTCCTTGGGAAGGGCATTCTACAAGTGCACCCACGTGCCTCCTTCACCGTGCTGGTATGGGCATCCCTGGCGATACCCACCACCAACATACCCCAGTCAATGGCCTCCATGGGACATGTGGTCATCAGATAGAAGCCATTAATACCGCACCCTCTGCCATTATACTGTAGAGCCAGGACACCATCCTGAACTCTCCAGAGCAGCCACAATCTGATGAAGAGGAGGGAATGACCAAGGAGGACCAAAGATCACCCCATCACAGCTCCTCTTCATTCCCAGATGAGGCTATTATTCCTACTACTCCAACTTCCACGGACAACTGGAAACAGTTACAGGTGTTGTTCCAGGAAATAGACCTCCAGGAGGTCCAAGAGAAGCAACCTAGACTTCTCCAAATTCTACAGCCATCTATCACATCCAAGATAATGCTCCCAATGGACAAGGCCATACTAGATCCTGCTGACACTATCTGGCAAACACCGGTTTCTGCTACCCGCATGAACCAAAGGGCAAACAGAAAATATTTTATTCTTGCTAAGGATATGGATTCTTTGGTTTTCATGACCACCTCCCAATTCCTTGGTGGTAGATGCAGTACATCACAGGGCTAAATGCCCATACCATAAACTCCTCAACAGATTTAACTGAAAGCTCTATTTGTCTTCAGCTCTACAATTCCGTATAGCTAACTATTCAGTGTTCCTGATAGACCATGACCACACAAATTATTCTAAATTGTAGGACCTCATGGAGTTCCTCACAGAGCAGAAATGTCCGCAACTCCAGGTGATAATTCAAGAGGGCCATACAATTGCCCACACGGTGCTCCAAATGGCCCTGGATGTGGCAGACTTTGCGTCTTTTAGCATTTCCACAGAGTTATGCTCAGTTTCATGGCTCCAAGCCTTGGATATTCCAAGGGAACTTCAACTGAAGATGGAGGACCTTCCCTTTGATAGGTCCCACCTTTTTTGCTAGTAAGACAAATGAGGTCTTACATACTATGAAAGACTTGCACATGACACTCAGGAACTTAGCACCCAACAAGTACCAGAGGTACAACTCGTATCCAAGACCACAAGAACCCTTCAGACAGACTCTCAGACCCTACAACTACAGAGACAGCAAAAACAGAGACTACGATGGCAATATCAATTGGCCACAAACCAACCATCCATCTCAAAACAACAACTTTGAAAGTTTTGGCTGTGGGGTTTCAGCAACATCTGTGATACCACCACCTACACCACACAGCCTTCAATTCACCCACTAATTTTTAAGCTTCTTTTACCATCAGTAGACTGAGAACATCTGAATGGTGGGTCCTAAAGATTTTTCATCTGGGCTATTCCATCCCTGTTCTGGGACTCTTCCCATCAAGAACTTATGACAACTTGTAGCAGATGCTGAATTTCAAATTGAAGCCGTAGAACCAGTCCCCTTGCCTTACCAAGGATGAGGGTTCTATTCAAAATACTTCCTCATGCAGAAGAAGTCAGGAGGGTGGAGACCCATGCTAGATCTCAGACAGCTCAATAAGTATGTAAGAAATCAAAGGTTCTAAATGGTCACTTTAGCAACCAGCATACCGGCATTTCCAACAGTGGAAATTGGTTCTCAGCCCTCGATCTTCAAGACGCCTAGTTCCACATAGCCTCCATCCAGCATGCAGATGATTCCTACATTTCACAATAAGCACCAACCACTATCAATACAGTGTTCTCCCGTTCGGCTTATTGACTGTGCCAAGAGTCCTTTCTAAAACTCTGGTGGTGGTAGCAGCACACCTCCACCATGTTGGGGTAATAATATTTCCATACCTAGATGAATGTTTTATCAAAGGCATGTCTTACCAGGATGTGCAAAATATAGTTGATACCACCATCACCCTGTTGTTCAGGCTTGGCTTTCACTTCAGTTAACCAAAAATCCATACTGAAGCCCACATAGACCTTCGAATTTATAGGGGCTCAACTAGATTCTATCATAGCCAGAGCAACACATCTCAAGCACAGGCTTGAGTCACTCACCACTCTCATAAACGTGACATGGGCTTTGCCATATACAACAGTATGCTGCTGCCTCTAAATACTCGGTCATGTGGTGGCCACAGTGTACACTGTGCAACTGGTCAGATTCCATGTGAGATGCCCCTCATGTGTGGCTGGCCACTGTTTGGGTACGTCTAAACTACATGGCTCCATTGACGGAGCCATGTAGATTTGTTTGTTTGGCAAAGGGAAATGAAGCCGCGATTTAAATAATCGCGGCTTCATTTAAATTTACATGGCTGCTGCGCTGAGCCGACAAACAGCTGATCGTCGGCTCAGCACGCTCGTCTGGACGCTCCCCTCTCGAAATGAAAGCCTTTTATCGACATTCCTGGTAAACCTCATCCTACGAGGCATAACGGGGATGTCGATAAAAGGCTTTCAGGTCGGCGTGGAGTGTCTAGACTAGCGCGCTGAGCCGACGATCAGCTGTTTGTCGGCTCAGCGCAGCAGCCATGTAAATTTAAATGAAGCCGTGATTATTTAAATCACGGCTTCATTTCCCTTTGCCAAACAAACAAATCTCCATGCCTCCATCGACAGAGGCATGTAGTCTAGACACACCCTTTATGTCCCTTCCAGGGATCTTTTACACAGGACCGTTTGCATTCCTTATCCTGTCCTCTCTTCCCTACAATGGGAGACACAATTACACAACATGCTAGAAGATCCCTTCCAACAGTCTTCCCTGACAGTTACCATAACCATAGATGCCTCCCTTATGGGCTGGGGAGCTGTAGCCAGACATGAACCCCATCTTGTTTCCCCTCCCCCCCTCCCCCAGAGAGCAAGAGAAAGGCAGTCAGCCTTTGATGCCCTGGGAACGCAGGTGTGCTGCCTGTCCCTGACTCTACCATAAACAGAAACCAGACACTAAATGGGCTAGCTGACGACCTGGGGCCTCCCAGCCCTGATGGCTAGTACCAGTAATTGACACGCCTGCACTGTCCCAGGAAAGGAATCTTCGCCCATCACATACCAGAGGTGCCCACTGTCTGCATTTTCCCAGGTGTGAATTATGCTTTGCACCCTTCGTGGGAAACTTGGCGTTCAAAGCCATTTTTCCTAATTGGCCACTTGAGACCAGGAAGAAGCCTACATGACCCAAGGGGTATAAAGAGGGGTTTAGTAGCCCACCCCATTTGAGCTCCAATCATCTACACCTGCTGACAGATATTGATTGTCTCCCGAGGTCTGTGGGACACCCAACCTCGGCCTACTTCTTCCCAAGGGATTGAGAGAAAGACGCTGGCCACGCCAAGTCTGGAACGCAGGGGTGAGAATATCTACCTGCTAGGTGTCTATTTTGCATGCATTTAATAAGAGCTCAGAGAACCAAAAGGGTTTCATGGTACCTGTAAGTGACTTATTAGTGTAATTTCTGTCCTGTCCTTTGTAGTGGCTGTGTTATCTGTAGTGGCTGTGTTAACAGCTAAGTTTACCCTGTAACAATAAAATAGTAATTGTTTAAGCTTTAACCTGACTCCTTCAGTTGCTGTAACAGAACCAAGCACAATTTAAAAGAACTTCAGCCGGTCATAAGGGACAGGTATAGGAAGAGCTTGGGCGTTTTGGATTGTGTCACTCCCAGGTGACAGATCCGTTGGGGCATCTCTCAGTCTTCCCTAGACTGCCCGCTGCAAAGGGATCCTGTATCCTAGCAGCTGAAATCTGAGGTGTAATAAGCTCTCCTTGTAAACTTCTTGGGGCGCCCGTCAACCTTCTCTAGGTTGCCTGCTGCAAAGGGACCCCGGACTCAGAAGTTGAAGTCTCGGGTGTATAACACACACACACACACACACCGCTCACTGCCCTGACCATCGGCTGACAGGAGCACTCCTACATTCTCACACAATACAGAGCAAATGGTCCTCTCAAGAAACCAAATCCACATCAATCTTCTAGAGTTAAGGGCAGTACATTACGCATACTAGCACTTCCTTCCGCATATCAGATGCAAGGTCATCTGTGTCCTCACAGACCAATACATCATGCATGTATTACATCAATCACTGCGGGGAGTGTAATCTAACTCTGTGTATTGAGGAAATCCAACTCTGGAACTAGTGCATACAACACCACATTACCCCTACAGCAACCTACCTGCCTAGAGCCCTCAACATTATAGGAGACAATCTCAGTCCTGTATTTTCAGACCAACACGAGTGGGTTGCCCTTCACGAGATGCCCTTTACGAGATGTTCCATAAGTGGGGTCATCCTTATGTCAGCCTTTTTGCAACCTGGCTCAATTGCAAATGCCACCTATTTTGCTCCAGGGTAGGCTTTAGAAAGGGATCCTTTCTCTTGAGCTGGGAAGTACCACTGCTTTACATGTTCTCACCACTACCCCTCATCCACTCAAGTGATCCTGAAACTCAGGACCAAGCATGAGTCCTGCTGATAGTGCCATCATGGTCCAAACAGACCTGGTTCCTGAACCTGCAACAGCTGGCGGTCTGCACTCCCTACATTTTTCCCACGATGTCCCAATCTCCTATCCCGACCTCCTGGCTGTACTCTCCATCTAGACCTGACAGCTCTCCACCTCCAGACTTGGCTCCTTCATGGCTCCATGATGCTGAAGTCACCTGCTCAGACAGAGTAAAAGAGATTCTAATAAACCAGCGGTTCTCAAACTTTTCCAGAGGGGGACCTATTTTAACAATTCAGGAAGACTTGGTGACCCAAGGCAATTCAAAAATGGGGGGGAGGAGAGGGGCAGAGTCACCTGGGAAGACCCTTGGCCACCCTTTTGAAATGTAATGGTCACGACCTATAGGTTGGGAAACCCTGTAATAAACAGTCGATGGGCATCCACTAAAAGGACTTATATGTATAAGTGGAAGAGATTCTTCACGTGGTTCCAACAAACCACAACATCTCATCCTTCACCGTAGCCCAATATCTTTAATAGGGGTATCTCCTCAAACTACAGGAGTCAGGTCTCTCTCTTAACTCAAAGGTCCACATGACTGCAATTGCAGCTTTTCACAAACCACTTGACTGGGTCTCTCTTCTTGCACCCAATAGCCAAGCATTTTATGGCCGTTCTCCAAAATACCACCCACTCCCTAGTGGGACCTAAACCACATCCTTAAAAACCTCACCAGACCTCCCTTTAAGCCACTTGCCACATGCTCACTGCTACATTTGTCTATGAAGGTAGCTTTCCTCATAGCAATCACATCAAGCAGATGGGTTGGCAAGATAGCAGCTCTGATGGCAGACTCTTTTTACACAATTTTCAGCAAGGTCAAGGTGACATTAAGACCCCACCCCAAATTTCTCCTGAAAGTTTTCACTCCCTTCCATGTTAATGAGCCAATCCACTTACCTGCCTTCTTTCCGAAACCACATGAGAACGCGCTACAAGTGTTGTTGCACATTCTCGACATATGATGAGCAATTGCTTGCTACTGTGACAGGACCAAGCCCTAGAGGAAGTCCACGAGACTTCATCTCCTTTGCAGAACAATCCAAAGGCTAATCCATTGCTTCTCAACAGTTGTCAAAATGGATCTCCTCCTGCATCCATACCTGCTACACCAACCATAATAGGCAACTACCACCTGTTATTACAGTTCAATGCACCAGGCCTGTGGTATCAACCGCTGCTTTCCTCAATGTTCTACTCCTGGACACTTGCAGAGCAGCTACCTGATCACTGGAACCCACATTTGACAGACACTATGTTTTAATATCCCAACTACATCAATGGGACAGGCAGTCCTCTCCACTATCTCCAGAACACTGCTCCAAAGCCTGCCTCCAAGATGGACACTGCTCTTCCAAAACTAGAAGTGGAGCACCCACAGGGCTAGCACTTAAAGAGAAAGTTACTCGCCCTGTGCAGTAACAATGGTTCTTCAAGATGTGTCCCCCTGTGGGTGCTCCTCTACCCTCCCTACTCCCCTACAGTTTGAGACTATATCCAAGGTAGAGAAGGAATGGAGATGTCCCATGCACAGTCAACAGATACTAATGACATGAAAGAACACTACTATGCATGCACAGCAGGGCACTGCTAGGAAAAATCTCCGATCACCAGGACACCTCAGCACTTGAAGTGGTGTACCCATAGAGGGACACATCTTGAAGAACCATCGTTATTGCACAGGGTGAGTAACTGTCTCTTTTTATCTTTCACATGGCTCTTTGTCAGTGGAATGATGCTATCTAAATTTAACCTCTGTTTCTATAGCAATGAGGACAACGTGCTTGTACAAACCCATTTCACCTCATTTCAACCTAAGGACAAGGAAGGATTGCTGATGGTGTTTGTGGTATGCATAGAGGGCGAGCTGTGGGCAGATGGGGTTTTGAGGGAAGAAGCTAAGTGAAATGTGGGAAACTTGGGGGAAGAGTTGCCTGTGGCTATTCGTACGTTCCACTTCTAGGGAGCATTGCTTCCAGCACTCCAAAGGCAATGGGCTAGTGTGCTTCCAAAGGGAGGTGCCTGTGCTGCATCTGTGGCATTTATCCTGCTTGTCCAGGTTTTTTTTTTTTCTCCCCAAGCCTCTAACCTGTGCTCTCACATTTGTGACACAAGCTCTTTGCTTTTAGACACCCTTTGTGAACTGGTTTTCTTTCAGAAAGTGCTGTCAATTTGTGCTTGTATGCTGTGGGTGGTTTCTAGATAGGCGATAAATGGATTTTGTGCATGTTCAGTCTGAGTGTTTGCAGGTACTAGTGTTAGAAAAGTGTACATGCTTGTACACAAAAGGAGGATGGGGTTGGAGCCCTTTGAAATTCAGACCTTTGAGCTCCATTGCCTGAGAGAGCTGAGGTGAGACTCCGATTCAGGTCATTTTTGTGACAAGAGCAGGCACTTCGTGCACAGTGACGTTTAGTGCTCTGGAGCAGAAAACATCAGTGAACCCTTTCCATCCAAACGAGGTGCTTTCTCTCTTCTTTGGAACAGTACATGCTGGTGAAAGAATCTCTGAAGTTCCAGAAGTTGGTGTGAGTCAGTTTGCTGGGATTATCACTGTGTGAACTGAGCTGTGTTTGGTTTACCCAGTAGCAGATTAACCTTTGGGCCTATAGAGGTCAGTGCCCAGGCATCCCTGTCAATTGCAGGGCCCCAGAAAAATGGGTGTCCCAGCAGAAATCAGCTGCAGTGTGGAGGAAACCCATAAGCCATGGGGCAGGCAGGGAAAGTCCCAGCACCATGTCCCAGTTGTAGCCCTGGGACTGGAAGAGCTCTCATTCTCTGCTGCAGCCCCAGAGCTGTGGTGGGGGGGTAAGCCCCCAAGCCCTGACCCTGTTCCCAGGACACAGTGCCAGGTGGACAGGGCAGCAGAAGCCCCAGTGCCAAGACTCTGGCTGCAGCCTTAGGACTGGAGGGAGCTCTGGCTCCCTGCCACAGCCTCATGGCCGCACCAGGGAGTGTCCACTCAGAACTCATCTGAAAACCTATATTCAGAATTCATTTTGGTAAGGTGTTTTTTTTTTTTTTTTTTTTTTGGTGTGACAGACAAAAGTTTGTCCATTTCTCCTACAGCTGTCTGTGTCCTTCTCTGTATCACCCCACACGAGAAAGGCAGAGTTCTCAAAGCTGCTTAGCAGATTTGGAGGCTCAGTTCCCATTTATTTGAACTTAGTGTGTAGATAAATTAAGCAGTTTTGAAAATTTCAGCCACAAAGCTCTGACTAGTCTAGTCAACCAGGAAACACCCCTCCCCCCTTCCTCCTCTTCATTAATATCCCTTCCAAATACTACTTATGCACTGCCACAAAAAGTGAAGGAAAATGCTTTAAAACAGGGTGGGGTGGAGGTTCAACTCTAACAATTCATCCAGCTATACTTGCTCTCTCCTGTCTGCATCAGTGGCTAAGGTCTTTGAGGCAGAATCTGAGTTTTGTGTATTAAAGAGCAACATTGTTCACAACAAGCAAATGTACCATTACAAAGTGGGTGAGGTAATATCTGTTTTTAGATCAATTTGTCATGAGCTCGAAATCTGGTCTCTCCAATAAGAAGTTGGTCTAAAAAGATATTCCTTCTTCCACCTTGTCTCCCTAATCCCTTGGGACCACCCCTACATACATTATAAAATCTTAGAATAAGCATCCAGAAAATGTTCTTCCCCCTCTGCTGTACAAATACATGTCAGGCTTCTTGCCTAAATGAGAACACCACTTAGCACTGCCAAATACAACACAAGGAAGAACTATGCAGACAGTTTTATGTAGGTGAAAGGGCCTGGGAGCCCTGTTTACTACTCTAGCACTTATTATCCATCCTGGGACACTATCATGTTGCACAGCCAGTTTTGTTGTTGCAGCATTGGGAAGACATTGTTTATTGCAGTTTTATGTGGTATACATATCAGTAGTCTCTTGTGTCTCGTAAGGGATTGTTTGAAGGATGAACATAAGAATGGCCATACTGGGTCAGAAAAGGTCTGTCTAGACCAGTATTCTGTCTTCTGACAGTTGCCAATGCCAGGTGCCCCAGAGGGAATGAATAGATCCAGGTTCAAGTGATCCATTCCCAGCTTCTGACAAACAGAGGCTGGGGACACCATTCCTGCTCATTCTGGCTAATAGCCACTGAGGAGTTTGTCCAGCTCTTTTTTGAACCCTGCTATGTTATAGACTTGGACTTCACAACATCCTTTGGCAAGAAATCCCACAGGTTGACTGTGGATTCTGTGAATACTCTCTTTTTGTTTGTTTTAAACCTGCTACCTATTAATTTCATTTGACCCCCCCCTTTTACTTTCTCCACACCAGCTTTATAGACCTCTGTCCTAGCCTCCTCATTCATCTCTTCCAAGGTGAAAAGATCCAGTCTTAGATGGAAGCCGTTTCATACCCCTAATCATTTTTATTGGCCTTTTCTGAAAATTTTCCAATGCCAAGGAGTAGCTGTAACTATGAGGTCTAATTCTCTGCAGACACAGTGATGGGAGGACCCAGGATAATGGTTTAGCCAGTCTTGGTCTTAGTGAACAATTACAGAAGTGGACCCATCCAGCTCTGTGACCATGGAGGCAAAGGTGGATACTTCCCTGTGTGTGTGTGGGGGGGGGGGGGGGGGGAGTTTGGGCGGGTCCCTTTTCTCAATTCTGGCCTAAGAGGAAGTCACCATGGTGAAGTAGTCTGAGCGTACAACCTATCAAATGGGAATTGGAGGACCTTGCAGGAATGGACTCGGCACCCCGTTCCCAATAGCACATCTCTTTTATTACTAAAGTGTATTGGGGCAGTGGGGGTGGGGTGAAACAGGAGCTGGTGCTTGGAGGAGCCTCCCCCCCCCCCCCCCGGCTTCTACTACATTTAAACTGCAGAGCCACCGCAGGGGTAGTTCCTGGACCTGCCAGGGGAGAGCGCCTTCCCTTATTGACTAATTATGTAGCTGTACAAATTGTTTATCAACCACATGATTAGTCAGTTACCCTCCTCTTAACATCCTTAATTTTAAATACCTCTGTCATTAGAAAGCAAGGAGATGCAGAGTGAAGTTTATATGTGAAAATCAAGATACTGGAATGTGTGGAAATGCCTCATGAAAGCGGCTTGAACAATTGGGAGTTATCCCCTATCAGTTTGTGCACTGGCATGCTAACTAGCTAAATTCTGGTAAGGGCTTTAAGAAGTCTAAATCCTGGGGCAGGAGGCAACTTGAGCCTTTGCATCGCACTGCAGTCAATTCTGTTCCTGAAGGTGACATAACTGCCCATGGGAATATCACCCAGCGCAGGAGAATCCATCAGGAGGCATTGAATGTGACATGGGACCTGCTGTCTCATCTAGTTCCCTGCTGTTGGCATGGAAGGCACGACTGGAGGTTTTCAGTGTTGTTTTGAGCCCTGGCTGTTGTGTTGGCCCTGTGGGGGCAAAGGTGTGCTGGGGGAATTGGCCTGGTGCATAGCCAGTTTTGGATCAAGGGAGCAGAAAGGCCAACTTCTCCCCATTTCTGAGCTGCCATGGGCGCTACTTGGCTATAACTGAGGATTTGGGCTTTTCCAGCCCTGTACATTTGCATTCTTCTGCAGCTGGCTTGTGAGTACCAGCCATTCCGCTGATAACGCTAAATCTTGCATAACTGCACTCTGACATACTTGGCAAGTAAGCTGGAATAATTCTGCAAAGACTGCAGGGGAATTTTAACATCTTTAAATTGCTAACCCCCAAACTGTTCACTTCTCTAAAGGGCTTTCAGAAGTCCCAACCCTGTAAGGGCATGTCTGCATTAGGAAATTATTTCAAAATAACTAAATTTGACATCATTCCCGATTTAACAAAAGCAAAATAGCATGTCCCCACTGATTGGAGCCTACCTTGGACTTAGAGCCCTCACAAGCACTCTGAGAAGGGCACCTGGAGGGCTGACACTTCCTGTGGCTGCTTGGTCAGGCAAGCTGCAGCACGTGCTTTCAGGGGCTCTTCTCTACGGCGATGTCTCACATGCCACTCCTACACTGCCTCTCCCCTTGTGGGACACCAAACAGATGCAGTGTGTTCTGGTTGTCCTTGTGGATGCCACAGCACTTATAACCTGAAGCCAGAGCTGCTGCAAAGCAGTGCCAGGCTCATGGGCCTCATGCTATATCTCATGGCACAGTTCGTCCGGACTGCCCGCGTGCTGCTCCAGCAGGATGAGGACCAGCCTGGACTGCAGGCCTTGCTCGCTCAGGTCCTGGACCTCCTACTGCGTATGCCGCTCAATCCCTGGACACCATGGAACATCACTTCTGGCAGCGGGAGACCAGTTTGGACTGGTGGGACCACACCGTCCTGCAGCTATGGGACAACCGGCAGTGGCTGTAGAACTTCTGCATGTGGAAGGCCACCTTCCTCGAGCTCTGCGAATGGCTCACCCCTGCCCTGAGGTGACAGGACACTCACATGAGACCCACCACTCCCATGCAGAAGCGCATAGCCATCGCCCCATGGAAGCTCGCCACGTCTGAAAGCTACCACTCCATCAGGAACCAGTTAGGCTTAGGGAAATCTACCGTCGGGGTTGTAATCATACAAATAGCAAAGACCAACAACCAGGTGCTGCTATGGAGGATTATTACTCTGGGCAATGTGGACACCATCGACAGCTTTGCCACCATGGGCTTCCCCAACTGCAGGGGGGCCATGCACAGCGCTCACATCCCTATTGTGGCCCCCAACCACTGTGCCTTGGACTACATGAACAGGAAGGGGTACTTCTCTATGGTGCTACAGCCCCTCATGGATCACAAGGGATGCTTCACCGACATCAATCTCAGGTAGTCAGGGAAGGCACATGATGCCCACAACTTCTGGAACTCCTGCCTCTGTGGAAAGATGCACGCTGGCACTTTTTACCCGACCACACCATCAGAGTCAGGGAAGTGGCTGGTCTTGGGTGACGCAGCCTATCCCTTGGTCCCCTGGTTCATGAAGCCCTATACGGGCAGCCTGGACCCTAGCACAGAGCACTTCAATGTCAGGCTGAGCAGGTGCTGCATGGGGGAGGAGTGTGCATTCAGCCCGTTTTAAAGGGGAGGTTCAGGAGTCTCCTCACCCATCTGGACCTCAGCAAGCGCAACATCCCCTTCATGATTTCAGCCTGTTGTGTGCACCACAATCTCTGTGAGAACAAGTGGGAGACTTTACTTCTAGGGTGGAGGCAGAGGCTGAATGACTGGCCAGGGCATTCGAGTAGCCAGACACCAGTGTCATCAGAAAAGCACATCAAGGGGCCGTGCTCATCAGGGAGGCCTTGAGGGCGAGTTTTTCATGCAAGACCAGTTGTGAGACTCTCCCCGTGCCTCTCCACAAGGGGCCCCTGCATTCCCTCTGTGTGCCTTTCATCCACCATCCTCCCTTCCCTCCTCCCCTGCGGAGCAAATAAAACCTTTTTTGAAATGGGATTGTTTGTTCATTGGGGGGGGGGGGGGGACGTACAATGGGAGTGACTGGGAAAAGAACCTGGAATGGGGGGGGGAAGAAGGGAAGGGATTCAGGGCTGGGGCTGGGAGAGACACCTGCCTCTGGTTGTCTGGGATGCTTCGACTGACCAAGAGGTCCCATCACTTTGTGTTCTGGGGCCCCAGCGGCCCCTGGGGAGTTGGGAGGGGGAGCCACGTGTGGGGCAGGGAGATGGCTGGTGGGCTGCTCCATGCATGAGTCCATGTGCTCCATTACTGAGGTGAGGGAAGGAGCACATGGCCTCGTGCTGGCACACCAGCTGGTTGCAGGTGGCCTTCCTCTGCTCCTTGTCAGCCCAGCGCTCCTCCCGGTCAGTGTCCTGCTCCTTCTTGAGCCATTGGACGAGGGACTGCAGGCAGGGCATTTGTTCCCGTGTTCAGGCCTCGCAGGTTCTTTTCCTCCTGTGGATTCTGCAGAGTCGTGCAGATGGTGCGGGAGGTGGGAGATGTGCCAGGCTTGCAGCTGACCCAGCTCTGAAGAAGAGTGACCGGGGCAGTTGTCCGAGGAGACACTGTGTATGAAGCCTCGCCCTAATCTCTGCGCTGACACCAAAGGTCGCCGTTCAGACGATGGTGATGTGCTTCGAGAAAGACCATCTGTTGCCTAGACAGCAGGCACTTTCCAGCAGGGGCACGGATGCCCCGGGGGGCATCGCCACACCCATGGCCTGGGGACAAGCAGACATGGGAAGGTACTGTTCAAGTCAGGAGTCTGTGGGCAGGGGGTGGAACAGAGTGGCTCGGCTTTCTACTATGTTCTGCATGTGCCAGGTGGCATCCTGCAGAGAGAGAATGTCTATCCCTGCCCGCTGGGGGAGGAGTGTAGTGGAGGGGTGTGAGCGGCTACTGGTTTCCCCTCCTCTTCGGCTGTGTCTACACTACATGCCTCTGTCGGCAGAGGCATGTAGATTAGGGTTGTAGGCAAAGGTAAATGAAGCCGCGATTTAAATGATCGCGGCTTCATTTACATTTACATGGCTGCCGCGCTGAGCCGACAAACAGCTGATCAGCTGTTTGTCGGCTCGCCGCTAGTCTGGACGTTCCCCCTGTCGACATCAAAGCCCTTTGTCGGCAGCCCCGTTATTCCTCGTGGAATGAGGTTTACCGGGGCTGCCGACAAAGGGCTTTGATGTCGACAAGGGGAACGTCCAGACTAGCGGCGAGCCGACAAACAGCTGATCAGCTGTTTGTCGGCTCAGCGCGGCAGCCATGTAAATGTAAATGAAGCCGCGATCATTTAAATCGCGGCTTCATTTACCTTTGCTGAATAAACAAATTTACATGCCTCTGCCGACAGAGGCATGTAGTGTAGACGTACCCTTCCTTCCCCAGGCAGGTTCCCAGGCACGGGATCAGCCTCTGCATCGCTGTGCTTGACCGGGAGTGAATGCTGACTGAGAGTGGGCATGGCCCTCTGCGGTGTGCAGCACTGCTGTGTGTTTCTATGACCCCTTAGCGGTGACTTGTCATGGGAAGATGTCCCACCATGGAGGCCAGAGTAAGGCAGGCCTACGTAGGAACCTTGTGAGAAGGACCCGAGGGGTGGTTCCTGTAAGAGAGCATCATGGGGCTGAGTGTACCGGGCTGACGTTACTTGTGCACCCACATGCACAGGCTATGAGCCCCAGGCTGAATATGCCAAGAGAGGAGCACGAGGCCCCTTGCAGCCCATCGCCTGCCCCCGTGTGTATATAGGGAACGAGTTATATGAGTTATAGAACTCACCCAAAGTACCTTCCCGGGTTCGTCCAAAGCCTGGGAGACATCGGGGGAGTGGGGCACTGGCTCCAGGTTGAGGAGCAGTTCCTGGCTGGTGGGCATGGCTGCCTGACTGGCTGCCACCGCATCCTCCTTGTCCTCTGACACCCTGCCCTCCTGGAGGCTGACACCAGGCATGTCCTGGCTGGACTCCAAGATGACGTGGGGAGGAGGAGGTGACTGGTCCCCCCTCCCGGGCTTGCATCCAGTTGGTCACAGTAGCGTCAGGTGTGTGTTGCCACCTGATTATCCGCTCTGTTCCCTGGCCTTGTGGTAGGCCTGTCGGAACTCCTTGATCTTCATCCGGACCTGATCCAAGGTCCAGTTGTGGCCTTTGTCGGCCAGAGCTGGTGGTGATCCGGCTACAGACCTCTAGAGGTATTTCTCTTCCTGGTGTGAAGATCCTGGAGGTTGGTCTCTTCCCTCCCAGACCTCGACGAGGTCTAGAATCTCTGCACTAGTCCAGGCCAGTGGCAGCCGAGGGAGCAGCAGGAGTGCTGGCAGTCGTGGGAGGCTCTGAGGGAGCGTTGGGGTCCATCCCTGGCTGCTGTCTTGCATGTGGCTCTCACTACTCTCCAACATGTGAGAAGTCGTTCTCCTGCTGCCTGGAGTTTTAAGCTCCACAGGAGAAGGGGAGCAGTGGATATGCCAGGTGTGGCCAGAGTGGAGGCCAATTATTTTGAATTAGCAGCACTGGAGCATCCATACTAACGCTATTTTGAAATAATGATTTAAAAATTAGCATTATTCCCCAAGGAAAGCAAGAGTACAGATTTGAAATAACCAGCCAGTTACTTCAAAATAACGGGCTTGGTAGTGTGGACACTCCACTTATTAATTTGATCTAAGGGGAGTTATTTCAAAATACAAAATTTTGAAATAACTCCCTAGTGTAGACCCAAGGCTAAGGGTGCTTGCCCTGGCTTTGCATGGCAGGAGGGCAGGACAAGCTGAGAGTACAAACAAGAGGTGCTGCATAGTTGAGCCCAGAAAGGGGATATCATTTTGGCTGATACTAGGGGCTAGGCTGAGACCTTCACAGCTGACAGTATGAGTTTTTTTTACAGTTTGAGCAGAGCTGAAGAGCCAGCCTGTATAGCTGCAGCTGTAAGATTCTCTCCTCCTGTGGATCAGGCAGAGGGGGGCATATAACACACGAACCGGTCTGATATACTTGCTTTCCCTGTGTGCTGAGGTGCTTGGGGAATGATTTTGCCTTCTGAACAGTTCCTGACACTCTGACCCTGCCCCCAAGAGGCCAGTGACAAAATGCAAAATTGGGCTCTGAATTGTTTTGACTGCTTGTGAGGGGATGTATCACAGCTGTAGCTACATGCTCGTATAGCTTGGTGTATCTGTTGAATTGAAGATACATAGGGTATGTCTACACTGCCACCCTAATTCGAACTAGGGTGGCTAATGTAGTCATTTGAACTTGCAAATGAAGCCCAGGATTAAAATATCCCGGACTTTATTTGCATGTTCCTAGGCGCCGCCATTTTTAAATGCCCGGTAGTTCGAACTCCCTGCCCGCGGCTGGCTACACGCGGTATGGGCTAGGTAGTTCGAATTAAAGCTCCTAATTCGAACTACCGTTACTCCTATGAGTTACTCCTATGAGGAGTAACGGTAGTTCAAATTAGGAGCTTTAATTCGAACTACTTCGCCCGTGCCACATGTAGCCACGGGCAGGGAGTTCGAACTACCGGGCATTTAAAAATGGCAGCGCCTGGAAACATGCAAATAAAGCCCGGGATATTTTAATCCCGGGCTTAATTTGCAAGTTCAAATTACTACATTAGCCACCCTAGTTCGAACTAGGGTGGCTAGTGTAAACATACCCACGGTGCTTGACTACAAGATGTGTGCGTGTCAGTGCGCAATATGCAAGCCACACAGATAGCATGCACACGGGATGGTGTACTCTGTAATATGCACGTGGGGGAGGCTGCTGTGTAGTAAGGACGTGGCATTCTTGGAGGTATTGCATGGTCCTTTGGTTTGCTGCTGAGCATTGTGCATTCTGGGATTCCTCACTGTGTGTATTGTGGGAAGCCAAATAAGTGTTAAATTTTTTTGAACCTTTCCTTCCCTCCCCCCACGTTTCCTGTATCTCAACCTTGTTGTTCCATGCTAGGTGGCTTAGCAACATTTCAGAATTGCTGTCAGCCAGCACAGACCCAACAGCTCTGCACTGCTATACTGGCAACCTTGAATATGCAGAGGGAGTTTGGACTATGTATTACAGCTCTCAGCGCTGGATACATTTGACTTTGGATTCTACTCACTACCCACTGAGCAAGTGATGTGTCGGCAGGAGATTCAGGGGCAGAGGAAGCAGGCCAACGATGATGATGAAGAGGAGGATGCTAAGCAACTGATAGCAGAAGATTGGTTCCTGGAACCTCTTCATATTGCGCAGGGCCACTTCTGGGCGTGAGGAAAGTAGTGTGGGTTGAACATTCTGCAGATCTGGAACACATAGCAAATTACAGGATGAGGAAGGCAACCCCAATTTGCAGCAGTGATTGAATATGAGTAGTCCCATACCAATGATCAGTTGGGTAATTCTTGCCATCTGGAAATCGGCCACCTCAAATGCTACTGGTTCACAGCTAAGCCATTCAGCATGGGGAGATACACCTGTACGACAATGGCCCCTATGTTTGATGCCATGGAAAAGGTACTGCTGAATTGAGTAATAAAGCTTGATAATGCTCAGGGAGTTGACGACTGCACACATGGGCTTCCAATATTGTACTCGGATGACAGGTGCATAGATTGCACCAGTTATTTACTCACAAACTTCCCTCCCTCATCAGGGATCATAGTTTATATAAATATACAGAAAAGGTCATTTTTCCATGGTGCTCCAAGAGCTTGCAGATCAGGTCACAAATGCTGGCTGGTTTGGAAAGATCAATGATGTTAGGATCTTTCAGAACTTAGGTCTGTTTACTTTAGTGGTGAGACGACTGTTTGCCACCAGGAACACTATGGATTGTCATGGTGTGAACACTGCTCATTGTCCTAGGAGAGACAGTTTGTTTCCCTGGCTAATGAAGTCCTTCCTAGGACACTTGTCCAGGTAGTCACAGAATGGTAGGGGATCATTAATTTGTCTGTTTAAAAGGAACATGGTTCTGTTTTGTGGAATACGTGGGAAGCAGCAGGGGAAAATGTGCCAAGGATCATAGCAGCATGTTGTGCTTTACACAATATTTGAGAGAGCCTTTATGATGAGGGAGGCTTAGGCTCCAGCTCAGCAGTTTAAGAAGCAAGCAAGGCATCCAGTAGAAAATGGAAACCAGAACAATATTGTCAGTGATGCCTACTGATCCTGCTTTGAGTCTAAGCCTAAAACTGTGGCTATAAATCCATCTGTTAACCTTCATGGAAGGGTAGATGGATTGTGAGCAGTTCCATGATGCTTATGGGTGCTGGAGGTGCAGTATTGTGGCAGTCCTTTGTTACCTCATATCTTTGTTTAATATAACTCATACCCATTTTACAAAACTTTAAAGTTAATGAATTTTTGGCATTACATGCCTTGACTCCTTATGAATGTGTCTTATATATGTTTGTTATTAACCTGTTCATGTAAT
Source organism: Pelodiscus sinensis (assembly GCF_052426305.1). Lineage (NCBI taxonomy): Eukaryota > Metazoa > Chordata > Testudines > Trionychidae > Pelodiscus > Pelodiscus sinensis. The sequence goes on along the minus strand of NC_143053.1, from coordinate 35,966,429 downwards.
AAGCAAAACCAACCATAATAAAACAATGTTTTTCAATTCTGAAACAATGCATTAAACAATCTATTGCCTAACTACAAAGGAACCCCCAATAAAATAATAGTCAAAACATTAAAGTGCAGCACCACAGTACATGGCTTGAAGTCACAGGCTCGCTTTACATTTTGTCTATGCGGCTTCTCGTTTATGGGCCTTCTGGTGTTAAAGGGTCAGGCTTGAAATTAGAGTGGTAAAACTCCATGTCTACCTCAGGCAAACAGAGAATGCTAATCAAGCTTCTTTCTCTGCAGTCACTATCTCAATAAGCTTCTGCATTTTGCACAAAATAATGTTTTCATTATTTTAATCTGCTGCAGGAATGGGGAGGATGGGGGAGGAAAGAGCTAGGAAAGGGGCTGAGGATGTGGGCTGCTGCTAGTTGCCATCTGCAGATGAGGAATAGGGGTGTGGGCTGGGCAGGACTGGTTGTGGAAGGGGAAAGGAAAATAGGAAAACTGAGGGATGCTTAGGAGCCATACATTATTAGAAAATTCCCACTTTGTCACAGCTACACACAGTTTTTGTACAGGTAGAACTATTTCGGAGAGGGCACGATTTATTGTTGGGCTTTAGGGTCTTTTTTTTTTTTTTTTAATTTAAACTCACATCATTAGTGGTGCCCACTGCCCACAGTAGAGGCTGTATATTCTGGAATAAAGGTGCCATGTACCTGTATCATGTTGCCCCTTCCCCTTCCCGAATAGCTATGCTTGTATAAGCAGTTACACAGAGTAAATGTAGCCATTCTAAGGCTTCTACCAATATCGTTAAAACAATAGAACATCTGTGAGTAGCTAGGGCTTTGCATTTTACTTTGGATTCTGTTGCAGAACGATTTCCCCGAGCTGACAGCTTACTTTGGCTCCATCTCCTGTTGATGACAGTTGCTATGGAAAATGAGCGATTCACAGGGTTTATGATCATCAGGTTCAAGGCAAATTGGAAGAAGAGACATTAGCTCCTAATCCTTGTCCTCCCTTTCTTTGATGCCTGCCTCTTTTTGCCTTCACTCCTGTGTCTCCTCTGTCCTTCCCCAGCACTTCCCCAGGCTGTTTTCACAGTTGGATGACAGCTTTCAACCAAACGAACAAAAAAAACAAGGTCCATCAGCAGTGTCTGGAGATGCTTCAGGGAGAAGGGAAACTACCAGTCAGCAGCCAGTATGCTAGCCAACTAAAGGCTACTACTGTCCAGCTTGGAAGGGGGAGTCCTGTCTGGGCTCTCTCTCCAGCTGGAGCAATGGTGTAAAGCAGCAGGAAAATTGTGGGGAAATCCTCTAGTCTGTATCAAGGCAGGGAGATAACCAAGGCATGGAGACATTTCCTGGCTGTAGAGGCAGAGAGGAAGGGTTAAAACTTCTGTTTGTTATGCAGGAAGAAATGCCAGGATTTGGCAATATCCTGAATGTGTGAAACATGACACTAAGTGCTAGATCTACAAGGCAGACTTAAGTTCAGTGTAGGAAGGCCTCATATTTAAGATGCTCTGCTGCTTAGCATAATTCATAGCCTTAAGTAAGATACCCAGGCTCCCTATACACAGGATGGTTGGGGGAGGAGAAAGGTGTAAGGGGACTCACAGAAGCCAGTACACTGAGGCTACATCTATACTGCAGAGTTTTTGCAAAAATGGCCATTTTTGTGCCAAAAACTTGCAGTGTCCACACTACAAGTGTGGTTTTGTGCAAGAAAATTTACAGTAGATTGTCAGAAGACAGGGCTTTTTGTGCAAGAGTTATTCCTTTTTCTACGAAGAATAAGCCTTTTTGCACAAGAGCTCTTGCACAAAAAGGCATGTGTGGACGGACAACTAGGGTTTCTTGCGCAAGAAACCCCTATCGGAAAAAGCAGAGGTGCTCTGATGGCCATCAGAGCTTTCTTGCGCAAGAGCGTCCATGGCAGTGTGGACGCGCTCTTGTGCAAGAACTTTTTGTGGAAGATCTCCTCCACAAAAAGTTATTGCGCAAGAAGGCTGAAGTGTAGATGTAGCCTGAGTGGAGGGCTACCTAAGCTAACCACTAAGACATGCTGAGCAGAGGGTTCAGGTTTAAGTCCCACTCTTGCAAGGGATTTATAGGCTTAACACCAAGTCAGAGGAAGGTGCCTATATCTAGCTGGGATTCAGAAATGACCCCCCCAAGTTAGGCTTTTCCTGACTTAAGGGGCACCTTTCTTAGGAAAACTGGTGGCAGTGGTGACTTTGCTGTGTAGTTCAATGGATGTGGAGCAGGGTCTTAACCTGGACTTGCCTTCTTGGTACATGACAGTCCCAACTGCTGCGCTAGGGAGTCAGTCTCTCTCCTAATGCTAAAACTGTAGGTACCTATAGCGCTAGGTGACAGCTGAGCAGAGATTTTGAGGGTAAAAATTTTGAATGTAAGCATCTAAATGCACTATGGATCTAGCATTAAAATTGCAATATAGGTGAACTGGAAGATGGTCATAAAGGGAGGGAGAAAGAGAACAGGCTGAAAGAGAACATCCTGGGGATTGTTAAAATGTATGTAGTCAGGTAAACGTATAACCACGTTTACAAGTGGAGGGAGAGGTGGCTCCTGTGGAGCCACCTGTCCTCCCTCCCCACTACTGCCTCTGTATCAGTGGCAGCAGTGCAGGGTGAGGTGGCAAGTGGGAGCTGGTGTAAGTGGGGAGCTGACTTAAAAGCTGGCTCCCTATGCTGCTGCCGGTGGCACAGAGCCAGTAGCGTGGGGGAGGGGAGCAGTGTGTAACTGAAGATTAACCGATAAGCCCATGCTCTTTGGTTAACTATTTACATTATTACATCCCTAGAACATCCACCATCCTAGGTAGTAGGCTGGACTCGAGGGAAAGGTCAGGGTGGAGAGAAATGTCAGAGTTATTGACCAGATGGTAGTATAAATAACCTAAGCAGATGAGGTCACCCAGTAACAGGGTACACAGGGAAAAGAGGATCAGATCCAAGAATAGAGTTGAGGGGTAATATAAAAAGGGAGGAACAAGGACAGAAGGGTCCTGGAAGTAGCAGCTGGAGAAAAACAAGGAACAGATCAAAATCCTTAGTGTTCTCCATGAATGCTGTCCACAAGCTTTTCCTGAGCTAATAGTCTGTGATCTTTTCCCAGCCCCTGAATCCTGCTCCTGAAGGTTCCCTGACACCGGCCTCTTTCTGCGGTAGCTAGTCTTACGACTGGCTCAGTGCATGTCTGCCTTGCTTAGTCAGCTCAGTGCTGTGCTTGACAGAAGGCAGTTTCTTCAGGGTTGAGTAACAGTGTGGACTCGTGGAGAATTAGATTCAGGATGCTCTTCAAGTAACCGTTGTCAAGAAATGGAAGGACATGTTCCTTATAATTATATCTCTGCCTCTGATCGTTACAAAATAATGACTGGAATAGGAGTAAACTGGACTGGGTGGCCATGTTATGGAAGATGGCAAGTTTGAACATGAGGTACAGTCCAGACTTGGGAGAGCTGGAAGATTGTGTAACATCATCTCAGGAGTTATGTATGAAGGTCCACTGTACAGAGAAATGGCTCTGAAGCATGGATAGTGAAGAGTCTGCAGTTCAGTGCCTACAGGGGTTTGTGATTAGAAGTCTTCATGCAACAAAGTTATGTGAAAGAACAAGATTTTGAAATGGCAGCATTAGGTAGGAAATGGCTTTCAAATCTAGGAAGCACAACTTTGCCCCTGTATAAAACTATGGTAGGCCCACATCTTGAATACTGTGTACAGATGTGGTCTCCTCACCTCAAAAAGATATTTTGGCCTTGGAAAGGGTTCAGAAAAGGGCAACTAAAATGATTAGGGGTTTGGAACGGGTCCCAAATGAGGAGAGGTTAAAGCAACTGGGACTTTTCAGTTTAGAACAGAGGAGACTGAGGGGGGATATGATAGAGGTATATAAAATCATGAGTGGTGTAGAGGGTGGATAAAGAAAAGTTATTTATTAGTTCCCATAATAGAACTACTAGAGGACACCAAATTAAATTAATGGGTAGCAGGTTTAAAACTAATAAAAGAAAGTTCTTCTTCACACAGCGTGTTGTTAAACTGTGGAGCTCCTTGCTAGAGGAGGCTGTGAAGGCTAGGACTATAACAGAGTTTAAAGAGAAGCTAGATAATTTCATGGAGGTTAGGTCCATAAAAGGCTATTAGCCAGGGATAGAATTAGTGTCCCTGGCCTGTTTGTCAGAGGCTGGAGAGGGATGACAGGAGACAAATCGCTTGATCATTGTCTTTTGTCCACCCTCTCTGGGGCACCTGGTGCTGGCCACTGTCGGCAGACAGGATACTGGGCTAGATGGACCTTTGGTCTGACCCAATATGGCCGTTCTTATGTTCTTATGGGTTTGGATATATACAAAGGAAGAAGAGAGAGGTTTGGGTGGTGATAGCATGGCAGGAGAGGGTGGTAAGAAAGAGACCATGAGGAAAGCTGAGGAAGTGATGGATGGATTGTATCCAAGAGGGCATAGCAGGTGGACCATAGTGCCAGCACAGGTAGGTGAAAAAGCAAAAGCTCAATCTGATCTCAGATGGCGGGATAAGGGAAGGAGGAAGAGAAGAATGAGGAATATGAATAAGGAGCTGGATTAAGAAGGCAAGGTCTAGAAAGAAAAATAGTTTGGGGAGAATGGAATGAGATCAAAACTTACTCCTCTCCAGCTGCTCTTGCCACTCATCCTGGCCGTCTTGCAAATAACCCTATTAAGAGGCAGGAGAGGAGACCACTGATACAACATGTTGATTGTCTGCTAGACTGGTCCAAGTGTACTAGAAAACTGTGGAAAATAAATATCCAAGACTAGTTCATGTTCAGAACCCATCTTTGGAGGCAGGTGAGGCTTTGTCTCCAGTACAGATCCTTTGACCTGACTAACAATGTAGCATCTGAATAGATTCTATTTTCACATACCCAATCTGACTGTCACTTTCACTGCCACTTACTATCCCTGCCAAATCCCAGCAACTTCTTCAGGTCTGAGCTTTTCAAGGAAAAGTCCTGCCCATTGAAGTAAAAGGAATAATAGTCTCTTTAGAAGGAAAGAACCACCTCCGTTCCCCACTCGAAGATGTTCATTAAATTAACTCTTACTATGGAAGTAGAGGTTGGGAATTTTTCATGGTCTAATCATAGTGATAAATACAATATTTTGTATTAGTTCATGTGAATGTTCTGTAAAGTGTTCACACAATGCTTTATGCTCGTAAGTTAGAGACAAAAGGTAAATTATAATGCAAGATTTAAAGCTATAGGAAATGGGCAGATAGAGTAATACAAGTCAAGTGGTGACCCCTAGTGGAGAAAGAGAATATTAAGAGGCAAATGTGGGAGGAAGGGAGTGAATAGATAAAGTGGTGTGGTAGCATCAAGAGACAACTCCTCCTGGTTTGTCTATTCCACTACGTCTAGATTGCATCCCTTTTTCAGAAAAGGGATGCAAGTTAGACGTATCGCAATTGCTAATGAAGCGGGGATTTAAATCTCTCCCGCTTCCTTATCATAAAAATGGCTGCCGCTTTTTTTCGGCTTGGAGCTTTGCCGGAAAAAAGCGCCAGTCTAGACGCGGATCTTTCGGAAAATAAAGCCTTTTCCAAAAGATCCCTTATCCTTTATTTTAAGAGGGATAAGGGATCTTTCGGAAAAGGTTTTATTTTCCAAAAGATCCGCATCTAGACTGGCGCTATTTTTCCGGCAAAGCTTCGTGCCGGAAAAAAGGCAGCCATTTTTATGCTAATGAAGCGGGGGAGATTTAAATCCCCGCTTCATTAGCAATTGTGATACGTCTAATTTGCATCTGTTTTCCGAAAAGGGGATGCAATCTAGACGTAGCCAAGGAGTATTTGATTAAAATAGCACATGGGCTCTTATTAGGCAATAGACATAACCAATTGTTTGAGCTGTATAGGAAATGGTACATCTCATTTTCAAAGCTTAAAAGTGTTAATGTAGAACATTACTCTGGAACCTCTGGTTTTCTCATATCTGGGTTTAGGATGGTGGTGACTGATTTGTCATCCTTTTCTGAAAGATCAAAACAGGTATTTTTTTTTTAAAGTACTCCCATTTCAAAACAGGCATGTGCAGAACTGAACACAAAGAATACTATTGGAGTAAGCTATCTATCCTCTTCCAATGCAGGATTGTTACAAATAATCAGACTGGTTTAAGTATCTTGTCCCCATCACTGCAGTATTGAGTGCTTCTCAGATACTTACAAATACATGTAATGTTTTTTTCCTTTTTTAATGTGTAGGAGCGACAGCTTAGTTAGGGCTTATGTGAGTGCAAAGATTTTAGTGAAGGAAAGCCCAAGTCTAAGGAATGAGGTTTGCATTTAGTTCTGAGAATACTGATGATAGCTGTGGTCATTCTTATCTGCTGCAGGAGTGAGTTCCATAAGTTGTCTATTTCTTGTAAAGGTTTTTGTCTCCTGTGTCGACACACCTTATTTATTGGTCACACATTTGATCTAGTGAAACCAAGAGGTGTCATGGAAAATCACTGTCCTGGAGAGAGAGGCAATGGCTCAGAAAACTAGATGAATCCATATGGAGAACTTTAAATATCAGGATAGAGATGCTAACTGGATTCTGTTGTTGGGGTGGCAAAACAGTACGGCTACGTCTAGACTGGCCACAAATTCCAGAAAAGGGATGCAAATCAGGTAAGTCAGCATAGGGAAATCCGCAGGGGATTTAAATTTTCCCCGCGGATTTAAATAAACATGTCCACCGCTTTTTTTCCGGCGTGGGGAAAAGCTGGAAAAAAAGCACCTAGACTGGCACGATCCTCCGGAAGAAAGCCCTTTTCCGGAGGATCTCTTATTCCTACTTGACTCCCTTTTCCGGAATTTGTGGCCAGTCTAGACGTAGCCTACAAGTGTGAGATCACCGACATTTGGCAAGCAAATGGGCTGCTGTGTATAGTACAATTTGAGACCCTTTTCTGGGTTTATGGCTTCTTTCCTAGGAGTGAGTTGCAATAACAAAGCCTAAGAATCACCTAGACACGACCAGTTATCTGTGTGTGATTCTGGTAGGATGAGGCTTTACCTTCTGGCCAGACAGATTCATAGATTTCAAGGAAGAAGGTGTATTGTGATCTCACCTTGTTAGTCTATAAAGTGCTACCAGACCCTGTTTGTTTGTTTTTCTGTACAGACTAACTCAGCTACCACCTGAAGCTTCTAAAAAAAAAAAGATCATTGAGCCCCCCCCCCCCCCCCCCACATTTTCTATAGCATATCTTTTAGGAAAACATACAATCTGGATTGAAAAAATGACCAGTGACTGAGAATCCACCATGACCTGTGATAAATTCTCACCTGTTAAAATGCATGCTTTATTTCTGGTCTGAATTCATTTAGTTTTTTTTCTAGATTGAAGAGTGTTTTCCTTGTATGTACTTATAGAGGTGATCAAGTCGCATCTTCATCTTGGTTAGACTCAAAGAGCTCAATCTTACTATAAGGAATGTTTTCTAATCCTTTAGTCATTGTCATGACTCTTCTCTGAAACCAGTCAATTTTTTCCCTATAGCCCACTTGAATTGTGGGCACCAGAACAGGGCACAGTATTTCAGTGGTGGCTGCACCAGTATCAAAATCAAAGGCAAAATATCCTCTCAACTTCCACTCACAATTTTATGCATCCAAGGATTGCATTAGTCCTTTGAGCCAAAGGGTTCCACTATGAATTTGTGTTCTTAGAGTGATCAATCCCAATGCTTAACTCTTTGAGTTACCTCTTCCTAGAATAGAGTCCTCCATTCTGTAAGTATGGCTTACATGCTTTGTTCCTAGAGGTGTATGTTTACTGAGTGTAAGCAAACTATGTATTTTAATATGTGAGCACTCTGTATTTAGTTACCAGTTCTCTACTCAAATTGAGTGGTAAATCTGCAAGCTTCCTCAGTGATGACTTTTTCTTCCAGGCCATTGATAGAGCATTGCACCAATAACTGATCGCTGGGGGATCCTGCTGAAAACACACTGACTTGATGGTGATTCTGTAGCCAGACAGGAACCCCCCTTGTAACATCCATTTTTGCTTGCCTGGAGCATACAGGGCACACAGAGCAGAAGGCCCAGGCTGCTGTGACCATGAATGGCTGTAAACAGAGATATGCCAATTGCTGACCAAGAGACTGCCAAGGAGTGTCCTTGACTTAACCCATATTGATACGAACACACAGCGGTCCACGGGGGGAGGAATCTCTCGCCCAGTAAAAACATGTCTAGTGCTCACAATTTAGTTCTCTCTTGCAAGTGTAAATTAACTTGAAACTTGCTTGTAAGAACTGGCGCCACAAAACGGACCAGTACAATTTGGCCTCTTAGATAAGAAAAAGGATACGGGCCCCCCAGGGGTATATAGATGGGTCCAGCAGCACATTTTCTCTGAGTGTCAATCTACCATCTATCTGCTGGTTGGGTTAGGTGTTTGATCTCCCAAGGTTCCAAGGGGACGCCCACCTCGTATTCGTCTTTCCTAGGAATTGAGAGACCAGCCCTGGCCTGACACGCTGGAGTCGAGAGGCACAGAAAGGGGTAAAAATTGTACCTGGATGTGGTCCTTTGTTTAAGTATATATATACATAGTGTTAGAGCTCTTTAAAGATTAAGCTGTCACTTGGTACCATTATTTCTATTTTCTATCTTTACCTTTTTCCTGTAATCATTTTTAAGACCTATATATATATATATATTTGCTAGCATTTAAGAAATAGAGCAATAGCCATTGTAACCATATTATTTATAAGCTTCTTTAATAAACCTGTAACTGTTTAAGCTTTAACCTGACTCCTTCAGTTGCTGTAATAGAACCAAGCACAATTTAAAAGAACTTCAGCTGGTCATAAAGGGACAGACATAGGGAGAGCTTTTGGGGGTTTGGATCTGTGTCACTCCCAGGTGACAAGATCTGTTGGGGCACCTTTTCAGCCTTTCTTAGGCTGCCCGCTGCAAAGAAACCCTTGTGTTCTAGCAGCTAAAATCTAAGGTGTAATAAGCTCTTCCTATATAACGGGGCGTCTGTTGGCCTGCTGGCCACTCTCTGCAACAGGACCCCGGTCCTAGCAGTAAAGACACGGACGTTAAACCTTTTCTCGGAAACACACACACACACACACACACTGCCCTGACCATCGGCTGACAGATTCCCAATTTAATTTCTGACTTCAATGGGTGTTTTCTGTGTGTAGAAGAATTTAAATTTTTTAAAATGAAAGATTGACCATCACATGACTTTAGAAGGTGGTGCTAGGGATGATAAAATGCATTTTTTGTGTAAATGTGTAACTGCACATTTACACATGGGTGGGGGAGGAGGGAAGAGGGAGCTAGCTGTATCAGAGGCAGCAGCACGGGAGGAAGGAGGATGGTGGCTCTGCAGGAGCAGGTGCAAACATAGACTCTCATGTCTCTTGTCCCCTTCCCCCACTGTCTCTGATAGAGAAGTAGCAGGGGAGGGCTACATGTAATTATGAGGCTCATTGGTTAACTGTGTATCTGAATACATAGGTAACCAATTCACATCCCTAGTTGGTGTCTAAACATGTCTATAGGGGCTGTGCCTAATTACAGGGAGTCAATATCAAACCAAGTTGCAAGATTGTTTTAGACTAGCTGTTGCTCTTCTATTGAATTTTAGATATTTCTTCCAAGGGAAGTAGAGCCAGCTAAACCCACAGTTTGTTTTTCATTGTATATTAACTTTTCCTGTTTTCTCACCCTGGTTCAAGTCTGTGTGCAGCCCATTAAGAGTATTAAATCTTCCTTTTGCGTTACCTATAGTCTCCCACACTAAGTCATAAGATAGGGATAGAATTTAGCCACCTCTGATACAGGACTCATTTTTGCTACGTGACCACCCCTTAGATATAGATAAGTTTTATTTTTAGGTTGATTGGGTAGCAGCAAAGGATATACTAAATCATATATAGGGCACTGGCTTTGTGGCTAGAAAAGATGCAGAGTATCTTTCCCTACCAGTTATCTTTTTGTAGAAGTTTTTGAACAGCTTGTCTATACAAAACAGAAATGGACCACTGCCTCAATTTATAATGCCTAATTACAGGGTGGTGATGAATGCTCAGGAAATTCAAAAACAGACAAAAATTGTCAGATATTAATGGAGTACTTCAGAGGAGGTATTAATTTGTAAGAATAAGTATGGTGCAACACTAAGCCTCTTTGGGATATAGTAGAATGTTCTGGAAACAATGCTTGAATATTAACATCTAGGAAATGGTTTATAAGTCCCACTGTCTATTCATACCAAGGTCCACAAGAGTAGTTTTGAGCCACTGAGCAGGAAGTTGTAGATGTGTATTCAGCATGACAAAGCTACATTACAGTTCAATTACTATATAGAAATCATTTAGGTTTATATTTTCACTTCTGAATTGAGATTACAATATTGTAAACATGATAGTAACAATTGTTAACATCAAGTTGAAATATATACCATGTTCAAACTTCACTTTTTATGGCAAACTGTCTTCATGTACAATAGATATGTCTGAAATGACCACCATATAATTTACAAAGGAATTATTTGCCACTGAGCTGTAAGTTTAATATAAAACAATTCTCCTTAAGGCTCCATAGCAGAATCCTACAACATGATCTCAGATAAACTACAAAACATCAACTAGAGTTCAGTCTGTGCAATCTGCTTTGTTTTAAGATTTCAGATAGACTTGCCGTTGGAGCACTAGAGAGTATGTGGACTTTTTCAAACCTAGAGAAATTTGGTTTGACTATTTTCAATAAAACTAATTCCAATAGTTTTATAATAGGACTATCTTCAATCTATCCTTTCAATAGACAGGAACATTTTAACTCAAAAAGCATAACTTAAGACAGTCCAGAACCACATAGATATTTAAGCACCCAAATACTTCTGAGGATTTGGGCCTTAGCGCTTCCCTTATGGCTGGCCTATGACATTCTTGTACTGGTTTAAGTATAACAGTTGAAAGACAGATGGTAATATCCCCTAGTGTGAATGCAGTTACAGGTATAAAACTCTGTGTAGGCAAGCCCTTGGTGCTAGAAGTCCAAGGTGAAAGGATCATTTCATGATAAACTCACATTATTTCCATATTGAAGGGTATAAAATATTATTAGCCTCTCTGAGCTGCCAGTTGGCACTAATGTTAAATTATATTTGCACATGTGAGGCAGAAATTTCACATTCCCAGATAAGGAGCTTAAGAAATCATTTTTTCTAATTAATCCTTTTCATTCAGAGATTCAGGATTTAACACGAGCCATATTTCAAAATCCTAAAATGAGAGAGGAGCAAGGGGAGAGACTGGAGAAAAGAGAGACTTTAGTTACAGAACAAGTAATTCCATGAACAGCTTTAGTTAAGATTAGTTGATGTAGTTGGCATATATAGAGTTGGTGTGCTTTGCTGTTAAATACACAAAGAAGAGTGCAAAAGAGCATCAGGGTTTCTGAAGACATATAGCCCTTCTATTGTAAGGACTTAATGCTGTACCAAACTAGCTGAAGTTTCTATAAAGCTGGTTCAAAAAAAGGAACTAACATTTCCAATTTAACATCCAGTACAACTGTAATTCATATTTCTACATGGGTATTACATGCATTCTAATTATCTGTCCTGCTATTCACTACTGTTGACCTGAAGGTTTGATTTGGTGTTAGAAGTGTTAATATAATTTAGTTTAAGCAACACCACAAACTGCATTTTAGCTTTCCAGGAACTTATCTGAATTTTACACATTAATTGAAGTAGATTAAGTTTGAACTAATTATTCATTATTTTTAATGCTCTGCCAATCTAAACCTGAAATAGTTCTCAGGAGTCCCCCACACAGGCTATTATCTCTACACATCCATTTCACTATCTAGCCCTTCTCACAAAGAGAGCCTGAAAAAAAATCTACACAAAGTTTTATTGCAATCATACACTGGTTACGTCAAGGGTCAAATACAACAAATACTATGATGCATTTTTACATTTATTAAAACTACAGTTCAAAGCACAAATTTACACACTCTAAATACACTGAACATCTCTAATGAAGTCACACTAGTCTCCCACTGACATTTGATATATCTGGGTGAAAGACAACTTTACAAGACTTTCTAACAGGAATCCTTAGTATAAAAACTGTGTACTTGTATGTAAACTGTTTAACTGAGAACCCAAGTGATGGGTTTCCATCTCAACTAAGTCATCCATTTTGTTGCATATTTTATTTAAACGCTCAGGGGTTGAACATACTAGCAAATTTAAATCTGGACACTTATCTTACCTTCCCACCCCCAGTGAATTGTAGTTGTAGCTCGTTTTGCCTGGTCCCAATTAACTATTTTTTTTTCAAGTTTTGAAGAGCAAGTTGAATTAAAGATTGTTCCATTTTAATTCCACAGTGGAATGTTGACCAGACAAACTACAGGCTTGCAACTGCAAGTCTACATGAAGCGTTACTGCCTGTTTAAGCTGCAGTGGAAAAGCGGTCTTCTGGGCTCAGCTGAATGCAAGAAGGCACAAAGAAGAAGTTCTTCATCAATGTGTCTGAAGTAATTCCAGCATCTTGCATCTCATACCTGCAGCAGAAAGTATAACAAAGGTATGTTCAGGAAGAATAAAGTTCAAGGCAGCTTAACATTGGAAACCCCAGCATTAAGTTCAGTATTCAGTCTAACAAAAAATTTGGCAGAATTAAGATTAGGATCACCTTCTTCACTCAGTAATGCATTTTAGCATTTACTGGTGAATGTTTTATAGGCTGTGCTTGTCACCACACTTGCTTTAATACACTGGATAGCTGCACAGAGCCTGTCAGTAAAGCAATACAGGCAGTCCCCGAGTTACGCGGATCCGCAGTTACGAACGGGGCACTTCCTCTCCCTGGTCTCCAGCAGACCAGGGAGAGGAAGCAAAGCAGCGGAACACGCGGCCAGCTGACAGCCCAGACGCGTCTGGGCTGTCAGCTGTGCTCCGCTCTGCTCCCCCCCCCCCCCATGGTCTGCAGACCAGGGGGAGGGGGAGCAGAGCAGAGCAGAGCAGAGCGGCAGAACGCGCGGCCAGCTGACAGCCCAGACGCATCTGGGCTGTCAGCTGGCTGCGCGTTCCGCCGCTCTGCTCTGCTCCCCCTCCCCCTCCCCCTGGTCTGCAGACCAGGGGGACGGGGAGCAAAGCAGAGCAAAGCCACGGAGCCTGAGGGCAGCAGGATAGCCATGGCGCGTCTGGGCTGTCCCGCTGCCCCCGTGCTCCGCGGCTTTGCTCCGGACGCCTGTGGTACAGCAGCTGGGGCGCTGCTGGTTGGTCCCGTAGCGCCGCTCTGGGCGCCACTGGACCAACCCAGCAGCACCCTAGCTGCTCTGCCCCAGGTGTCCCCAAGTCAGCAGCTGCTGAAAATGACCAGTGGCTGACTACAGGAAGCCCCTGCCCCGGGCTTCCTGGCATCAGCCGCTGATCAGTTTCAGCAGCGGCTGAATCTGGACGCCAGTTCCGACTTACATACAGATTCAACTTAAGAACAAACCTACAGTCCCTATCTTGTACGTAACCCGGGGACTGCCTGTACTTACAACTGTATATAGTCTACCATTGTCTTAAATAAGACTTGTCTACACTGCAACACATGGTAGACTAGTTCAATGTGCTCTGCAATTCACAACCCCATATTCTGCTCTAATTTGCCCTGCATGGACACTGCTGTGAGAAAAAAAAGTTACCATTCTGTAACTGTTCTTAAAGATGTGTTGCTCACATCCATTCCATTGTGGGTGTGTGCATGCCCACATGTAGAGTTGCTTTGCAGTACCTGTTCGAGCTTGGTTGTGGTGCCCCCAGAGCACTGCACTCCCACCGCAGTATATCCAACATCACTGGGCTGCACCCTCTTGGTTCTTCTTGCCAACAACTGACAGGGATTTGACGGTGGGTAATGGAATGAACATAAAGCAAAACATCTCAAAGAACAAGACCTCAGTGTTAACAACCAAAAAGGAGACCTTCCAGGACAAAAGCAGAAGGGAGCAGAATGCTAGGAGTTTGAAGGGGGGCCCTGTGAGCCTGGTGAGCAGGAGATGAGAGCGGAGGAAATGTTGTTCAAAGTCAGCCATAAAAATGGCATATTGTGGGGCCATGCAGTACTGCTGACTTGAAGGTATAAATTGTCTCCAAATTGGAAATAGTTGTGGGTAATGACAACTTAATTCACGTTAATGTAGTCCTGTATGAAAGAACAGTGGCATTGTAATAAAGAATTGTCTACATTGATTTTTGAAATCTTCAGTCTTCTTACAGCAGTTATGCATCAACTGTAGGATTATGCTTAAACTTCTTCCCATTAAAAAAATAGCTAAAGAGCAAACACTACTGCAAATATTAAGTTCATCTTACCAGTCAGTGAAAGACATCATGTAGTAAACTGGTGGTCTCTGAAAATCAGTAAAAGCAGACTGCTGACCCAAGGTACCAGAACCCATATTATCAAAGATTAGCCAGTCTCCAACACTCAACTCAGGAAGAAGACAGTTTTCCACAATTTGATCGAGCTCATCACAGGATGGACCCCAAAGGCTGCTGACAAACAGAGGCTCATCTTCCTTGTATTTCTACATTAAAAAACAAAACAAACACAGTCAAGTCAGGCTTTAGTTTAAAGTGAAAAACAAATTTGTTAAGGACACATAATAGGAATATTTATATTAATTTATTCAAAATTCCTCCCCCCGCCCAGAGGAAGTCCACAGATCCATAACAACAAGTCTTGAGCCTGCTTACAATTTCTTGAGGGCACAGATTGGTTGTAGCCAAACCCTTAAAGACCCCGCCCAACCATTACACATACCTAGAATTTGTGGGGTGTGCTGATTTGAACTGTAGCAGCACTTTCATTAGATGCGGAGGGAGTTCATTACTCTTTAGTCAAATGTGTGCAACCAGCACATACCTTGCTTCACATGCATGTCACTGAGTAATACCGGTAGGAAAAAAAGCCGCACTGATGTAAACTAGTGGAATCTGGCAAACCATCTCTTGTGTGGGACACACACACACACACACACCCCCACCCCACCCCCGATGGATGATAGGTTGCCTACCACTGACCTAACCAGTCCAAGATAACACTGCAAGGAAACTGACTAAAGGTCTCTATCCCTTCTCCTTAAAAGACACCTGATGAGACTGCCAAGGGCTTAGCAGCAGGGGTATCCAGAATTGTTTCCATGCAGACTATGGCATATGCATGCCCAGTGAGTGAAGAGTGGCACATACATATTTTAACCCATGCAGCCTCGCATCAGTCTGTTCCAAAGAAAGAACATTCCCCCATCAATGACTCCTCTAACATTTTCCATCCATTTGTGTGAATGTGCACCACCAGTAGAAACAAAAAGCTTAACAGTGTGTGCTCTGCTAATCAGCAAAAGACAGTATTTGAATCTCTCGAGCACAAGCACATAGTTTACACAGTACAGTTTCTGATCAAACGGAAGGTCCTAGAAAGAGGTCTGTGTATGTCCTGGGCCCGACCAGCTATCTGAAACCAGAAGCTGTCCCATGACTACCACCACCAACACAACCACTAATTCCAGTGTGTCCCACAATGTGGAGAGCGCACCTAGCTGCTGCAGCTCTCTCCTTTACTGTGGTGCTCAATTCCTGGGACAGAACCCAATAGAAGGACTCCTTGAAATTAAAGAGGGACTTCCATAAGTTAAAATTGTACCTGACCACAAGGGCTTGATGGTCTGCCACCTGGAATTGGAGGATGGCTATATTTTATTTTCTCCCAAAAAGGTCCAGTTTTTCAATCTCTTTATTTTCGGGAGTCAAACTAGCATGCCCCTGCTTGTCCTTTTTGTTGGCCTCAGGGACAACCAGAGAGCTCTGAGGTGGGTGGTTTAAAGGTATCTGAACACATTAACCAGGACACAGTACTACTTTTCAGCACTTTTGGAGGTGGGAGGGACAGACAATGGGGTTTGCCAGAAGGCCCTGGGCATTTTCAGGACCTTGTTGTGTACTAGCAGTGCAACATAGGGTAGGGTAGAGGCTGAGAGAACACAATCCTAGGATGGGCAAAGCAGGTTCCATAAGGAATGATTCCACCTTGTTAAAGAGGGTGAAGTAAATTAGAAAAGTATTGAGCGGAGAGGACCATAATTGCTGCTTGTTCCTTAGCCCTTCAGTATGGGGCATGGCTAACAAGGTCATCTGAAGAAGTAGGCTGCACCCACAAAAGCTCATACCACCATCTACATGTGTTAGTCTATAAAGTGCTACCAGGCTTTTTTTTTAAGTTGATCCTGTACAGACTAACTTGACTACCATCTGAAGCAGGGTCCCATTAGGCTGGCAAACAGCACATTGCTGACCCACAACACAGAGTTGAGCTGGCCAGGGAGTTCTGGCATAGCCATCCATGGCATAAGTATCCTCAACTTAGCCCAGACATTTTTGCACCCTCCTAAACGCCTGGGAGGTGTTCTACCAGAGGTATATCCGGACAGGCATGTTACATTGGAAACTTCTGCAGCCAAGAAGTCAAGAGGAGAGAAGAGTGTGTTTAGTAAGCCTGCTGCAGAGCACAACCGCCTCCCATCTGAGGCAAAATAAAAACCAAGTAACACTTAATTCTTTGTGGTTGCTTTGTTTTCTTGTTGTTCTGAGCAGGAGGTCTTATAAATCCCTCTAGCCAGCTTAAACTGGCTAGAGCTGGGCCTTAAGGGAGTTGGTAACTGCACCTGCCTGATTAGCAGGTCTGGTTACTGCCCCAAAGAAGCTGCAAACAGAAGCAAGAACCACTGTAATGGACCTGCAGAATTCCCCTGCAAAAGAATAACCCTTTATACATTCTATAAGAATATGTGATATAGACTCACCTTGTGAACCTCTGGGATGGTATTCAATTCCTCAGACAATTTACTTGCAAAAGAGCCATAAACACCATCATTCATGTAATACATAAAGATTGGCTCAACATCACTCCTGGTTTGCTCCGCTGGAAGAAAAACAGTTACATATTTTTGTAATAAAAACATTCCATTGGTAATTCTCTGTAACAGTTTATTTTCTCTCACGGGTATGTAAAATATGCACTGGGATAAGAATGTTGGGGAAGGAATGTGATTCTAAGACTAGAATATACAGGCAGTCCCCAGGTTACGTACAAGATAGGGACTGTAGGTTTGTTCTTAAGTTGAATTTGTACGTAAGTCGGAACTGGCGTCCAGATTTAGCTGCTGCTGAAACTGACCAGCGGCTGACTACAGGAAGCCCGAGGCAGAGTTTCTCCGCCCTGGGCTTCCTGGAATCAGCTGCTGATCAGTTTCAACAGCAGCTGAATCTGGACGCCTGGGACAGAGCAGCTGGGGCGCTGCCAGGTAGGTCCCTGCAGCGCCGCACCTCGGTGCTGCGGGGACCAACCTAGCAGCACCCCAGCTGCTCTACCCCAGGTGTCCCCAAGTCAGCTGCTGTTGAAACTGATCAGCGGCTGATTCCAGGAAGCCCGGGGCAGAGCAACTCCGCCTCGGGGACGCCTGGGGCAGAGCAGCTGGGGTGCTGCCAGGTTGGTCCAGTAGCACCGAGGAGCGGTACTGCAGGACCAATCGGCAGCGCCTCAGCTGCTCTGCCCCGGCATCCGCGAGAAAAGCCTGGTCTGCTTGCCCCCAGCAGACTAGGGAGACAGCTTTTCTCACCCCGGAGGACACGGGCGGCAGGACCGCGGCTGGTCTGGGCGGTCCTGCCGCCCGCATCCTCCAGGGCAAGAAAAGCCCCGTTCGTAAGTACGGATCCGACATAAGTCGGATCCGCGTAACCCGGGGACTGCCTGTAATTCAAGCCTACCACTAAAGGCTATACATGAGGGCACATTTTGCATTCTTAATATTCTAGTCATTTCTTTAAAAAAAAAATATATCCAAAATCTCGATTAGAAGAGGGACAATAGTAGCTCTATTGAATGTTCTTCCATCTGCCCCAATACAGTTTTCATTATATGCTGATAGGATGCCTGAAGAGACTAGATGTTTACTATTTGTCACGTTTACTAGTTAGGAAACAAGCAGTGCCAAACACACACAAGAAGTAGAAAATGAACACAGATGCAGATTAACCAGGCTTGGAAGGATTAGATTTTTATCCATAAAGGTCTTTCACTATATACCCCACAAATTGATGAAAAATATTTCCACCAATGATAAATATATATATAGGCAAAATAAGAAAAACTCTGCTCGAGAATTTTAGTTTGATTTAACTATATTCATTTTTTATATATTGACATGTAGTGGCAATGACAATTTGTTTTAAGGTATAAAGTCCAAGCTTTTTATAAGTATTGCTTGACCACCCAACATGATTTCCCACAAACGTGAAAATTTAAACTACATATGAAACAATATTTAAAAAAAATATATATATATATATATATATATATGGGAAAAAAAAGCTTAAAACCAAACAGCAGTATTATTGTTCAAACACTTAATTCTGCCAGGCCTAAAATAAACAATGGGCAGAATCTCAAAACACAAATTAAAGTATGAGCCATTTGCTGAATATAAGACATACAAAAAAAGCACGTAATCATGACCTACAAATGAAATTGAGCTATGCTGAAAACAGTGGAGACTTATGGCTTGTTCACATATACACAAAACAAATATGTTGCTTACTTCCAGAGGGAAGAAATTTATCATATTCAACAGCTTTCTTTGCAATTATGTTAACTGCCAGAGTAAATGCAGATGAAACATAATAACATCCGGGCTCTGCAATCACATTAACACCAGATTCTTCAGGAAAGTAGACATCCAGCAATGGACTGATGACATGATTAACCTAGGAAATTGAAGTCACAGCTAATGTTTAGATCGTTCACCTGATTTTAAAGTTTATTTATAGTTCTTATTCCTAACCAACAATTTACAGTGCTGGTGAGTTAGCCACAAGCTGATTGTTACTCTCCATTTTGGGCCTTCGCTGAATCAAGTTTCAGACATCACTGTTAAGATTTACAAAAATAAAATGGATATTACTTTTGAGATACTGATTTCATACTTAGGCACCTAATAATAATTCCTAACTCTATGTAAGAGTTTTTCCATCACTAGATCACCAAACATTTTATAAGAGTTAAGGATCATTATTTTCAGTTTTGCATCTTGGTAAATAGAGAAACAAATTGGAACCCAACATTAATCCTATTTTTAACTTCAGTATTACGGTCATAGCCTTGCATGACTTGTCCATAACTACTCGGAAAGACAATTAAATAGGAAATTTTGAAAATTCTATTAATGATTTTAACTGTTTGAACCTATTTGTTTCAGCACCCTAAGCTTTGGAAGTTTACCCTTTAAGAGTACACAAAACTCAGTAATCCATATAAATTGCCACTATTCACTAGTCACCAGGTCACGACTAAGGATGTTAAAATGCTGTTATCAGGTTAATCGTATAGTTGACAGGACCGCTCTGCAGAGCTGCAGCGGGGATAAATCCAGGAGCTGGCTTGAGCAATCCCAGCCTGTGCTGGGTCAAGGAGCCACCCACATTACGGCTTTTCATTTTAAATGCAGTAGCGCGGCCAGGCTCTTCACAAGCCGGGACTGTGGGATCCCAACTCCCGCTGAGTCCAGCAGCCCCTGTCTGCAGTAGACAGTGCTGTCTGCTGCAAATAGGGGCTGCTAGTGGCAGCAGCTCCTGTTCGCAGGAGGGCTTAGCTCCCCACTGAAACCCCTGCAGATACGGGCCACTCCACAGTAGTCTCCCCATTCCCCACTGCTGCCTCTGATAGACTCATCTAAGCAAATGTCCAGGTCTGATGAGACAGTAGGGGGGAGCAGGTGGCACTCTGGACGTGGTGCTGGGGGGAACCAACTTTCAAGACTAACTTTCCCTTCCCCCACCTCCGCTGCCTCTCACAGAGGCAACAAGGGGAGAGGGGGCACCGCAGGGAGCATGGGTACAGTGACCATATTTTCTGAACCAAAACAGGGACACAGCCACACCCTCTGATCCCTTAGGCCCCACCCACCTGTCACATAGTCCCACCCCTGGAGGTAGTGCTTCCAGGGTTAAGATGGACACATGACTGGAAGGAAAGGGTGTTGTGTGACCCCTCTAAGAACTCTTCCCACTGTCCTCTGCCAATAGGGATGGGCTTGGCCCCCAAAGGACCCTCCCATGTAACTATACTGCATTAATCCAACTTTCACTGCATTAACACAGGGGTTGCCTCTATTTCAGTGGTTCTGAAACTTTTTGGCACGTGAGCCACCTGGCTCAACATTAACCTTTCACAGTTGCTAATGGAAGCTCACTGTTAATTACACTCGAGCCATTTTGCTGGTGCGGCAGCTAGGGAGAATGGTTTAATTTAAAATTATAAAACAGATTAAGTGTTTTAACTTTCCTGTGCTTATCAAACTTCATTTTAAATAAAGTAAAATATTAATTTATGACCAACACAAAAGGTTTCAATGTTTTCTTTACTTATGGCAGGGGTGGGGAACCTTTTTTTGGTTGGGGGCCACTGACCCACAGAAAAATCAGCTAGGGACCACAAATGAGAAGAAAAAAACTTCTCCAAAAACTGTCAACTCTCACTGATTTGGCCTCCAACTGAGACACCCGATCCCTTTGGTGTCCCTGCTCCACAGTGCGAAGGGATGGGACAAAGAGGAATGAGGTTCACGGTAAAGATGTTAAATTGCGGTTATCAGGCTAATCATGTAGTTGATACAATTTGTATTAACTATAGAATCAGTCAGTAAGCACCGCTCTCTAGAGCCACAGTGGGGTAGCTTCAGGAGCTGGCTCTAGCTGGGACTCAGCAGTCCTGGCTCATGCAGGTTCCAGGAGCCTGCTGTGGCTCTACATTTTAAATGTGGTAAGAGCAGCCAGACTCTCACATTTAAAATGCAAAGGTGCAGCTGTCAGCATGAGCTGGGACTGCTCGGTCCCAGCTCGCACTGAGTTCAGCAGTCCCTGTTTGCGACAGACAACTCAAGCCACTGTGAACAGGGGCTATTTGGTGGCAGCAGTCCCTGTCCATGGCTGGCCAAGGCTCACTGTAGACAAAGGCTGCTTTGCAGCAGCCTCCCCTCTCCCTCCACTGCTTCTGATAAGAGGCAAGGGGAGCAGGGGCAGGCAGCACTGTGGAGACGGTAAGTGGGGGGAACCAGCTTTTAAGTCAGCTCCCCCCAGCACCAGCTATTTCCTCCTTCTTGTTGCCTCTAGAGGAGGCAGCAAGAGAGTGGGAGGGGGAAGCAAGTAGTCTATTCTCTACTTGACTACTCATTAAGCTTTTGCTTATCAGGCAGTCAACTACTCCCTAATGTCCCCAGTACAGGGCTTCCCAGAGGCAGATTTACTTTTCTAGGGTCCTGGAATTTTATGGACCTCTTTAGGCTCTGGCATGAGGAGAAAAAAGGGGTTTAATGTGTGGGACAGGGCTGCCAATGTGTGGATTAGAGATAGGGTTCTGAATCTGGGTGGGAGGTGGGGTGCAGAAGGGAGAAAGGCTGCGAAGTCTGAGTTGGAGATAGGGTGCACAGACAGGCCGGGGGTAGGGTCTCTGGCCAGAAGGGAAGATGCAGGAGCAGTCTGGGGGGGTGGGGGGGGGGGAGGTAGGGATTCTGGCCAGGAGGGAAGATAAAGGAGACCCCCGGCTCCCTGAAGCGCTGCTGTCCCACCTTGCCACAGAGCCAGTGCTGGGGGGAGCTGGCTTAAAAGCCGGCTCCTGCTCTCCCACTTGCTGTCTCTCTCTGATAGTGACTTGACTAGTTGCTCACCTCCTTGTTGCCTCTATTCGACTGTCTGATAAACTTATGCTTATCCGATAGTTGACTAGTTGCTTATATCCCTAGTCATGACAACACACCAGAGATCAAATGAGGGTCTGTCTACAGTTCATGAAGACACTATAGCGACAGAAAGTTTTCTCCCTTAGCTCTATGTAATCCACCTCCCTGAGAGGCGGAGCTGGATCAGTGGAAGAATTTCTTGGTTCACCTAGCACTGTGCATACCAGGTGTTAGGTCAGCTTAACTGTCTCCCTTCAGTGTGGATTTCTGACATCCCTGAAAAGTCACTATGCCATTGTAACTTTTCAATGTAGACCTGCTGTAAGAGTACATATCTGAAAGCTCATCTAAGCAAACATCCAGCTGATGCACCATGTCAGCAGTTCTAAACCAGAATACTGAAAATTCCAGCTGCAGCAGCAGGTCAGTACGCATCCACTATGAATATGCTAAGAACTGTCTCCAGAAGAAAGGGGCAAAATCCTCATGGTAAAAAGTGTTCAGCATTTTAAAAGTTATAAGGATAGTGGAGGCGTTGGTTTTCTGGACATTTAGAATGGTTACTGTTTCTCCCATTTGTAAGTCCTTAGCACTTGACAATTTTGTGAACAATTTATGTGGACCGATATACGAATTCTCTGCTAATAACTTCACACTGAAATCCTGGCATATAATTCAGTCCATCCCCATGGCTTTAAATCTATTGTCAATTGGATTTTAATGATCAACATTATTTGGAAACTAACATGTCAAAACTCCAAGCCAATAAATGAAAGGCAAGCTAGTTCTAACGTCCATTGAGTTGCATACCTCTTCCAGCTGAAGTTCTGAACCTGTGAAGCCCCCTCCAATGTCCAACATGCTCATCTTAAAGCCAAATTCTTCCTAAAAGGAAGTATAGACAGGCCTTTAAGTATGCAGTCAATAGAAAGTTTATTGAAACTCTTCTCTCCAATCTCATTCAATATTGTATGATCATGCTATTAAACATGAAATTGTGACATCTTAAATACAGTGGAAAAGTACTCCTCTGAAGACTTCATTCCAGTTATACCTAGTATTATTCTACAGTACACATTACTGCAGTATTCATAAAGAGACTGAAGTAAAATCCCCATAAGCAACCTTAACTCGGCCCATGTTGAGTATGCAGTAGAGTCTTTTCTTACAAAAGTGGACAGAGCAGCATGATGTTCAGCGAATACTTTATTACAGTATAATGGAAAATAATTATATGTTTATAACCTCAGATGCACATATAGTATGTATAATATAAATGGCTTCATGGTATCATAATATAACGCAAGCCTCTCTTAAAATGCATATCCACAAGGGAGCAGAGTTACAACCACTGTGGGAACTTCAACGGTCTTCCTTAATTAGTCACTTCAGTAATTTTGCAGTAATCACAGAAAGGTCATTATCTTGGGATTTTTCTGAAATCAAATTTATTCTCCCAGAAAGTAAACAGAGATTGAAAATGTGTTTCCTTAACAAGAGAGGCATACATGTATATCTTAAAACAAAAAATTAATTTACCAGTGTCAAAAAATAAATTCCTCTTTGCCAAGAGCAGGGCCATCCTTACCAACAGGCGAACTACATGCAACTGTGTGGACTAGAGCAACAGCATTCCAAGCATTCCTCCACAGCCAGTCAGCTCCAGCATCCCTTCCCTCCAAGTGACTAGGAGTGCATGCGTGACTAGGGCTGCTGCAGAGCTCCTGTGGGAAGAGGGGAATCTCTCGCTCTCAAGGGGAGGGGCTGCTGATCAGCTTGGGTCCAGATGCTTGGGCTGGCTGCAGAGCAAGAAAGTGGCTCACACTTGCACCTTAGCAGCAAGCCTGAGCGTGTACTCTAAAGGCATGTCTACAACTAGCTAAAAGATCAACCCTCCGGAGGTTGATCTTTTAGCATTCGATTTTGAGAGTCTAATGTAGACCCGTAAATCAAATGCTGAGGGCAGTTCCCATAGGCATCCAATACTCCTCGTTCTGCAAGGAGTAAGAAAAGGCAACAGAAGACTGTGTGGACAATGTTTTAAGATAATTGCGTAACTGGAGTCAATGTAACATAGCTGGAGGTACATATCTTAGGTCAACCTTCTGCACCAGGCTTCTGCTGCAGACCAAGCCCAAGTGGTAAGTTGGGAAGCAGATCCATGCCCGTGGCTGCACAGCATCCCCTTTTGTGCCTCCCTCCCTGCCTACCCACCAGTGTCACCTTGTTCCTCTTCCCCTGCCCCCATAATTCCTCTTGTTCCCCTCCCTTTCACTGTCTCCCTTCCTACCTGTCCCATTTCACACTCACTGACTCCCTTCTCCTCCCACCCCCCGACATCCTTTTTCCCCTGGGCCCCCCTTGCCCCAGTCCTCCTGTTCCCCTGCCCCCCTCTGATCCCCATGCCCCCCCGCATCTCCACCCCCCCTCTGATCCCCATGCCCCCCCGCATCTCCTATCCCCCACTGTCCTGTTCCCTTGCACCCCCTCAATCTCCACATACTGTTCCTGTTTCCCTGTCCCCCCATATCCACTCACTGCATTGGGCAGGAGACGCAGCTGCACCCCACAAGTCCCTAGTCCCCGAGATGCCAGGCAGCGTTTCTTGGTGGAGTGACCTGACCTGAGGGGTTTGCTGCCGCTCCTTTTGGCACTCAGTATGAAAGCTGTGGACTTCCAAAATCCACTCTTCACATGCAATCTCCTCTACTGCAGCTATTGGACCAGCTGGCCAGCAGTGAGCCAAGCATGAATGCATTTTACAATGTAGCCATTTATCAGATTTGGGTACGAATATGTTGAATATTGTTTTATTGCAGATTATTTTCTCTTTACATTTTTCAACTATATGTTTACACACAGTTCAAAATGAACTGGTTTTCCTCTTTTTGCCAAAGTCTTGATGACATTTTACCAAAAACAATGTGAGACTGTGATTTAACCTTTTGGTTGTAAAAAATGCTAACAATGCTCAATCCAATTTCAGTATTTTTGAAAGAAAAACCAATACCTTAGCCAAAAATAGAAAATTAAAGTTGACAGTTATAAAGTGACTGGCTTCGTGGAGGGAGTGGGCCAGTTTACATCAGAAAAACAAAAAATGTTGACCAGCTTTCCTATAACCCTGTTACTCTTAATATAGCATTTAGTCCATCAGTATTAGAGTGTGCTTAATTTGTTTAAAATGCATAAGAACATAAGAACGGCCATACTGGGTCAGCCCAAAGGTCCATCCAGCTCAGTGGCCTGTCTGCCAACAGTGGCCAGAGCAAAGTGCCCCGGAGGGGGGGGACCGAAGACAATGATCAAGCGATTTGTCTTATGCCATCCACCTCCAGCCTCTGATAAACATCGGCCAGGGACACCATTCCTACCCCCTGGCTAATAGCCTTTTATGGACCTAACCTCCATGCATGTGGCATGTTTTCCAATTCTATAAACTTATGTTTGTTTTGCTGAGAGCAAGTCAGGCATAGGGGTACCAGTTCATTAGTATGGTGTAGAGGACCAAAAATCCTAAGGATGGCCCTGGCCAAGAGGGTTAGAGTTCTGTCTTCGTCCCCCTCCTAAAGCTCAATTACATAATTATATAAGACAACATAAGGAAGGGAGTCACATGCACTGTTCAGTTGGTAATGATTTCAACTCATGCAGAGAAAACAGAACCTGTACATTGGTCTTTCTAGATAAAACATTTTAGTTTACTTTAAGATGTATTCTTAACTTAGAAAGACAAATATATTCTGCTTGAGTTGAGATCTGGGATTTAAAAAAATAACAGTTGACCCTCAATGAAAATTTTAAAAACCAATCAAAATGATGTTTTAGTGGAAAACTGTAACGTTAAATACTAATTAAGATCTACTATTTACTATTCAGTAGTGTAATCATTCCTTTATTTGAAGGGTCTTCATAGCAATTATCTTTCCTACCCATATCAAACTAGCAATGCACATTTTGGGATACAATTCTTCTCATCTCCATTAATGAGAACAGAGTAGGATGATGACTAATAAATCATATACCAGCAAAACTACTTACAGCCATGTCAAACACACACCGAGCATCAGATATAGCATGAATGTACACTTGAGGTTCCTTGCAAGAGCTTGAAACCTGAAATCTAAAAGAAAATAAATACAGTAAACACATAGAAACCTACAATATGCATTAACAAACAGACCACTGATATATTTAGACTAATAGGAATGTATAGCAGATCACTCAAAGAAATATGACAAGTGAAGTATTGTTTTGATAGTAGTAAAAATGCACATAAGGTATACTATAAATATATTTCCATGAATAGGTGGATTTTATTTATTCATGAGAAACGTATTCAATCTACACAGATTACAGGAAGAGACTTCAATACATTTTTGCTTTCCTTCTAGCCCATTAATCTTGTACGAGACAAATTTGTACAGCATAATTTAAGAATGTTTAACAACGAAATTGTCAGTGTTCTCAAAATATTAGTTAAAATTTCCAAATGGAGAATCCATATAAATAATGTACTGAAATAGGCTG
This sequence comes from Pelodiscus sinensis, assembly GCF_052426305.1. Taxonomy (NCBI): domain Eukaryota; kingdom Metazoa; phylum Chordata; order Testudines; family Trionychidae; genus Pelodiscus; species Pelodiscus sinensis. The sequence continues at coordinate 35,940,072 of NC_143053.1, read as the reverse complement.
AAAGAAAAATGGGCTCAGTAGTGAGACAGCATCTGAGAACAGATTACAGAAAATACTCTGAAACTCAGTCCTAGAACTTCACTATCCACTGTGTCCATCTTAGTTTGATTCGTTTTAAAACAGAATTTTAAGCTTTGAAGAATTCAAATGAACTATACAAATGACCCGAGGGACACATTAAAACAACAGATGATGTAAAACTACTGGGAACAACCGTTATTTCCAATTATCTCTGATTATTTCCATTGTAGACCAGATTGATGGCACAGATTAGATGGGGTAATTCAAAACAGGTGAACAGAAAATGAGGTTAAGAATAGATCAGACTAACCTGTCATTTTCTCATACCTAAAACTAGTCATGAAAGGAACAGAACACAGTTTACGCCAGCACTCTGGTCTCAAAAATCTCAGATCACTATCTTGCTATGACAGAACTGACAAAAATAAACATCTTCATCACTGTAACTTAAAAATATTGTGATACTATGTTTTTCATAAAAATTGTTCATTGTTCCTTAGCAAAGGGCCTTTTAAAAGTGACACAATGTTTATAAAACGTTTTGTTCTGAAGGGCCAGAAACAGTGAAGGTGTACATTTCCTTTATAAAAAAACACATCCATTTTGACAATGGAGAGATGAGAAGGTAATTCTGATTCCATTGTTACATATAGTCTTCTAGACCAGTGTTAGTCAACCTTTTTTTTTTTTTAAAAATAAAGTACCCCCTTTAAAAAAAAAAAAAAAAAAAAGTACTACCAGTACCTGCAGTTTTCAGACAATTTTTTCCTACCATTTCAACACATTTGTTTAAACAACTTAATTGCAGCTGGGTGGGCGATGAAGTTTTGGGTGTAAAAATTACAAAAATAATAAAGTGCTGTAAAACTTAACACAAAAATTCAGTTCTCCAAATTTCACTTGTGCTGACGTATCCCCCAGACTTCTCTTGAGTACCCCTAAAGGTACTCGTACCACTGGTTGAGAAGCACTGTTCTAAACCGCTCTGCTCAGGTTGCCAACAAGGTGCCAATTAAAAGGGCGACTCTTATCCAAAGGAACTAGATGAAGACTACAATTTGTTTTATATCTTTTGTTTTTCACACCCCTATATTATGGCGCTTTGGTGCTTGTGAAAAAAAAACACTAACTTTGCATCAGATGGTCACTTCTGATCACTAAGTTGGAAAGGAACCAAAGCAGCAATCTAGAGGTAAAAGGCTCTGTATCCCCATTATCACTACCCTTGAGCCATTCAACCTCTAACAATGAACACGTTACATATTAAAGAAGTTTGCACATAAGTATTTAAACAGCACAAAGAGCAAAGTAGGTGATGTGTAATGGACAATAAGGCTGAACACAATCAAATAATGGGAAACCGAATAGAATGTAAGTTTGGACTATAATGGAGAACATTTTAATATATTTTAGCGCTCAATCTTGTAATGTCACAAAAATGGACTAAGTATTTTTTTTCAGATTATTTGGCCGAACATCTGAAAGATGAAAGGAGATAATGAAGAGTGAGACAAAACCAGGCACAAACTCCGTCAGCTATATTTTCTGCCTCTTTTGGAAGCCTTATGAGCCACATGGCACATTATAGAAATGAAAATCAATTAAGTTAAAAGTTTTAGACATACTGATTAAACTTTGTATACTAACAAATTGTATTCTCCTCTCAACCTAGCTCAGCCTCAATGTTACTGAAAAGTGACAAACTCTAGACAGATTATTGATACCTCATTCAGAGTCTTCATTGTGACAGACAGGATGGATCCATTTAAATCAACTTTAATCCTGTTTTGAATTTGTGCTTTTTAGTTATTTTTCTAAAGAAAGGGTAATTGTCATTGGCTGGTACAATCTGGTACTTTTTTGCTAGCCAGGAGGATACATTACCTACAAACATTTATTCAAAGCAATTATATAGCTTAACAGATTCAGATTTTTACATTTGAAAATGGTGAATGATGCAGTTCTAGTGATTTTTTTTAGATAATTAATATTTTTACTGGTGATGGTTGTCAAGCTGCATTTCATCGATGCAAATTAGAATTCAATTAAAATGCACAAAGTTTTTAGTTAAAAATATTTCAAGTGTGCTGGATACATAAGTTTATCAAGTTATATTTTCCATTTAAAACTGATTTGACTTCCCAACTTTGAATGAACTTGTCATTCAATGAAACTAATTGAAATCTACACTTGCAAAAGCAACTACTGCTGTCAAAAAGCTGGTTTAGCATTTTGACACACTGGTTCCACGTGACTAGCCAATGATTTCTATCAGTTCATTGATTTCCATCAGCTGACTTTAAAACTTTGGCAGCAAGACACATACTGTTTGAGTATTAGTATTAAAATTAAATACTTCTGGAGATTATAGTAAGTCTAAGAATTAATATATGTTGCCAATTTCAATTTTAAATAGGTTCGTTTTTTAAAAGATGTATTTAATTTAAAAAAAAATCAAATGCGTGTAGTTAAATAATCAATTTTTAACCCATGCTGGTGACTGGTAATCAAAATAAGAGGAACATTTTTTTTATTTCCTTAATCTATCAAACACATATTCATCAATGTTCCACAAGTTTTTTAAAGACAGAAAATGTGTACATCAATTTTTGGTCACTGTGATAAGAGAATTTTTTTACTCTTTGTGTACCTATGTTATTCTATATTAAAAGTATCACAGGTCACTGTTTAGGAAGACTAAAAATACTTCAAAAACATCATCTGCCATCTACAGGTCAAAATCTAAAATTACAACTCTGAACTTTCAAGTGATTACTATGGATATCACTCTAAACTTTCCATAGTTAAAATCTTACATCATGATCTCACCCAGTGTCTGTACTGATTTCTCTCCCCCTCCCCTCAATTGCCTTTCATCAGTTCAATGATTTATTCTTCTATGCAGAGTTAGACAGATAAAGCATAAGAACAAAAGAGGGAAGTCAATGGCAGTCAAAAGTAGGGAAGCCTTAGCAGGTTTTCTGACATGCAAACAGATTTTATTTTGTTCCCTATAAGAAAGGGAGAATATAGTAGAATGAACTGGCACACTAAAAAGATATTTAAGTTAAATCCAGGTTTGATTAATTAATATTACAAAGGGAAAAAATGAAAGACTGCTTACTTAACACCAACTATTTGGACTTCAAGCTCCTTAGCACATTCCATGAGGTGCCTACAGCTCTTCAGCAAGGTGCCAAATTTCATGTTCATCTCCTCAGCTCCACTAATGTCTTCTGTGGCAATATGTAGTAAGAGCCTAAGAGAAGGGGAAGATGATTGGGGCACAGTTGGTTTACATCATCATCAGCACATGTGAAGCCTGAAGACTGTCAGAAGTATGTTGATAATGTTGTCAGTACTCCAGCTCCATCGATGGATGAGTCAAGTGAACCTAATAAAACAATCCTGTACAGAGAAAAAACTAGCAATTAGGGGCTAAAACATGGAGCCAACAAGGAAAAGGGATTTGGAAATGCAGCAACTAAGACTCTGTTGTAGCAGCAAGAGTCTGTTGGGTGCTGTAATAAAGAAAGTGTTACCTTCTCATAAAGGCTGCTTGCCCATAAGCTGCTCCTTAGTGACAACGGATTGCATCTCTCTAGCCCTTTCCTCCTGGAGTGCCAGGAGGAAGAGTGACCTGGTATTCCCTTTACAGCCTGCTATGTTTGTCATCTTATACCAGCCTTGTCGGATAAAAGTCTGACATATGTGGAGACCCTTCCCATCCCCCCTCATCCACTGGGAGCTGGATTTGGTGCAAGAAGTGTTCCATTCCTTTCCCCCAACTCTTGCTGGGGAAAAGGAATGCTCAGTCTCCTTGCCAAGCAAAGATAAGCACACTGCTGACTACTACCAGCGATGTGATGATCCACCTAGGGATGGTGAAGGGGTAATGGGCTGGGGCAAGAGCCAGCAGCTCCTCATGGTGCCAGCAGAGCCAGCAGCCCCACAAACTGGGAGCTGCTCAAACCAGGATGGACTGGGTCCTCCACTTGGGGATTCTGCTTAATCAGCTAAATCTAATGTTTAACCGGTTAACTGACTAAATGGGATTTTACATCCCTAGATGCAACAGCTGCCAAATATTTAATGAAATCCCCAAATTTCAAACCAACATTTACAAAATTACAGTTTACAGCAGATAAACCTGGGGTGAGGAAGTAGTAAATAACTTCCATTTTTTCTACATGTGCTCTTCAGCATCCTTGCTCAGTCATTTATGCCATTTGTTACTGCTAGCATTTCACTCATTCGGGAAAATTAAAGTAGACTGGCCATTTTCATTTCCTGGCTCTTTTTTACCAGCACAAATACTGAAGATAATTTTTTTTAGATCATTGAATCATTTATCACAGAACATTGTATAACTAAAGTTTTTTAATAACATTTGGATAAAACTGTATTTTGGGCCTAGTTATATTTGACAAAAATCAAATCTTTGAATTCATCAGATGAACCCCTAAAAACATAGTATCTATTTCTGCACACAGCAGCTTAACTAGCACCAAGGTTAGTTTGAATGCATTTCTTAACAAAGACTACAAACACCATACTGAACTGGCAAGTATTTATGACAGCATTATAAAGCATCAGTATAGATTTTCTGTGAAAACTGTACAAAACATAAAGGAAAAGCTACTTTACCTTGTAATTCTGCTCATCTGAAAATATCTTGCAGGATTCTCACTCCTGGGTCTCAGTTGGCTTAAGTGAGGCTGGAGGAAGTTCATGATCTTAGTGCTTTTTGATCCTTAAAGGCAATGGTAGTAGGTAGGAGCATGAGCTATTCTTCCCCTACCGGAGGTCACATAACATCCTGAATATAATTATTACCTGTGGATTCTTTCAGTCAATTCCAGATTTTAGCAGCATTTGAAAGCTCCACAAAGACAATTAGCCAATCACAAAACAAAATAATTAGGGAAAAAGATTGCCTCAGAAGGCTGAATAACAAAAGCATCAAAAATCTGAGGAATCAACACTTCATAAAGGTCCTCTCCAAACACAGAGAGATGGATGAAAATTTGCAGATGTACAAGTTCTACTAGATTTTAACTCAAAAATGGGATTTCTTCCTATAAGCTGAATCTAAACAACTGCTTTGTAACTACATGGAACAAAGATATAATGTAGCCATTTTGTATACTGCTAGAAACATCCAGGAGAAAGACAGCACAAGCCACCTGAACTGTCTGAATGAATGATCCTTTAACCTGGCTAACTTACAAAGGCATTCATGTACACATGCTAGATACTATCACTCACATCAAAGACTGTCTACACCAGGTGCCTGGCAGGTTCATGCTCCCCTGCACTATTTATTTTGTACCTTAAAAAACTCCTGGCATTCTGTCTCAGGAAACTGACTTAACCTGGGCAGAGGCTTTTTTCCAAAGGTCAGTCTGTCCTTTGACCAGGAAGACCTGATATTTCAGAATGCAAAAGGCTTCAACTATGGCAGAGGTGGGTAAATTCCAGCCCGCAAGGTTTTTCCCTGGCAGGTCTCCACCTTCATGCGCCTCCACAGTTATCAGAGGATAGCAGTTCTCGTTGGCTGCAAATCGCTGTTCGCGGCCAACACAAATGGTGGGAAATGGCGTCCCCAGCTGCAACGCTTCCCACCACTCACACTGGCCACAAACAACGATTCACTGCGATCCTCTGATACCTGTGGAGGCACAAGTAAACATGGCAGTGGCAGCACACCAGGGACTAATCCTGCGGGCTGCCTGTCTTTTATTGCCCACCCCAGATTATGGACTAGTAAACCTTTGTCCAAAAGAATCTTAGCATTGAAGCTCAGGATCATAGCCTTGGCTCCAGTGATGGCCACCTCAAACACAAGCTCATGTAGGAATGGGGTAAAACAGAGATAAGGGAAACAGTTGAAATAGATGACAATCTGGACAGCATGTTGCTTCTTCACCAGCTGGATCCAAAGAGGATGCAATGGCACTGCAACCATACTGGATGAAGGTGAAAGTCCGGATTATAGCCTTTGAAGATTCCTGAATTGGCACTAACTCAAACGAGCCAACTGAGCCAGTTTAAGAAGCTAGAAGAAGCCAGATCTGCTCAGTTTTGCTAACCTGCTGCTGCTCTGCAACGGAGAGGTATTTGCAATTTATTGGTGGTCATCTGATCTGAATCAGAATAAAGCCATTGTCATCCTGCTTGCCACCTGCTCCCATTCAGGTGAGCTATCTAACAAGCTAATGAAGCATAAACAGTAGCACAGAAGTAATCAACATTACTCTGGCTAGGACTCTTCAAGTGCATGTGGTACCTACGTCATGGCCAATGCTTCATAGACCAAGCAAACACAACACTTGGGTATAGTCTCTGTGCAGATGATGCTCTGGTAGTGCCATGCACCATCAGGTATCAATGCAGGGTGGGAGATGGGCACTGAAGGTAGCACGGTAGCCTTTGAGACAGCCCGAGAGATAACCAGGAGGGACATGGCAAGATCCCAAGCATATCATCATACCATCTCCCCAGACTCATTTCCAGGATGCGAACCTGAATAGAGTCATGTGCTTTGGTAGCAGTATGTCAGGGCACCTTGTTTCTTGGTGTTTCCTTTGAAATTTATGTGGAAGCAGTGTCTTGTTAACCAATGTGAAGCACAGCACTATTCATTTCAAGTACTAACTTCCACTATTTGGGGACGCTCAGAGCATGGAGGAGTCCCCTGTAATGAATGGGAATGAGGCAAGATGCTTTGAGGAAGCTCTTACACTGTTTGGAGAGAAGTGGAATCTGTACCAGTGTGGGTAGCACTATCAGAACTCCAGCACTCAGGAGGTAAAGCAGATTTAGGTTTACGATTAAGTGATTTCTCTTCTGAATTACTGAGCCATGGTCAAGATCAAGAAGGAACTGGAGGCAATACCCACTACTCTCAAATCGCTGATGACGTCTGAAGGTATATCCTAAAAATCACTGCACAACACACCTACATTCTAGGCACAAGAGGCAATGTACGAGCTTATTTGTTGACAACTGAAACCACTGGGAGTCAAGTAAATGCATAACATCCTGAAATAAAACACTGAAGCCATGCAAAGCGAGACTACTTGTAGATGAAGAAGAGGTGAAGCCTCAAGGCAGGCGCCCAAGTACTGAAATTAAACTGCCAGAATACTGAAGTTAAAGTTGGACCCCCCAAAGCCAAAGTTCCCCGAGGCTTTCCTGAGCCTTGGGAGTTTCATCTGTTATGCTATGAAGCTGAGACCCAGAAGAGAAAATCCTGCAATAAAATGCTATTTTTAGAGAAATGCTGCTATACAAGCCAGGGAAGGTTGGACAAAATACATGCAAGTGAACTGCATTAAAAAACCCACATGCTTCTCTTGCTTCCAGGTAAACAGATAACCCATACCATAGCCAAAGTTAAAATTCCCACAGCAATAAGAGAAACTTAAGATTTCTCTCTTTTTAACACAACACTTACTTAGCACTTGGATGGTTACGTGCAATTTTCTTTAGTTCACTTTCACTGTCACAAGTCATGATGTTTACCCCAGTTTTCGCTGCATACTTTATCTGAGAAGCTTGCTTGCAAGGATTTGTATATATAATGTTTTCAGGAGCAATGCCCAAGTCTTGTATCAATGCCATTTCAGACTGAAAAACACCACAGTATTAAAGCATTAGACAAGTCAAATTAGCACCAGTAGTGAATCGATCTTCATTTATGTGGAGACATATAGCTCAAGTAAGGTTTTCCTCTAGCAAAACTACATTATAAGCTGCTTTAAGAGCACAAAAATGGAATTGCTATCCTGATAAAGAAATAATAATAAAGGGTTTACATAGTTTAAGGCAAATAGTATGTCTGCATAGTAACTGGTACCAAGAGCTGAAATTTTACCCAGTACAGATTTAATAGGCCCCAGGATAGAGAGGGTAATTTGACAGGCAAACAGGATACACAGAACAAGACACTCACTTTACTAGAACATGCAAACCCAGTTCCAAGAGCTGCCAGAATCTCGAGTACACCTGGAGTGGAATTGCATTTTACAGTGTAAAATGGTTTTACTGGTGCCATCACATTCTGCCATTGGAGGTGTCTCTTCAGAAGCTTTCCAAGATCACCAACAAAAAATGCATTTTTTCCAGTCTATAAACAAAGGACAGTACAAAAATAAGTCAAATTTCTATAATGGTGGACCTGAAATAAAAGCACAAGTATCCTATGAAACACAAATATTTCATGTTTCTCAGATGGGAATCAGATTATATTTTCTGTTCTGCCAGTGGCTTAATGTAGGACTTTCACTATTTCATTTGACTTTGGTGCAATCTGTGCCACAATTTACCCAATTTTAAAATGCAATACATACCTACTCCTTCAAATAAATTATTACAATTGTTTACATAATACTTTAAGATTTCTTGAGTTAAGGTGCTTCTTTAAATGCCAAGTATTATTGATTTAAAATATTTGTATCACGCTTCTCTATTTAAAATATTCAAAGCAGCTTACAAAATTTTAAAACACTGATAGACAGACACAACCCAAAAGGGGGGACATAAAACCTGTGAAGACACCTTAATAAAAGCACAGGTAAAAAGGATGGCATTAGCCTGGTGCCAAAACAGCGACAGCACTGGCACCAGGTGAATGTCCCGGGGGAAAGAATTCCATAGCTTGGGGGCAAAGGCCGAGAAGGCCCTGCTTGGCGTAGACATTAACCGTATCTCCGTAAGTGGAAGACCACAGAGCAGAGCTTCCCAGCTGACTTCAATCCCCAGGCAGGTTCCTATGGGAGACGGTCCTTCAGATACCTGGGTTCCAACCCATTTAGGTCTTTAAATGTCATAACCAAGACCTTGAATTGTTCTCGGAAACATACCGGAAGCCAGTGCAGCTGCCAGAGGACCAGCCTAATGTGCTCTGTATAACAGGTGTTAGTTAAAACTCGAGCAGCCACATTCTGGACCAGCTGAAGCTTCCTAAGACTCTTCAAAGGCAGCCTGTGTAGAGTACTTTGCAGTAGTCCAATTGGAATGTGACAAGAGCATGAATCACTGTAGCTAGGTCATTCTTATTCAGGAAGAGTTGCAGCTGGCAGAAGCTACCCAAAAGCACTCCTGGCCACCCAAAGAAATCTGGTTCTCAAATGTTAGAAAGAGGTTTAAGAGGACTGCAAAGCTGCATAACTTGGTCTTTCAGTGGAAGTATGACCCCCATCCAGAACACGTAACACAACCACATTCCCAGAACATGGCTTCCTGATCTACAGAACCTCAGTCTTATGTGGAGTCAACATCAGTTTATTTGACCTCATCCAGTCCACCACTGCCTCTAGACACTGGTTCAGATTGGTCACACTTGGACCCACCCTTGTAATGGCTGCAGGCAACATCTGCAGCTAAATGTTCTTAGTTTCAAAGAGGCAGGCGTCTCACCCAGGCAGTGGTGCGGCAGCAACAGTGGCCGCAGCAACAACAGCAGGGCAAAGGTCTTATGACTTTTCCTAGAACGATATTTAAGGTTATAAAATAGCTCCTTACAAGCATTTTTTTTCAAGTCCTTTAATTTTTGGCTATAGCATCACACAAATGTAGGACTGGAGGGACATCAATAGGTCATCTCGTCCAGTCCCCTGAACCAAGCCAAGATTAAATCTTTATCATCACGATCATCCCAGACAGGTCTTTGTCCTTCCTGGTCTTAAAGACATCCAGTAATGGAGATTCCACCACTTCCCTATGTAATTTGCTCCAGCACTTAATCACCCTTACAATTAGAATTTTTTCTAATGTTTTATATTAATCTGCTTTGCAGTCCTCAGTGTATAAGGAGTACAATTTATCACTCTCTTCTTTGTAACAACCCCAGTTTGCCTGGATCCAGCCCGAGTCTCAGAGCCCCCTCAGCATCAGGGACCCCCACATCTCCACTGCCCCATTACAGACCTGGAGCACACAAAATCTACTAGCCTGTGCCCCCGTAAGACCTGGTGTGTGAGGAGACTGTGGGGAGTGTCTTTCTACTTCTCTGTCAGGAGCCATGTTGGTGAGAGTTTGCTTTTGTTTCTAATTTGTGTGTGGCCCCCAACTGATTATTCTGTGGGTCAGTGTCGTCCTCCCCTCTCCCCCCCCCCCCCCCCAAAAAAGGTTCTCCACCCATTTAACGTACTTGAAAACTTATATCCCTTCCCAGTCTTCCGTTGACCAAATAAATCCCATTATTTCAACTTTTCTTCATAGGTCAAGTTTTACAAACTTTTGAGTTTTGTTGCTCTTCTCTGTACTTTCTCCAGTTTATCCCCATCTTTCCTGTGGAGGCCTTTGCTCGGCACTAAATTGCTCAGCAATATATTCCAATTGTTGCCAATACAGTGCTGAGCAGAGTGGAAGAATTACTTCTCATGTCTTGCTTACTACATTCCTATTACTACATTCCAGAGTGAAGTTTACTTTTTTTTTGGTAAGTATTACAATGTTGACTCATTTATTTTGTGATCCTCTATAATCCTGAGATCTTTTTCTGAAATACTCCTTCCTGGGCAGCAATTTCTGATTTTATATTTGTGTAATTATAAGTGTAGTATTTTGCATGTGTCTTTATTGAACTCTATCTTATTTCTTTCAAACCATGTCTTCAATTTGTTGATATAATTTTGAATTCTAGCCCTGTCCTCCAAATCGCTTACAACTCCTTCCAGCTTGGTATCCTCTGCAAGTTTCATAAGAGCATTCTCTATGCCACGATCCTAACGATATTAACTAGGACTGAACCCAGAACAGTTCCCTCTAGGAGAGGGGTGGCCGGCATGCGGCTTGCAAAGAAAAAAACTGCAGCTCCTAACTGAGCCGAGATAGAACCCGGAACCGCTCAGGTCTGCCGCTCTCACAGCTGGGCCGCTGTGAGCCGCATGCGCGCTCACGGACCCCAGCGCAATATATCATATCCTACATGTGCAGGCCAGGTCTCACTGAGCGGCTACAGGACCTGGGCATAGTTAGTGGAGGACGGGAATTGGGCTAGAGCTGATGTGGGGGGGAAGCGGGGGGAAGGAGGTGGAAGAAGATGCCTGGCTTTGGAGAAGGGGAGGGGGATTGCATGGGGTGTGCGCATGGCATCCCAGACGCGCATGGCAGTAGCAGTGGCGGCGGCATGGCTCTGGCTCCGGGACCTGAGCATAAGGTTGGTGGAGAGAGTGGCACATGGTGTGCCGGCCGCTCAGCGTACATGCATTCCCTGCAGGGAGACACGTGTCTGTAGCAGCAGCTCTGGGACCCAAGAATTATGTTAGAGCGGGTGCCTAGCTCTAGTCTGGGGGAAGGGAGGAGGATTGGATTGGGGGGCAGGGTGCACATGGTATCCCAGGCAACACGTCTCAAGGCAGGCCACTCAGCGCACATGCCCCAGTGCCTGGAGGGAGACGCGTGTGGCTGTAGCGGCAGCTCTGCGACCGGCGAATTAGTTTGGGCAAGGGGAGGGGTGCCTGGCTCTGGGGAAGGGAAAGGGGATTGGGTTGGGGGGGAGTGCCTGGCTCTGGGAAAGTGGACTGGGTTAGAGCAGGGGTGCCTAGGGGAGGGGAAGAGCAGCCTGCATGCTTCCTGAGACCCAGGATCCCCAGGTTCTGGCCTCAGCTGTATGTCCCCTCCCCCTGGCCAGTCCCCTCCCACGCGTACCCTGCTCCCACCCCGACTGACTTTTCTGTGGGTTAGTGATCCGACTCAAAACAGGTTCCCCGTCCCTCTCAAATAAAAACAATGCTGAAAAATTGTGTGTTGAGATAATATATTTAAAAATGAAGTCTGGCTAACAAGCTCCCAATTGTGGCCAGCCCCCATCTGGCCACAGCAACATAACACTCCTGTACCCCACAGGCCCCAAACCTGAGCCTATCATACACTAAAACTCCGTCCTGAGCTGCTCACATCCCCAAACTCCTGCATCCCCAGTCCTCTGCCACAACACTCCTGCACCATCCACACACTGCAAATCTGTGTCCTGAACCCATCATACTCCCAGCCTCCCTGCCCTGAAGCCCTCATGCACCCCACCCCAAACTCCTGCACCCTCACAGCCACAAGCCTGCAGCTCACGCAGCACCCTAACCACCCCCCTGACCCCAACATTCTCCAGCCTGGAGCCCCCTCCCTGAGCCAGCATCCTCTTCTCTACTTCCTGCACCCAAATTCCCTCCCAGAGCTTGCACCTCTCACCCCTTCCCACGCTTTTTTTGTGATGGTATGCCCCGGGACGGTGTACTGGCACCTATTTTTCCCTGGCATGGTGTGGATTTTTTTTTTTTTTGCACTCAACTCTCCCCCCTACTCCCCTTCCCAGTACATGGCACTTCATGCTTTATCCACCGCTATTTTGACTCTTCATCTCTAACAAGTTGGCCACCTCTGCTCTAGGATTCCACTGGAGATGTACCCATTCACTTTGACTCTGAACCATTGAGAACTATTCTCAAATGAGAGAATATATTTCCCTAGTTTGCTTATGATGAGATCATGTGAGACTGTATCAAGAGCCTAATTAAAGTTGAGAGATGACATTTATTGTTTTCCCCATTTCTTCACATATGCTAAGCATGCTATATATGCTCCCAGATCCCAACAAGCCTCCTACATGCTAGGAACAGGGGTGCAGTGAGAAAACAACAATTTACTTCTTCAGCCTAGAACACGTACGCTGCACTAGAAGCCAGGAGAAGGTGCTGAGTTCTAGTCTTGGATCTTCTGGATATTCCTGTGATGTCATAGCCCTTTTTTACTGAGCATTTAGTATATACAGAGAAGAGTTCTATGGGGCTAATGGAAAACCCAAACAATCTCTGACCATGTGAAAATTATTCTTTTCAGATGCTTATAAATCAGCCAAATCTGGGCAAATTTTCATGGGGACAATAAAAGGTAATTCTCTAACCGCAGCACTATGTACTGGCCACACCTCAGATACCTGCTCCAGATCCCATGGATGCTAAGCTCTTAGGAACAGCTGGATAATTTTATTTATTTAACACTGGAAAGGCTATTTCCCCCCATAACTTAATTCTTGAAAGTGGCTAACCAGTTTTTGCTCAAACTTTGCCACAAAATTCAGACTGAGACAGAGCAAACATGAAAAACTTCAGCCCAAAATGGTTTAAATTCAGCAAGGTTATAGGCAGTTGGAAAGAGGTTTAAAATTAAAAATGCTAGGCAACCTTAACTTCATGTACCATGGCCATTTTGCCTATAATACATGTGACAGTCTGACATACCTTTTTCAATTTCTAGTTTCAAACTAGTATTAGCAATTTAGACATGAATATTAATGTAATTAAAATAAACTAGTAGGACTTGGTCAAATACTTACAAGTGTATGTTCATAAACATAGTTGTCAATAACATCTCCGAGAGTTGCTCCTTCATCCAGCAAGCCAATGGAGTAGTTTGCATCCTCAAGAAATCCTTTCATCTCAGCCGTATTCCGCAAAGCCGACAGTCATAAACCAAGAATCACAAGGGACAGGCCACCAAGCCTTAGATCCGGGTCCTTAAATTATGCAACAAACTGCAAAATGGGGGGGTGGGGAAGAAGAGTAAAATAAATCAGTTGATAAGACACATCCCCCAGGTCTTCTATTTAAATTTACAAATGACCTTCCACATTTGTTGTGCTGCAACAAATAAGATAAGACACTTGTTAAATGAAGCTTTCTGCTCTGCTCCCTTCATTTATCAGGAATCAAGAAAACATGGTTCCTAAACAAAGATACACAATTTTACTAATTCTCAAAGCAAAAAAAAGAACTGATGCTAAACTTTGAGATGAGTTAGCTTTTATATTTTCTGCTAGAAAGGTGCTACTCTTACCTCTATTCAAATAGCTCATTTGAAGTCCTGTTCTTAATTGTCTCAGGCTAGACACAAATGCTATTTGTTTGGTGACAGGGATTTATAATATACTGCTCTGGATTATACAAATATTAAAAACACTCAAATCAGAAACTCAAAATGTAGGTAAGAGCTTATCTGCAGTATTGTGGTAGCTGTGTAGGTCCCAGGATAGCAAAGTCAAGTTGGGTAAGGTAAAACTCAGTTGGGCTAGTTTCTGTTGGCAAGATACATAAGCTTTTGAGTTGTATAGTGCTGCATGTGGCTCAAAAACTTGTTTCTTTCACCAGCATAAGCGAACAACTTCTGTTCCAATAAAAGATATTACTTCAGCCACCTTATGTGTGGAAGCATAATCCAAAGTCCCAAGTGCCATGAGCACTTGACGTGCTTTATCACTTTAACACCTGCAACCCCTTCTATGTTATTCCCTATGTTTGGAAACATGTGTACACCCAGGCTTTCAATAATATGCTTCTTGCTGAGGCCTGGTCTACCTGAGAAAGAACGGTTACTTACCTAGTAACTGTTGTTCTTGAGATGTGTTGCTCATGTCCATTCCATGTAGGTGCGTGCACACATCTGAGATTTTTCCCTCAGCAGTAGCTGTTGGGCCAGCAGGGGAGCCCCCTGGAGTGGCACCGGTATACCAGCCCATATATACTCCTGCTGGTCCTCCACCCACTCAGTTCCTTCTTACCGGAATACTCTGGAGATTTGGGAGGGGATTTGGAATGGACATGAGCAACACATCTTGAAGAACAACAGTTACGAGGTAAGTAACTGTTCTTTCTTCGAGTGATTGCTCATGTGCATTCCATGTAGGTGACTCCAAAGCAGAACCTAAGGAGGAGGGCCGGATGCTGATGCTTCCGATGAATGGAGAACCACCCTGCCCAGGGTGGCGTCCTCCCAGGCCTGGTGTATCAGCGCATAATGATTAGCCAAAGGGTAGACCGAGGACCAGGAGGCAGCCCTGCAGATGTCCAGGATAGGGACCCGTGCTGCTAAAGCCGTGAAAGAGGCCACGGCCCTCGTGGAGTGCACTCTAAGGGAAGGAGCTGGAACCCCCGCCAGGGCATAGCACTCCTTAATGCAGGTGGTAATCCAGGAGGAAATCTTCTGTGAGGACACAGGTTGCCCCCTTACATGCTCTGCAACGGCCACAAAGAGTTGGGGCGATTTCCGGAATGGTTTTGTCCTATCTAAATAAAAGGCTAAAGCCCTTCTAATGTCTAAAGTGTGTAAAGCCTGTTCTTTCCCTGATGCATGGGGCAAAACACTGGGAAGAAAACGTCTTGGGAGGCGTGGAAGGCAGACACCACCTTGGGTAAAAAAAAAAGAAGGGTGAGGGCGGAGCCTGACCTTAACCTTGAAGAACACTGTATGGGAGAAGGCGGGGGGGAATCTGTGGTGAGTGCCCTGAGTTCAGATGCCCACCTGGCAGATGTGAGCGCTACCAGGAGGGACACCTTGTAGGACAGGTACAGTAGGGAACATGTTGCCAATGGCTCAAACGGTGGCCCTGTGAGTTTTGAGAGAACCAGGCTGAGGTTCCACTGGGGAACAGGCTGACAGACATGAGGGTAGAGTCTGTCCATTCCTTTCAGAAACCTGTTAACCATGGGGTTTTCAAACAGGGTTTTTCCCCCTTCTCCGGGATGGAAGGCCAAAATAGCCACTAGGTGGACTTCAATGGAGGAGGAGGAGGAGAAGAGTCCCTGGAGCCTGAGGTCCAACAGGTAATCCAAGATCACAGGAGACCCAGACGTAGAACTACTTCCACTTGGTGAGCTAGGTGACCTTAGTGGAAGGTTTTCTACTACCCAATAGGATTTCCTGGACCCGGGCCAAGCACTGAAGCTCTGCCACCATCAGCCGCGGAGCTTCCACGCTGTCAGGTGCGGCGACTACAGGTCTGGGGGGTGGAGTGTGCCTAAGTCCGGAGAGATCAGGTCCGGGGACAGCGGGAGGACCATAGGTCTCTCGCATGACAGACTGTGAAGGGCTGAGACCCAGTGCTGTCTGGGCCACGCTGGGGCGATGAGGATCAGTGATGCCCTGAACTCCCTTACTCTCAGGAGGACCATGTGAATGAGTGGGAATGGCGGGAAGGCAGAGAGCAGACCCTCCAGCCAGGGGAGGAGGAGAGCATCTCCCAGAGAACCCCGTCCCACGATGGCGCAGAACCTTAGGCACTTCTAGTTCTCCCCTATGGCGAACAGGTCTAGATGGGGAGACCCCTCCCCCCCCACGCACAAAAAGTGGAATGGGCCACATCCCATCTTAGAGACCATTCACGCTCAGCAACGGTCCTGCTCAGCCTGTCCGCTAGGACATATTGAGAACCTGGGAGGTACGAGGCCATCAGGTGGATATCCACCCGATACAGAGATCCCAGAGGCGGATTGCCTCCAGACACAGGCGAGGGCATCGTGCCCCGCCCTGCTTGTTTATATACGCCACCACTGTCGTGCGGTCTGACAGGATAAGGATGGACTTACCTCTGAGGAGAGCCGCACAGGCCAGACAGACTGCCCGGAGCTCTCTGATATTGATATGCAGGGAGAGCTCGTCCACGGCCCACATACCTTGTGTATGCAGGTCCCCCAGGTGTGCTCCCCAGCTGGTATCTGAGACAAGATGTGTGGACAGTACTGGTCTGGAGGGGGGTGGGAACCGTCACCACGCTGTCCCATATGAGTGGACAGCCAGGTTGTGGTCTCGCAATAGCCACATCTGAAGCAGGCACATGCGCAGTCTGGCATGCTGCACTATGTAAGTGCAGGCAGCCATGAGGCCCAAGAGCCTCATGCATGTCCAGGCGGTAGTCACTGGAAAGTTCTATAATGCCCTGACAGCAGCCTCTATTGAGCGGAACCGGGACCTGAGCAGTGAGGCCCTTGTCAACAAAGAGTCCAGGGAGGCACCCACAAACTATCATCAGGATTGGGATCAGGGTTGACTTGTCCAAGTTCAGAAGAAGCCCGAGATCCCCAAAGAGGCTCTGGACCAGGCCGATGTGGCCTCTCACCTAACTCGGAATGTCCCCTTAGGAGCCAGTCAGAGGTAGGGGAACACTTAAATGCCTCCTTTCCTCAGAACGGTGGCCACAACCACCATGCATTTGCTGAAGACCTGAGGGGCCGTCAAAATGCCAAAAGGAAGGCGTGAATTGGTAGTGGTCCACGCCCACAGTAAAACCAAGGAACCTCTGATGGTGGGAGGCAATGGAAATAAGCGTCCTTTAAGTCAAGGGCAGCGTACCAGTCTCTGGGGGCTAACGAGGGAATTATGGAGACCAATGTTACCATTTTGAATTTTGCTTTGGAAATGAACGAGTTGAGGGCTCTGAGGTCCAAAATTGGACGGAGACCCCCTTTGGCCTATGGGACAGGAAAATAACAGGAATAGACTCCCCTGCCCTGCAAGTCAGAGGGAACCCACTCTACCACCTCCAGCGTAAGGAAGTGGTGAACCTCTTCTTGAGCCGAGGCTCGTGAGAGGGGTCCCTGAAAAGGGGCAGGTAGGGGGTTGGGAGCGAGTGGAAAGAGATTACATAACCCCTTTCCACTATCTCCAGCTCCCATTGGTCTGACGTAATGGACTGGCAGGCCTGAAGCAAGTGAGATAAATGGTCCTGGAAGGTGAGTGGGGAGACTGGCAGAATGCCCTCAAGCGTCCCATCAAAACCCCTGGCAGGGGCCCTGAGTTTTTATTGGGAGGCCCCTGGTTCTGATCTGGGGCTGGCGCCTGTTATTCCTGCCGTTACCGCTTCTGCTTCTACTGCGGGAGAAGTCATGGCATGGAGCTTGTGGAGACAATCTAGGAACATTCTTATTTGGGAACAAGGGCCTCTGAGCAGCAGGGGTGTGCATGCCCAAGGATTTCAGGGTGGCACACATGTCCTTGAGAACGTGGAGCAGTTGGTCCGTTTGCTCTGAAAAAAGCGAGGGACCTTCAAAGGGGAGGTCCTGGATGGTGTTTTGGAGCTCCGAAGGGACCCCAGAGCCCTGGAGCCAGGAGCTACAGCGTAGGACCACATCTGTGGCCATCACAGGCAGTAGCATCAGCCACGTCGAGAGCCACCTGGAGGGCTGCCCTGGAGATTGCTCTACCCTCCTCATGGAGAGCTTTAGGGTACGTCTAGACTACATGCCTCTGGCGACAGAGGCATGTAGATTAGGCTACCCGACAGAGTAAAATGAAGCGGCGATTTAAATAATAGCCGCTTCATTTAAATTTACATGGCTGCCGCGTTGAGCCGACAAACAGCTGAGGTGTACTTGAAGAGACGCTAACTCAAGGCCTGTCTCCTTTAGGTGCATAAGATAGTCCAATACCAGAGGGTGATGATGTTCCGTGGCAAATGCACAAATTCCAGAAACAGATGGCTTCCATGCACAGGGAACGGGAGTGAGCTCCGCCATGTCGGTTGATGTAATACACGGCCGTGATGTTGCCCATAAGTATTCTCACTGTGGTGTTCTGGATGTTTGTGCGGAAACACTTGCAGGCATTGAAAAGCATGATAGCTCTAAGAGGTTTATGTGCAGGCGCTTCTCCAATGGTGGCCATTGGCCCTGTGCTGAAAAGGGACCCATGTGGGCTCCCCATCCTAGTAAGGAAGCATCTGTTGTAATGTGGTGGTGCAGCTGCTGTTGGCAAAAAGGTACCCCGGATAATAGATTTTCCCGGTTGGTCCACAATAGGAGCGACCGTGTAACAGAAAGACGAAGCGTTACTGGCCTGTGGAGGTCGTGTCTGGTGTGGTTGTAAACCAGTGTCAGCCAGTATTGGAGGGCGTGGAAGTGCAGTCTGGCATATCAGACTATGTATGTTGTGGCAGCCATATGGCCCATCAGTCTTAGACAGGTTATGAGTGGAACGGTCGGACTGCCGGTGATGGTTTGAATGAGGTCCTGAATGGACTAAAAAATGGTGTAAGGGCAGGAAGGCCCTGCCTGCAACCGAGTCCAAGTGAGCCCCTATAAACTCCAAGGCATGAGTTGGGCGCAAAACGGACTTTTGTTAGTAGAGGAGGAGTCCGAGAGTGTGGAAAGTTCGTCTGGTGAGATGGATCATGTGAAGAACTTCAGAGGCAGAAGGACCCTTGAGAAGGCAGTCGTCTAAGTATGGAAAGATGACTACTCCTTGCCATCGGAGGAAGGCCACGAGTACCGATAGGATCTTTGAGAATACCCTGGGGGCAGAGGACAACCCGAAGGGTAGAACTTGGTATTGGTAGTGGTCCTTGCCAATGACAAAGCGTAGGAATCTCCTGTGAGAGGGGTGGATAGCAATGTGGAAATAGGCATCCTGGAGGTCGAGGGCAGCAAACCAGTCATGATGTTCCAGTGCAGGAATGATGGCAGATAATGTGATCATTTTGAATCTTTGCTTGCGCTGGAATTTGTTCAAACGGTGGAGGTCTAGTATGGGTCACCAACCTCTGGATCTCTTCTGGGTGAGGAAACAAGTAGAAGCCCGTTTCTGAATTCGTTCGGGACCATCTCTATAGCCCCCAGAAGGAGTAGATGGTTGACTTCTGTTCGCAGGAGAACCTTTGAGAGGAGTCCCTGAAAAGGGATGAGGTGGGGGGAATGGAAGTGAAGGGGATGGTGTAACCCATTTGAATGATTTCCAGCACCCATCTGTCTGTGATTTTCCATCAATGAGCATCAAAGGGCCTCAACCAGTGGAGGAAGACGTGGGTAGAGTGATATGTGACGTTGCCTGGGACTGTCTGCACGCCCCCGACCAATGCATCAAACTTGCTGCTTGTTATTGGGGCCCATTTGGCCACGGCCATTCCATTGCGATGTCGCTGGGGTTTCTGGCATGAGCATTGATTATCAAAGCTCCTTTGTTGTTGATGCCATTGATGTCGGATGTACGAATCGTTGTACCTGCACTGGTATGGCATGTATCAGCATCTCCTGAAGGGAGGCATTTACATCCCCAAGGTTCTCAACCTTGTGCGTGAGTCCTTTGAGGAGTGTAGGACATGTCAGTATTTTCAGCGAAAAGCTTGTCATTGTCAAAGGGCAAGTTCTCAACCTTGCTCCGTAACTCCCAAGGGGCACCAGCTGCTTGCAAGAGGCTCTCCACATCATGACTGCGGTGGTGGTAGAGCATGCAGCGGTGTCAGCGAAGTCCATGGCCATTTGGAGGGATGTTCTTGCTGACGTGTACCCCTCCTGGATGACTGATTTCAATATGGACTTTGACTCAGGTAAGCGGTCTATGAGTGGAGTCAAACGTGAGAAGGTGTCAAAGGTATGATTGGAGAGGTTCGCCATATAGTTAACGATTCTGAGTAATAGGGTTGCAGATGTGCAGACTTTCCTGCCCAAAAGATCCAGTCTCTTAGCCTCTTTATCGGAGGCTTGGTGTTTGAATTGCAGGGCCTTAGCCCTATGTTGAGCTGCATCCACAACGAGGGAGTTACGTTGAGGATGGGCAAAAAAGAATTCCATCCCCTTCGGGGGCATGAAATATTTTCTATTGGCCCTCGTTAGTTGGCAGTGCTGATGCCGGGGCATGCCATATTTCGTCAGCAATCTCTAAAATACCCTCATCCAAGGGAATGGCGAGGCGCGATCTGTGCTGTGGCTGAAGATTCCTAAAGAGTTTGTGCTGCTTGTCCTTGAGTTCCTGCAGCAGTATCTCCTGAGCGATGGCTACTTGCTTGAACAGATCTTGGAACTGATGAAGGTCATCCGGTGGAGAGACCTCGCCAGGGATGACTGCTTCGTCCGGTGAAGAGGAGTCTGCTGGCGAGACTTCGATTGGCTGTTCGGCGAAAGGCGTATGGTCAGGTTCCGACAGAAGTTGACAAGGCAAGGTCACACGTTCCAGAGGAGTGGAGGGGGCAGGAGCCGGAGACGGTCTGGAAGAGGCATAGTCCTAGGCAGAGCGTGAGCAGGAAGAGTACCTGCTGCGGGAGTCATGGGTGTAATAGTCATCGCGAGGATATAGCCTGTCTAGCGGCGAGCATCTCTCTGGATAGCAAGAGTGTGAGCGATGCCCGTGATGGCGTGGAAATACAGCGAGCAAGAGCAGCTGTATGATGCTCTGGAGGAGGCAAGAGAAATAGATTATTGGCGGTAATGATGTCTTTGATAATGAGGCTGAGCTACCAGGAATGGTGATGGCGGTCTGGCAGGAGAACGTGGAGATCTGCGGCAGCTACCATAATACAATGGAGAGCGCAGTGCCAGAGGGGAGGATGACAGTGCTGGGAAGAAGGCAAGGGAGTGAGACCGGCTCCGGCACGGAGGAGTCAAGCGGGCTGGGCTGCCCACTCCTGATGTGAAAGCGAGAGCTGTAGTTCTGGTCTGTGCCATGCTCCCCGGTGCCAATGACTCAGGTACCGTAGTGGCCGGTGCCGAGATTGTATGCTGCATTCGTGCCAGCGCTGCTTGTTCTGGCACCGTATGTTGGTCTGGGAACGGTGCTGCTGTAGACGCCATTGTGGTCAGCTCCAAGGAGGCTCTCATTGGTGGTTCGGTGGTCGGTGCTGGCAGCTGGGGCGCAGGCAGCACCGTGGCTTAGAAATGCTGGAGGTCCCGGGTCTGTCTACCTGGCTCACCTAGCCTTGGATGGCAGCAGGCAGGGATCCTGTGGGAGAGAGCCTTTGTCTTTTTGATGTGGCCATGGTGGGAGATGAAGCCCGCCACTTAGGGGTGCTGTTTCTCTGTGGCAGATGACGGACGCTGCGGCTGAAGGGCTTTGTCGAAGAGGAGCACTCTCAGGCGCTTCTCCCTGTCTTTCCGAGCCCTAGCCGTGAGCTTAGTGCAGTAGGAGCACTTTTGGGGAACATGGGACTCCGAGATATTTAATGCAGTCCGCATTGCCGGGAGGCAATGCCAGCCTCCGATAGCCAGTGCCGCATTTCTTAAAGCCCGGGGATGATGGTATACCGGTGGTTTTGCCGGCGTGTCAACAGGGAGCGAGTCTCTGAGAATTTTTAGCTTTTCTTTCCCTTAATCTTTCTGTTTCTCTTACTTTCTTTTCTCCTTTTTTTTTTTCCCCAAGGGGGAACAAACGAACAGAGGAGGAAGGGAAACCAGGTTAGGGCAATTTACAAGGTAATTTGAGGACATATAGTCTTACAAAGGGGTTGAGGTGAAGAGTGTGGTTTCTATCAGTTTGCAGCCTAAGGCAGTCTAGAGAAACTGGCGGTTGGCCATACCACGCACAGGAAAAGAATGCGAATACCGCAAGCACAACGACGCATGCGCAGCCCGGCCAAATACTGCTTCCAACAAGTCTCCATCCTGTGGCTCCGGGGCAAGCCCAGCACCCACAGTGGAGCACCCATAGGGAAGTCCTTGAAGAAGAACAGGTGTTCATTGCTCTCCTGGGGAACCAAGTACCTCCTCTCAGCCTGCTTATCTGTCAGAGGGGATGGATATGGGGGTTTACCACAAGGCTTTGGAGATCTTTGCTACGGTCTTGTTGACCAGTAGAGCCACTCTGGAGGGGGCATCGGATTGGAGGATGTCCACTGTGGGGTCCAAATTTTCGGACACCACCTCTGTCTGGACCCCCAAACTTTGGGCCAGTCAGCAGAGAAGGTCCTGGTGAGCCCTAGCATCCATGGAGGACTTGGGCTTCATCAGCAGAGAACAATGACCTTTTCTGGGCTTCCCCCATAGGGGCCTGTGTCACACTGGATCTTGCAAGGGCCCTGGCATTGAGGACAAGGGAGGTTGGCTCACAGGTGCCACGCATCCCGAAGGGCCTGGAGAGGTTTGGCCAGGAGGTAACGACTGCCCCGAGTTAGGAGACCTGGTCACAGGGGTCGCCGAAAGAGGAGGCCCGTGGGACTGAGGAGACGGAACCCGGCCTGGATGGGTCCACACTGTGGCCCTGGTGGTATACCCAGAGCGTGCAGAATGGCCACTGGCCCGGAGGTTGCGGAGGCCATGTCCATTGTAGCATCGGCACCAGTTATGCCCACTGTTGTTGGTACAGACAGGATGGACTGCAGTGCCGGGAGCCCCTCGATGACCAAGTGGTCTCTTCCTCGGAGTTGGACGAGTATTCCAAAATGGAGCCGACGTGGGCGCCGAAGAAGCTGCTGCATGTGTGGATGGATTCGGGCTTACTGTGGTGCCGAGGCGGAGGTGGCGGCATGGCAGTGTGGGTGTCCCGTGCGGAGGTAGGTAACGCAGGGGCCGGTGCCGAAGATGGGACAGGGTGATAGTATTGCGCCAAGCCTGGTGCCGCGTCCTGGGAGGGGACTGGGGACGACTCAGCAGCTGGTGCCACAGGTCGTGCCAGCAGAGCAGGGAGGGTTGGGTGGTGATCCCTGGCCTCCAGTGCTGAGTCCTCAGGCATCCTAGAGGGAGGCCAGTGCCTACTTGTCCCGTGCCATCTGGAGGGGGTTGGAGTGGGAGGAGGACCCTCGCTGCCTTGAGAGCCTCCAGTGTGGAGAGTTCGGGAAAGGCCTCCAGAGGAATAGTCTCCCTATGCGGTGACTAAAGTCCGCCCGACTGAGATAGCCCAGGCTCCGATCTTGTAGGCGCCAAGTGATCCACAGGAGGGCGCATGCGTTGGTGGAGACCTGCCTATTAGGCCTTCTCTTTCTCTGAGGCACCGGGGACTGGGACCGGTGCCAAGGTCTGTGCGGTGCTGGAGTAACACGCTGCACCAGACTGTCCTGCACCGATGCCAGTGCTCTCTGGCAGACCGGTGCTGGGTCCGACGCCGGTGCCAGCCTGAAGGCTGCCTCCAGCAAAATGCTTTTGAGACATGACTCTCTCTCGTGCTTGGTGTGGGGCTTGAAGACTTTGAAGATCTTCCAAGCTTCTGCAAGGTTAGCCTCCCCCAGACACTTTAAGCAAGCTGAATGCGGTCACCACAGGGCATAGGCCTGACACTTTTTGAAGGGCTTGAACCCTTGCAGACTGGGTATGGCGCGCCGCCGCAGGCGACAAACAAAACAACAAAAGAGTCTAACTTAATTTGCAGCTACTTAGCCAGTGATTAACTGTGAAACCAGAAGACAAACCCTGAAGACAACGATCGCTCTCCAGAGCTGAGGGTTGTTCCAATGACAGCCACAGTGGTAAGAAGGAACTGAGTGGATGGAGGGCCAGCAGGAGTATATATGGGCCAGTGTACAGGCGCCACTCCAGAGAGGGTATTGCTGAGGGAAAGATCTCTGACAATGCATGCATGCCACGTGCACACACCCCCTACATTGAATGCACATGAGCAATCACTTGAAGAAAGTCAGGCTGTTATAACTAGATCACTCTGAGGTGTTATTAAAAAAAACCTCCACAGTTAAACCAACCTAAATGTCATGGTAGAAAGCAGGTCAGTGGGAGAATCCTGGCAACTGCCCCTTGGAGAGGTAGAATACCTATGTTTATAGAAGAACCCCTCCCAGCTTCATGGAAGTGCTACTGCAGCATTTTAAAGAGTAGACAATCCTATACTTATTAGCAGGGCTTGACGATCCATGGCTCGCCAGCCCCACACTGCGCATGTGCAAAAGCCACATTGTGCATGCACGCGTCACCAGTAAACGAGGTGCCTAGCTGAAATCTACTCGCCACAGGTGAGTAGATTCAATAGATTGTCAAGCCCTGCTTACTAGGGATGTTAAGGACTATCGGATAAGCAAATGCTTATCAGATAGTTGACTAGTTGCTTCCCCCCACCCCCACCTTGGTGCCTCTATCAGATGGAGCCCAGCACTGCGCTCCTCACAGCTTTTCAAAGCAGCAGTGCTACATAGATCCCAGGATCAGCTGGGGACTCCCCCACTGACCCCACAGTCTACGCGGTGCTTTTGCCTTTGAAGTATAGCAAAATGCATTGACTATTTGATTAGTCAATTAGTTGATATTTAACATCCTTAATACTTACGGAACCCTTAACCATAAGGAAGCCTTGAGCCTACTGGCAACATGCTAGCATTGAGACTTGTTAGGCTGTTCAGTTTTGTTTTGAATTTAGAAAATACAAATGCATACCCATTGTGTGTGTTTTAAATCCAGGGTGCACGGGGGAAAAAGCCCTTTACTTTGCACCAATCTAACTTTATGTACTGTCTTTGAAATCTCTATTTCAGAAGCACTAAAGGTATCAACAGAATTGAGATAAGACCAGTGAAAAAGCAGTTATTTAAGAAGCGGTGAATTATAAGAGCACTGCATGTTCTTTTAAAACTCCTGAGTTGCATCTGCTTCATTGAGATCAATACTGTCAGACTTCAAGATAAAATCTCTGAAGAAAGAAAACGTGTGTGTGTGTGTGTGTGTGTGTATGTATATTCATAGCCAAGTTTCAATTTATCTTTTGTTTGAAAGCTTCCCCGCCCCCCATAAACATCAATTCTACTTAACAAAATGACAATCTGGAGAAAGAAGGATCTCAACCAACTTTATTAAATGTATGTAATGTAATATGGGAGTATGAGAATTTCATGTAAAAATCTGCAAATGGCTGAACTACTAATGGATGATTGGATCATTCTATCAGTCTTACTTGCTCAGTAGCCTCAACTAGTTTAATCTTGTTTAAAACAAGTTCTATTAATCTTTAAAATCTCAAAAGGTTCTAAGTGTCCCGCCTATTTTTATTCAGATCCCAGTCCGAAGAGCAAAAAACCCTGTCTCACTACCATTTTTACATGAACATAGTTCATATTCCACAAAATCTCTAAATGAAGATCACACTGATTAGGAAACAAGCTGTGAACTTAGTAGAAAAAAGGATATTTTTGCCTTGAAAAAAGCTTTGTAGATTTTCCTAACAGTTCTGGGAACAACCATTCTGAAGCTACAATAACCAAACGAAAAGGACCTGTGGTTTCAAAGATCAGCAGTTTCCTACACTTGGGCTCCTAAGCAAAGCGTTAAAAGCTCTATTTCTACCTAGAAGTTAACTAATCTTCAGAGCCACCACAAAAATATGACAGGTTTGAGTTTCCAAAAGTTAGTAAGATAATTACAGCTTCAGATGGTTTGAAGACTACTGTTCTACACCCAGGGAGAATTCTGCACCTGTGTGAAAAGAATTCATGTCCCTTCAGATTTCTTTGCTTTCCCTCAAATATAATTGTTTACCCACAGCAGCCAGCTGAGAGGTAAATTAGAGGGAGAACAACCCAGCCAGTGTTGGGCTGAGCTGCCAGTATTGGTGGGGCTGGGAAGGATGGGACTTTCTCTTCAAGGACTAGCCAGGGCTGGATCATATCCACCCCTAGAAATGTCTGCACACACCCTGCCTCCACTGTTTCTCAGTCAGGGGGAGAATCACAGTATGGAGAACTGCTTCCCTGTCCAAACTAACCCCAGTACATTCAGGACCCCCCCCCCCCCACACACACACCTTATTCAGATCCTTCCCACTGAGGTCCCTGCAACCTAACCCCCATTCCAGTAAGCCTCACAATTTGCAACTGGATACTCTTGCACCTAGACCCCTGCCCACTTAACCCTCACTCCAACACTGGAGCTGCCCCAAATTTGAAACCAGATTCCAACAAGGTCAGTTCCACCCCACCTACTTCTGGACCACACTGCCTATGCATCCAGATCCCCAACCAGCTGCATTCCAACCCTCACACCAAACCAGCACCCCCAATTCCCTCTGCTGAGCCACCACCACCAAGACTCCCCCTGTTGAGACCCAACCATCTTCACCTGGACCCACCTGCAGAGTCCCCTTGCCAAGACACCGGGAACAGTCCCAATGAACTCCTGTGCATCCAGATCCTGCCAGCCCCCACCTCCACCCCACTATATGCATACAGATCCTCTGTCCCCAACCTGGATCCCCTCACACTTAAGCCCCTCTACACTTGAATCCAGATAGGTTGAGTCTTCCTGCCCATCCCAGTGGATCTGGGGAGGAATAGCAGTGCCCTGGGGTGTTTCTGGGGAAAGCAGGACTCCTGCGCAATGTCTGGGTTAGGTGCAGCCTCTCCACCAAGTCTGTTTCACATGGACGGGGCTGCAGGATGACCTCCCACTTCTATGCAGTCAATGGTCTGTGTTCCCCAATGCTAAGCTAGAGTCACTGTGTTTATTTTATGACACATACAATTTGAAGACTTTTAAAATACCATGGGCAAAATTGTGTGTTTAGTGCAAAGTTCTCAGAAATACACTGTAGTAGGCCCCCAAAAAGGTTCCTTACAAGTGAAATGTAAAACTGATTTAGCTAATCCTATTTAATAAAATTACAAAAAACAAACACTATTTGCATCGCAGGCCATCTTTGAAAAAGACAACCAATATACAATTCTACTCCTTAGCGTTTGGTTTAATCAGAGACGCATTTTTTTTTGAGACTTCTAAAGTAACTACAGGAGAGTGAGATGAATCCTCTGATGAAATAATTCTGTTGCTGTTAAAGACGAACAAAGATTTGGACATGAGCTTTCTGTGGGCAGGTACCTACTTCACCTGCATGAAGTAGAACCCTAACCTAGCCGCAGCACTCAGGGAGGGTACTTGGAGGAAGGGACAGAACTGCCCCTTGCACTCTCACAGCAGAAAGCACATGGGGGAGGCTAACCTCTACTGCCAGTACCAAGCCCTCACTAATCCCTCAGGACCTATGCCCCCCCCCCCAAAATGCAACACCCAGGGCATCCATAGGATGAGCCGAATCTGCCTGCTGGCTCCTTACTCCTCCTTCCCTCAAGTATTGGGGAGGCACAACTAAATGCTTTGCCCCCACATATCACCTCTGGGTACAGGGGTGCAGAAAGAATAAGATGCATATTTAGACAACTGATGAACCTCAGCAGACCCATGAATTTTCAATTGCTCAAATTACCCACTTTTTCTAAATGATCTGTCTAGTATAATGGTCACCAACCCATAGATCAGG
This sequence comes from Pelodiscus sinensis, assembly GCF_052426305.1. Taxonomy (NCBI): domain Eukaryota; kingdom Metazoa; phylum Chordata; order Testudines; family Trionychidae; genus Pelodiscus; species Pelodiscus sinensis. Next base: position 35,912,328 of record NC_143053.1, on the reverse strand, counting down.
ATCTACTGGTAGATCTTGGAGCCTGACAGGTGATCTTGACAGGTTTGGCCAAGAAGATATCACGTGCAGCACTTCAGCTGCTCCTCCCCCCCACTACTGTGCAACTCCTGTCCTTTGTTTTGGCTCTTGGGTGAGGGGCACAACAGGGCTTGGGGTGGAGGGAGTTTACTGGCTGCTTTGGGGAGTAGTGAAGGGCCAGGGCAAGCGTAAGCCTGCCTTAGCCCCACTGCACCACCACACAGGAGCCACCTGTGGTAAGCAGTCCAGCTGGAGCCTGCATCCCTGTCCCAGCATGTACCCCAAGCTGCTGCCCTAGCCCTGATTCCCTCCCCCCGATACAAACTCCCACAGAGCCTGTATGCTGAACGCGCTCCTGCACCCTAACCCCAGCTCAGAGTCCCCCCCCCCCCATACTCCAAATCCCTTGGCCCAAGACCAAAGCCTACACCCCAGCCTGATGAAAGGGAGGAAGGAGGGAGTGAGCCAGTGTGGGGCCTTGGAGAAGGGGCACAGATATTTGGGTTTGGGATAGATCCTGGATTACACTTAAATTAAAAAAAAGATCTCACTTTAAAAGGTTGGAGACCACTGGTCTAGTACTACAAAACGGGCTAATTAAAAAAAAGTCAGGCCAAGTTTTATAAGACACACTATGTGGTCTTTTTTTTCCTATTAACTAAGAACATGTCAGGGCCTGCTGATGGTTCATCTCTGCTTTGAGATGTTTGAGTAAGACAACTGAATTCTGAAAATGAAAACTCACTAATGTCCGAGGTCAGGGGCCAAAAACAAGAGGGACTTTTACAAGTGAGTGGTTAATTAACATTTTATGTACAATAGATATTTATACCTCTACAGCGTATTAAGAAAAAATTAAATTGCTAAACAACAAATCCATCCCCTCTTCTTCACAGGTGCAGAGGCTCTTCAGGCAGCAGACGTAGGTTTTTTTGGAAAAGGGGCAAGTATGCAGGAGCTGCTCTCGCCTTGTGGTACATAGCTTTGCAGCAGGTCCCTATAGAGCAAGCAGGTAGTGAAGAGGACTCTCTGATGTATCGATGCTTCTGTGGGGGACAATTAGAGGGTGTTGGTTTCAGTAGCCTCAGTTATACATCTTCTGTCCATTCAGCTTAGAGTTCTCTCCCAATTAGTTTTTAGAAAAATCAGGTGTGTCAAGTTATTGTTCATACGACTTTTCCAAAGCTCTCAGCTTAAGTCTAGCTCTGTTCCCATTGGAGTCAATGACTGACTCCAGTGGGAACAGAGCTAGACCTAGGCTGAGAGCTTTGGAAAAGTAGTCAATGACCGACTCCAGTGAGAGCAGAGTATGAAGCAATTGTACTTAACTTAGACAATACAGGCTGAGATTTTTATATTTAGGCAAAGTGGTGGTGTTTAGTATTACAGACTAAGTAAGCTCAGTGAACAGATTCCCTAAAATCCTCTGCTCCTGCTGCCCCCCAACACAATTAGAGCAAATCAAAGACAAGATACTTAGAGGGAGGCAAAAAGATAAACAAAAGGAGGAAACAGGTTGGGTGATTAATTTTAATCTTCTGCAGCTCAGTCTGAACAAGTTGGTCAGAAAACACCACTCCAAATTATGAAGGGAAAGTTTTGCATGGAATGTTTGATTATAAGTCACACAAATGTAATGCATTGGTAGCAACCATACCTTCTTTATCCCAAAAGTATCACTCTTCATCACCCTCCAAACAGTATCTTTTATGGCAGACTTAACTATTACCAACTGAGTGGGATGAAAGACTTCCACGTAACCATGCAATTGCTACCTTTGATGTATGTATGTATGATATCACCAAGCTTCTCATGATTTAACAGTGGATCTGCAATATTAAAAGCTTTCAGTTATTGACAGTTAAATTCACTTTTAAATTCACTTTTACACTGAAAAGCAATTAAAATCAAATGTGTTATTCTATGTGAGTGTCCATAGCAAATGGCCTTAGTTTACTTTTAAAAAAAACTGCCAGCCCTGGATAGATGCTCTATGATCTACAGAAGTTAAAGTGGGTTCTCTCTGACATGTATCATTCAGAGCTAGCTGAAGAATGGAAAGTCCTTCCCACAAAAACAAAACAAAAAAACACTACTAAAACAGTGTTTTTTCAGCCAAGTGAAGGGAAGAATTGCCATGAACCACAATAGAATTGACAAGCACTTACAACTAGGCTGCCAGAGAGGCAGAGAGCCACAGCACAGAGCTTCCTCTTTAGCTCCAGGGCCAGAGGTAAAATGTCAGTCTCTGCCCTGTGGCCACATGGCCTATCCAACTTCTCTTCCATCTCTCCCAGCTAAGTCAGGGTGCTAAGCCTTGGCACCTGTCCTGAAAGCTTTTATTGATCTCACTCACATAATTTAAATGGACAAAAAACCTGTGAAGGTCTAAAGCCAGGGAGCTGTCATTCTGATTTTCCTGACAGAAAAAACAAAAATTTTCAGGAAAGTTGAAGCTTCCAATAGAAAATTTCCGTTTGGCAAACAGGGCGTTTTCTGGAGGTGGTGGGTGCCAGAAAAGCATTCCTCTAAGTTTTCTGATGCGCTGTAATCAGTAACAGGAGCTTTGAAGGGGAAAAAATAGATTCTCAGTAACACTTATCAAATCTATTGTCTTCAGTAGAATTACAGAGATGTAAACCAATTGGAAATTTAGTAAACAATTGATGTACTAAGGAAGATAATTCCTCATGGCGGTAGACGTTTTAGTTCTCCAGGGGAAACAAGTAAAAAAAAAAAAGACTACTGAAGCTAGCAGATTTCACTGAACACATCTGAGGCCCTCCTGAGTCAGGAAGTGACATTAGACCTTTGTTTTTATGTACTAAAACCCATGTCATGTTAAACAAGGAATGCCAAACATTTAAAAAAGTTTGAAATGCCTGTTCAAGATACTCCAAACCACCAACATTCTGCCACACTGTGCATTTTCCATGTACAAACTAACCTTATTTTGGTAATGCAGTTAACTGAATTTCCCCATTAACAAGACAATATAGGAACATGTGTGGGGTCATACTATATTTAGGCTAGGCCTACACAGTGAAGTTCTCAACCTAGTTTATTTGTGCAACATGCAGTAATTTAACTTTTGAGCTGAAATGTGTCTATGGGGCTGTGTTATCCTAGTTTAAAGTATCTGTATTGTTAATCATTGCATCCACAGAGATTTGCACTTAACCTAGGGGTGGGCAATAATTTTTGAAAGGGGGGGCACTTAATGAATTTTGCTAAGTGGTCACAGGTCAGTTCCACTCCCCAGAAGGGGTGGGGCTGGGGCCTAGCCTCCTCCAAGTTGTCTTTGAAGTAAAAACATAGCAGTAAAAACCTAGGTTGCTTGTGGCTACTGGCTCCACTGCTACCATGTTGCCTGGCAGCCACCTGGGGTTGCTGAGGCTTTTTTAAAGGCTCCAGCCCCTGCCAGGGCAGTGCCACGAATAGGAGCAGTAAGCCATTTAAATAGGATCCTGCTGCCTGAGCTACCATCTGGAAATTTGGTGGTATGGAAAGCAGAATATAAAACAGACAGCAGCCGGATGCAGTCTGGACTGGATCAAAGTGTTAGGTGGGCTGGATCCGGTCCCTGGGCCACATCTTGCCCAGCCCTATGTTAACCAAGAAAAATCCCAGAATACTTATAGTAGTATAGTGTGGGATACCTACCTACTGAAAATTACAGGAATTCTGGAATGGTGACAAACTAGCACAAGGAGCCGTCTACACTGAAAAAAAAGTGGCAGGATGGCTCTTGCCCAAGAGGGGGTTTTGAGCAAAAAGGAGCTATGCAGATGACTCCTTTTTGCACAAAAGGCCCTTGTGCAAAAATGGTGGCTCATTAAGTATGCAAATGAGGCACAGCAATATTTGCCTCATTTGCATATTTTCTTGCACAAGAGGAGGCAGTCTAGACATAGCCCCATACCATTATGGTTCTTCCTTTTATTCCAGAAGCTAAGCTTAACTTGTGCTTCTGTGGCTCAAAGTCTTTTTACTAGACACTGGACAAGAAAAAAATTAAACTGCTTCTTTCAGAAGAGCAAATACAAAATGCCAGTAGAGTGTGCGCGCATATCTGGAAGGGAGGATAGGTAAGTAGCGCTTTATGAAAAGGCTTAAATGTTTATCATTAAGTGCATCATCATAAGCCTGTGCTTTATTTTGTAAATCTATAAAAGCAAAGGAGAGCCTGGAGGATGGGTGGGAGCAGCATGTGGAGAGACTTTTGAACCAGACAGGAAGTGTGTGGCTAAACATGCCCCAAGTGGCCAACAAAACAAGGTGAGGTATGCACTAGGCTCATAATTTGGAGACCAGAAGTTGCTAGGGAAAATGAGTGTTCTGTAACCAAAAAACAAACCAAGATGTTTCATTTTATGAAGAGGCAAAAGGGAGGAATATTAGGCAATTTATGATTGAGCTGTGCCCTCACTGAAATTTCAGTCAAACTGCACCAAAATGAGTGTATTGAACTGATAAAGCCATCACTCCTACACTGTTTCTTTAAGTTGGGGGGGAAGGGAAGCAGGGGCCTTTCTGGGTCAGGGACCACAAAAGTGAAAAGCAAAACCACACCCCACCGCATAAAATCCTCAATGACATGGCTCCTGAGTGAGAAGTGGAAAGCCACTCCTCCCATCATCCTGTCTCTCCCCCTCCCCCCTCCAACACAGAAGAGACTAGAGAGGCCCAGGATAGTAAATGTGGTGGAAGAAAGCCTCCAGGTAGTGCTTTACTGTACCAGCAGTGAGAGCAGCAAGCTTATGGAGCCACTTCCTCTTCTTGACAAGGCAGAGTCATGGATTAGATCTGGTTCTGGCTTGCCTGTCTCTGGCCCACAAGGCTCAGGGCTCCTCCCACCACAGCCAGGAAACAGCACTGGCTTTCTAGGCCCATAGGGGTGGTGGGGAGGAGATGGCATGGGTCTGGAGCACCAGCACACATTCTCCAATTCTGGGAGGGGGGGAGAGGAGAAGAGAGAGAGAAGACCCAAGAGCTAGAGCTAAGCAAGCCAGGGGCTGGATCTGGCACCCAGGCCTTAGATTTCACACCCCTTCTTTAAGCCAAACAATTAACCAAGACAGGATATAAACTTAGAGCAATGGACCTGAGACATAGCCAACCTAATGTGCTCACCAATCCCTGAGATTCACTCAATAGGGTTCATGTCGCAAGTAGGGAAGAACAGTGTACAAATGTCCTTAGTGAAAAGGGTCCAGTAAGGTATTCTGTTTTGCAGGACCATCAGAATCATATGGTGCAGTATCTGACCTCTGGAAGAAAAAGGGATTAGAGCAGCTCTTTGCCTCTACATCATGTTCCTTTCCAGGGCTATATGCTCCTTTTTGCAGATGCCTACTGGACCAAAGAACTGCGAGGACAGACTGCTGAATGAGGCGGCTGGCTAGTGGAAGCATACAACTACAAGAACAAGGCAGAGAAGCGACTGGCTAGCAAAGGAGGAGGAGGGGGGAGCTGAGGCCAGGTTTGCTGACTTGGAAAATGAAGGGGTGAAACAGGCAGTAATAAAAGATTAGAGAACAACAATGAACAGCAGAGCAGTCAATCCTACTAGGAGAAGGGAAGAGGCAATGCAGATGCCCAGAATTCAGAGACACAGGTAGATAACTCAAGATTACAAGAGAGAAGAAAAGAACTTTCAGTCAGAAGGAACAAAAAGGAAAAGGCAGAGAATTGCGCCAATATCAGGAAGAAGCAGGTTTATGGGATTGGGGACTACTAAGAAAAACCAGATAGGCCTGTCACCAGAGCCGGAGGATAGAAGATTGTGCTCTGACAGGGACTTTATATAGCATGTGGACCTAGTGCTGAAGAGGATCATAGTGGGATAGGGAAGAATCCACTGATCATCCTTTACATAGGAGAATCTGTGACATTCAAAAGGAAGACTGTGCTAGTCTGGGGAAGATGCTTAAAGAAACAGAAGCTTGGTGATCTTCACTGGGATTCTCTGTTCCTAGAGGACAGAAAGGGAGAGACAAGGTTATGAATATGAACAAAAACACGGAAAATGGAGCTCTAAGGAGGGCTAAGCGATGTTCAGCCAAAGAGGAATTCATGGAGGGATGAATGTTTGCATTGGATATGGAGATGTTGACAACTAAAAATAATTTTAAGCTAGGAATTCAGAGGAAAGAACTGGAGACCATCAATCTCTACACCTGCTTACAATACTGAGTGAGGAAAATCCAAAGTAAAAAAAATACAGCAATTAAGGAAGAAACAGAAGGCAAGAGACTGGACAAGAGAAAAAAGTGACAGTAACCGTCAGGTAGGCAATACAGATAGGAAGATGTCATCAGGTCAGGAATCTGGGTTAAGCCAAAAACTACAACATTTGTACACCACTGCAAGGAGCCTAAGTACGAAGCAGAGGAGAAACAATGGATGCAGGCAATTATAGGGATAATGGAAACTTGGTTGAATAATAGCCATGACTAGATGACAGGTATGCAGCATGTGCACTGTTCAGGAAAGAAATAGGTAAAAATGGTGGACTAACAGTATATTAACAAGATATATTATAAAGTAGTAATGAAATAAAGCTGAAATGGTTAAAAAAATCACTTCAGGGAAGAAAGATCTAAGTGGAGCCTCTTAACACTTCGGTTTGCTACGAACCGAGTCTAATTTGGATGGAGACAGAGCCTTTAATGAAACAATCTAGCAAGATTTGTGTGATTATGAAAGACTAATTTCTACATTACAGACTACAGGACAAGTTCTACTAATAATGATAGAGCCCAGATATTTCTGGATGTGAACACAGATTTGTCCCCACCAAATAGTCACGGAACTTGAGATGACATCTTAGATTTAGTATCCTTAAGTAGCAAGGACCTCATCGAAGAGCTGGTTAGAGAACAATGGTTTGAGTGATTCGTGAATTATTCAGTTTAAACACAAAGATAAATAGGTCTGCACCTAGGGCCGTTGATGTCAAAAGGGCAAACAGAGAAACGTGCTAAAAGCCAAGCAAAGTTGGACTTCTCTAAACAAATATTTTGCCTCAATTTAATGATGCATTTGGGGTCATCAGCAGTGTGGCCAATGGAAATGGAGATACAGAAACACAGTTTATCTTCTAACTGTTCAAGACGTTTGGCTCATGTCCATTCCATTTTACATGTGCGCACACCCATGTGCACAGTTAGACTTTCGCATTAGTGGTATCCATGGGGTCAACTGGGGCAACCCCTCGAATGCCAGGCTCATCCATCAATATATTAGTCACTATCGTTCCTATATTCACTCAGTTACTTCATGTTGGCAATTCTGACGGAGGAGTAAGAGGGTAGGTAATGGAATAGAAGTGAGCAATACAGCTTGAATAGTTACAAAAGGTAGGTACTTCTTATTTCAGGTGCTTGTTCATATCAGTTCCATTCTAGCCAACTCACAAGGAGTATCCTCAGAGGTGGGATTGAATTCAGTTTAGTGGCTTGCAGGATTCTACTGCCAAGGTGGGTGACAACAGTAAGTAGCCCAGAGCCTTGAGCACTCGGTCAATGCTGTGCTTGCTAGCGATATAGACGGAGGTCAGCCCCACCTGCAGGGGCCTAAGGTAGAGCCACGCATGCCAGACCACGTAGAGCGCAGGCATGTGAGAATGGTGGTGAGAGGGTAGGCTTCCATACATGAGATTAGGTCCACCGTGGCTTAAAAACAAACAAGCCAGTCTGGGGAGGAAAACTTTGGCCTCGATGGAGTCAAGGACACTATAATGAATTCTATGCATCACACTGACGTTAACCCTGACTTTCTTTTTTATCTGTAGTCTCAGGTTGTGACATGAGAAATAAACCTGATAGAGATGCTGCTTTACCTGATCCTGTGACCGACCTTTTAATCAAGGTCAGGATAAAACTGAACATCCTAATACCAGAGGTAAACAGTCACTGGTGCTATCGACTTTGTAAACACTCTTGGGGCTGACGAGCAACCAAAGGCCACTGCTGTGAATTAGAAATGGCGCTGGCCCAGTACAAAACAAAGGAAACACCTGTACACCAGAACAATGGAAGTACTTATTCCTTACATCAAGGGCAACATACCAGTCTCAGATCCAGGGAAGGGATGGAGGGCTGACAGACCATGCAAAACTCAAAGCTTTCTGAGAGACCTATTGAAACGACAGAGATCTAAGAGGAGTCTGAGGCCTTCTCTTGCTTTCAGGATTAGGAAGTAGCCTGAGCAGAACCCCTTTCCCCATTCGTGTCCCAATGGACCTCCTCCACTGCCCCCAGGTCTACAACCTCCTGGGCGAACTGTTGCTCATGATACAGGTGAACTCTTGGGTTTGACCCCGTGAGTGGACCTCTGACATTGTTAAAGGAGTCCCATGGGTTAAAATTGTACCTGCCTGCCTAACACAGCCTAGTGGTTAGACACACTGAACTGTAGGCTGGCAGTCAAAAGTCTTTCCACCAAAACACACAAAAACAAAAAACCCAACACACCAAGTGTCTTGCCATCTTTGTTCTTTGGGTTGCCACTAACCCGGACAGCCTGCCCCCTTCATTCAGAGCAGACACAACCAGTGATATCACTGAACGTTGTATGTAGAGGTATTTGAATCTTTATGCAGGGACATACTTCTCTGCTTTCGTACAAGTTGGTGGAATGAAGAGGGCTTGCTACAGAGACTGGGCAATTTAAGAATCCTGGGGTGGATGGGCAGTGTGACTCAGGACAGGGCAGCAGAAGATATTACTGAGGTCAGACCCCTCTACAACTTCCTCAGTTTGTAGGTTCAAGTTAACAGCCACCCTTTTAAGGCTCATCTGGTACTCTTTGAATTTGTTTGGGGAACTGCTTGCCTCTGCTTCATCCATGGATGACAACAGCTATACTACCTGTGGAAAATCAGGTTCCCCTACCTCTTTGGAGACTGCTCCTTAGGTGCTGGATTTCAGTGTGCTGCCCGGGTCCGATTCAGCATTGCATTCCAACTCCAGTGCCAGGGAGGCTGGTGAGAATGCAAGACCAGCATTACTGGCATGCCCTACAGGTTTTAACATGACTATTGAGCAGGCCTCTGCCCCTGCTGTCAAGTTGTTGCTGTGGCTGCCACACCCATCTCAAGTCAGTGATCCACCCCTTGTTGTCAAGGAACTAAACTCCCAGTCCTACTCAAACCCATGCCCTTCCAGTGATTAGGGTGGAGTTGTCAAAGCCTGACTTTGCCACCTGACTCTGGTCAGTGACTGGTGATGAGAAGGCAAAGAATAGCATCTGCCCAAATGAACAACACTGGGAGGAAGGGGACTGTTGCCATGACCAACATCTGGACTGTGGCAATCTGAGGAGACACTTGCCTGTACTGATGAGAGAGACTATCACCCCAACTCCATTGCAGTGTCTTGCAGGTAGAGAGCACTGAGTACCTACCTAGGTCTTCAAGCAGGAAACCTAGCATATGGTATGAGGATCCAAGGTTGTGCAGAAGGGCATCTGTGTTACAGGTTTCTAAAAAGTTATGGAAGTCTATGATCCCACAACATCTGCTGGCAAAGTTACTTCTTGGCTGCCCTTTTCCACTGATTACATTACTGAAGAAACACTGAGCTGATGTGTTTAGCTTACCAAGTTTCCTGTATTTGCAGTTAACTACAGCTCTACAACTGGGCCATATATACAGTAAAAGTTATATTGACTATAATAAATCATACATCTCTTTTCTATACACATTTTAGAGAGTTTGTGCATCTGTCTGGGAATCTGTTCAAGAACTACTCCTGAATGGTAAGAGACAACACTGCCAAATTCGGAATGCACCTTCTTATCCTAACTTAAAGCAAGGTCAGGGTTTAGTTCTGGCAGGAAAATAGGATGTGCCTGGAATTCAACTCTTCCATTCATGGAAATGGAGGGGTCCAATAAGAGGGACTAGCTAAAAGTTAAATGGCCTCCCCACTGCCTACTAATTCCCTACATCTCTCCAATCAGCTGGATCGGACAGCAAACAAAAGCAGATTGTCTGAAGTAGTTCAGACCACATATGCTAGCCCAGATATGCTGTTCAGCAAGAGCAAGGCTTGAAAGAGCAGGCAGAGCTAAAGAAAAGAATGGGCTCATAATGGTGCCAAAGAAAAACAGCTCAAGCAGTTCCTTCTTAGCCACCATCAGATAGAAAAGGAGGAAGAAAAATGGGAAGGAAGTAGGTTTAATGAGACTATAAACACACTCTCAGACATAAGCAGATTTTTATGAGCATCCATATAAAAGAGATTAATAATTATGCTTAATTGACTTTCCTCAATAAACCATTTTATAAGTGGAACAAACTCCCAAGGTGTACATCAATCAACTATTTTAAGCACATCTTGGCTGTGGTGTTGAGGGACGGCTGTGCTTTAGCACAGCCAAGACGTACGTATATATTGGCTGATGAAAATGTGTGCGCTGTGGCTTGACGCATCAAAAATAACGTAAGCTTTAATCTCCAATTCATTTCTTACTATTTGAAGACTAATTACAAAACAGAAAACCAGAGTGTCTGAATACCCTGTTACAAATATAATACCTTTGGGGCACATCTTTTTTTCTTAAAACTCAGACCAATTTTCCCATTATTCCCAATGACACATCTGTTTTTGTTTTTTTTTAAAACTGGTAAACTAAGACTTAACATTGCACCATCAAGTCCCTAAGTCAATTCTGATTCTGCAACAACATTTTCCTAACACTTCAAACGTACTTCCTCTATTCCCAGTCACTGTGAACGACCCATCTATCAAGGATAAGTGACCATATACAAAGTTGAGTCAAACTCAAAGTGGAGAAAAAAAAAAATCCATGATTACTCAAGAGAAAGATGTTATTGGCAAAAAAGCAAGTAAAGGATTTTCAGGGAGTTTTCAAATTGAGACACATTCTCTCAGAAGACTGGAATAAAAGGAGGTATGTTTAGATTAAATTAAAAACAAAATTTGACTCCATCTGTATTAGATGCCTAAATGAGCTTTCGTGGACATAACCTCTTCAGAAGAATGCAGCCAAGGAGTTTTGCAATACAAATACGTAGCAGAAAAAGAAGGGGATAGGGAGGGAAAGAGAAAAAAAAAAATCTTGTCATTTACAGTGTCCATGCTAAATGGGGCTAGTAGAGTGGGCTGTAAGTGCCCAATAGTAAGCTTTTGATGTCATTAGGATGTTGAATGTAGAGGCCCATCCAGTTCATGTCTTTGTTCAAACCTTGATTAGAAGGGTGTCAAATTGCAAAATGAAGGCAAGTTCCATAGCTTCACGCTCCAGCTTGTTTTTGAAAATGCTTCGTAATATGTAGTCACTTTTATACCCATTAGTGAGAGTGCCCGAGCAAGTTAAAACGTTTCCCCCAACAGGTTTATACATGTTACCACTTTGAATATCTGATTTGCGTCCATTAATCCTTTGTCATAAAGACTGTCCAGTTTGGCCAATATACATGGCAGAGGAGCATTGCTGGCATGATCACAATGGATATGCAATTGTATGAGCCTCTGATGTGTTGGCTTACGTGGTCAAGTCCTGTGACATCGCTTGCATAGATGTATGGACCGAGTTAGCGCTGAAGTTTATTGCAGGGCTGGGTTCCTGGGTGAGGATGACGGAGGTGTGGTGCGTGGTTGCTAGAAAGAATGTGTTTCAGGTTAGGGGGCTGTCTGTAGGCGAGGATTGGCCTATCCCCCAAGGCCTGTGAGAGTGAGGGATCATTTTCCAGAATAAGTTAGATTGTTAATGATGCACTGGAAAGGGTTTCAACGGGGGGCTGTAGGGGATGACTAGTGGTGTTCTGTTCTTTTGTTTGTTGGACCTAACTAGAAGAAGCTGATGCCTGGGTACTTGTCTGTCTGGCTCTTGCAATCTGTTTAACTTGCCCAGGTGGATATTTAAGTTTTAAGAATGCCCAATAGAGATGCTGTAGGTGTCTGTCTGTGGGATTGGAGCAAATCCAGTTGTATCTTAGGGCCAGGCTGTAAACAACTGATTGAGAAACTTGTCTAGCATAGAAGCTAGAGGCATGTACATAAGTGAAACTGATGGTAGGTTTCCGTTATAAGATGGTGGAAATGTGGCTGCCATTTCATTGTACTGTCGTGTCAAAGAAGTGGATCTCTTGTTTGGACTGATCCAGACTAAGGGTGATGGTGGGGTGGAAGTTGTTGAAATCCCTCTGGAATTGAAGGGTCTTCTTCCCAGGTGTCCACATGACGCCGCCAATGTAGCATAAGTAGAGTAAGAGGGCTAGGGAACAAGAGCTGAGGAAACGTTGGAGGTCAGCCATAAAGATGTTGGCATATTGCGGGGCCATGTGAGTGCCCATAATTGTGCATCTGGCTTAAAGATATAAATTGTCCCGAAATTGGAAATAATTGTGGGTGAGGACAAAGTCACAAAGCTTAGTCACCAGGTGTACAGTGGTATCATCAGGGATAGTGTTCCTGACAGTATTTATAAAGGTACCTGAAGTCTGAGGGGAGATTTCAAAAGCACTTGAGTATTCCTAACACACTTTGGGTGCTTTTATATAAAATTCCAGAGAGATTTCTAAGAGTTACACAGCAATTAGCAAATAAAGCAACATAGCATATTACTTTGAATCAAACTGAGAAAAAAATAAGGGTACCATGCATAGTTTATCACATCATCTTAACTTTTAGAGTTAATTCTTACCATTGGTAAGAATGTATTAAAGTCACCTAAAGCAATTGTTTTACAGTATTGTACAAGAGGCCTATCTAAAGAAGTGCAAAACACCAAGCAAGATTTTGCAGGTTAAGAGGCCACTGGAAAAAACCACCCCAGTAAATTGACTGAAAGATGACTGGCACAAGTTCTGCATTTCCAAGAAATTAGGTTCTATTCTAACTGGACTATAGCTATTTGTGGAAGTAGCAAGGTAATTAAATAATGCAGACAGGCTTTTGCAGAGGCACACCCTTCAAAAGCAGTATTCATACAGTTTACATTAGCAGATTTAACTATTTAAATATAAAACACGAAAAACATGGTACTGTGCCAAACATTCAATATTCTAAAAAGCTATCATCTTTAATTTAGAATAGCACTAAATTGTGAAATAGCAGTAACAGTGAACACATTTTATTTTCATTTTTTTCCTGTAGCTTATAGCCATGATTCAGGAAAGCATTTAATATATCTGACTTCAGGGGGACTTCAACACATGATTAAGCACAATGCTCCTGAATAAGGAACAATTTCAACATTCGTTTAACTGCTTTCCTGATTCACAGCCAAAGATTCCATACATTTCCCCACCTATAAAAATCTTTTGCAATGAAGTACATTAAATATTAGTCAAGGTATCTAAATTTATGAGAGAAAAAGATATGTTTCCTATACATTTCTCTAGGTTGCATTCTTGCTCACACCACTCCCCTACATAGCAGTTAAAGATAACTTACATGGACAAGTTAGGAGATGGAACCCTACTATCATCAGCTAGGTTCCCAAGGTGGCTCCGCGTTGAAGTCGAACTGTTCTCTATAAAGCACTTCTCCTAGGCCTTCGGGATAGTTGTAAACCTGATCAGAGAGTTTGCCCTGAAGGAAAAACACAAATAAAAGTGATCATTTAGGAAACACCAGTTTACCTTCAAATACAGAACTGTTGTTCTAAACGGAACCTTTAATATGGACTGCTATTTGTCTCCTGTAATATACATCTACAATTTACAGACCCCATTTTTCAAATTAGCATAACCCATTCAAATCAACAACAACATGTTTAACTAAGAAAACATGATACCCACCTTATAGTCTCTTGACATTTATGCCTCCCTAGAACCTAACCCTAACTCTTGCTGTCCTCACTATAGTAGCAATCATTTTCCATATTCCTTAGGAGACCCTAATCTCTATCCCCATCCCTGCAAGGGCCTACGGGGAGTAGGGATGTAAAAATCTCAAACCTCCCACAGAGCTGGAGCAGCCCTATGCTGGTGGTGGGCTGCAGGCAGAGCTATTTCTGGGTACCAGTTAACTGGTAGCCAATAAACATCACTTACGGGTGACGCTTACCAGTTAACCAGTTACCGCTCACATCCCTAGTGAAGAGCACAGAAGGTCAAAGTTATGTAGGATGATAATGTTTACAAGGACAACACGTAGCAATCCATGGGTGGGAAGTACATGTGCGAATTAAGCTAGAGTATGGAGTGACATAAGGGAGTATGGGACTGACCTTAAGATGGTACATATGGAATTTAATAGGTCATCCTTTAGGGCAGGGGTGGCCAACCCATTTAACAAAGAGCCAAAACAGTAGTGGAAAAAATGTGAAGAGCCACACCAGAATTGTTGGGGGGGGGGAGGGGGGAAGGTGCTCCCCCCCCCCCCCGAACAGAATTGTCAAGCAAAAACAAAAAAAAATTAAAAAACCACTTTTTTTTAAAAAAAGGAGACTGCCACTTAAAGATGGCCACCATCTTGGGCGCCCATTTTTAAAACCCTGCAACTCTGACCCAGTAAGCACAGGGAAGCCGGGGGCCATGCAGGAGCAGCTTCGCGAGTCGCAGTTTTGGGGGGCAAGAGCAGCACATGGCTCATGAGCCACAGGCAACAGCTGCTTTAGGGGATTTGCAGTCAGAAGTGGTGCTAAAAGCAGCCCTGTTCTGATGGCCCACCTATGATGAGCTACAGGTTCATTAGAACAGATACTCTTTGAAAAGCTTCCTGTAGTTCGTGGCCTTCCAGTTTTTCCCTCACTGATTAAGGATGTTAAGTATTGTGTAATTCAGTAATCCAACAGTCGATGCGGTAGCATTTCAAAGCCTCAGTGCTGCACAGTGCCCTGGCTCCATATGGTGCTGCCACTTTGAAGTACTCTCCTCTTCCTCCCTTGCTGCCTGATAGAGGCAGTGGGTGAGGGGGAAGAAGCGACTAGTCCTTAACATCTCTATCACTGACCACATTTAATTCATTCCAATTGAAATGGAGCCACCACATGACCCCTTGAAGTGAAATATATACTTGCCCAATTCCTACCCAACTCCAATCAGCCCCCATCTCCAAGGAGGTATGTAACTTGTAGGCCCTCCTACAGCGCTTCCACATCCTCTCAAGCCCAACAGGGATTGGGGATGTATTTTGGGGGCAGAGTGAAGGGACTTGAGCTCTAGGAAAGTCAGTCTGTGCATCAAGCAAATGGTTTTTTTGATTACTCCCTGAAGGGTAAAAGATATTAGAGATTCAAAAGTCAATCTAAAATGTGTTGTCTATGCAGATAGGGTCAAGAAAATAAATTCAAATTCAAGATCTGAACTCAAAGTAGCATAATTAAAATACATTCAACTCCTGCATGAACTTATTGATTCTGAATTCAAGTGGCCTTAGCTTAGTTTATTTCAATTTACTTTGGAGGCAAATTTAATCCTATTTAGTTCATCACTTAAAATAAACCAAATAAAACAAACTAAGGCCATTTCAATTCTTTACAACAGCATCTACACAGAAGTTTAATGCAGTTTAACTATTACACGTCATATTCATAGCTTTTAATTAATTTTCTTGCCTGTTGCTATGTGGGCAGAGCCTTAGGTGTTAAAATATGGACAGTATCGGTTCCTGGGGAAGCATCGCAAGTCAGGGGTGTCTTAACTTGAACCTTCATTTACAATACATGTCATGTGTCATCGTAAATGCAAGCCAAGGATGTAAATGAGGGGTTTTCAGCCCATTCCACATTTACAAAAATGGTTGTAAGTGCAGGGAGTCGCAACTTAGGGGTTTCCTGTACCTGACTTCAGTTACAACAGTAATTTAATAGATCACAGTGGAATTTAAACCAGCCCTGCTGACAAACCAAATACTTCACAGGCGCAACGCAAGCATGATCGTCACATTTTAAAATAACTGATACAACTGATGTAAGTAAACTGGTCATCTGGAAACCTGGTACAGTAAACTTCCGATAATCCGGCACCTTTAGGATCCAGGGGGTGCTGGACTATCAGATATGCCGGACTATCAGAAGGGGGGGCTATTGAGGGGTCTGGAGTGGGGTGGGAGGGGATGCCACCCCAGACCCCTCAGCCCCCCCTTACGATAGACCGGCTCTGCCCCATGCATCCCTGATTCAGCCGCTGCTGGTCAGTTTCAGCAGCAACTGAATCGGGGATGCCTGCAATAGAGCAGCTGGGGTGCTTCTGGGTTGGTCCCGCAGCGGCAAGAGGCGGCGCTACGGCACCAACCCAGCAGCAGTCCAGCTGCTCTTGGGGACGCCTGGTCAGTTTCAGCAGCGGCTGAATCCCGACGACTGGGGCAAAGCAGCTGGGGTGCTGCCGGGATGGTCCCATAGCACCGCCCCTCGGCACTGCGGGACCAACCCGGCAGTACCCCAGCTGCTCTGCCCCAGGGGTCCCCAAGTCAGCCGCTGCTGAAACAGATCAGCGGCTGATTCCAGGAAGCCCCGGGCAGAGCAGCTCTGCCCCGGGCTTCCTGGAATCAGCCGCTGATCTGTTTCAGCAGCGGCTGACTTGGGGACCCCTGGGGCAGAGCAGCTGAGGTGCTGCCAGGTTGGTCCCGCAGCGCTGTCCTTTGGCGCTGCGGGACCAACCCGGCAGCACTCCAGCTGCTCTGCCCCAGGTGTCCCCAAGAGCAGCTGGGGTGCTGCCGGGTTGGTCCCGCAGCCCCGAGGTGCAGCGCTACGAGACCAACCCGGCAGCACCCCAGCTGCTCTGCTCCCGGCTTCCCCGATTCAGCTGCTGGTCAGTTTCAGCAGCAGCTGAATGGGGGAAGCCTGTCCGGCTGCCCCAGCACTTCCGGGTTCCTGATGGTGCCAGACCATCAGGAGTCCCGGAGCATTGGATGCCAGACTAATGGAGTTTTACTGTACTTTCTGAAATTAAAGAGTACGTAGCAATCCATGGTATAAAAATATAGAGTACTACCTGTATTCAATTAAAAATAAATCTACATTAACTTAAAAATGTGAATGCAGATGGTCTACCAAAAGTGACTGATACCAATCTAACCATGTATTTTACAGATCTTCTCTCAAAGATCTGCTTCACCACTGTGGTTGAAGAAACTGCTTGTATATGTATCAGGAAGAATAAGTGAGCAAGTACAGTAGATTTATGCAACAAAAAATTCCATAAGTTGCACTCCAAAAATATCTTTCCTTCTGTCTCAGCAAAACCATAAAAGCAGCACTGCAGTGGAATCTCATTAATAAAATGTCATTACTTTTACAAAACACAATATAGAACATTTACTAGTAGTTATAAATATTAAAATGGAACAGATTCTTCACTTCTAGCTGACTGAAAGTTACTTTGCATGTTCAATTAACCTCAATCTTTCCACTGCAATTCTTTAAATTATAGCTAAGCTAATAAAATTAGTTCTCAAGACTACTGGCATAAGAAATTTGTTTTAAAAAATCAAGTGTTAATTCCACAGAAACAAGATGTTTAAATATCTACACTAATTATGAATGCTATTCTAAAAAGCAAACATCTGTATGTTGCTTTAAATCTAAGAACACTTCTAGCAAGACAAGTCTCTTAAAAACAGGTGTTGCGAGCAGAAAAGATTATATAAAGACTGTACTATAAGGAAATATAATCTGCAGTACAGTCAAAATAAATTTTGCTACACAAAATTTTCTTGGAGCTGGAATAAAGACTGATAGTTTTCCCTAGTGATAACATTTTGTTGTGTTAGTTCTGTAGTGTCCCAATGAGTTCTGAAGCAGTAGCTACTATAGCAGCTACTAAGAATGTTATATATCAGATAGTTCAAGTGATTACTCAACTATTCAATTCTTAATGGTTACTCCACTATTCTATAGTCCTTGGGGGGCAGGGCTGGCTGCCAGTGCAATCTAGTCCCACTCCCCGGAAACCCCCTACCATCCTGTACTCCTGCCTCTGGATCCAAGGTAGCAGCACAGGGTGAGCGCTGGAACACGAGGGGAGCCAAATAAAAAGCAAGTTCCCTGCACAGACCAGCTACCTGCTGTCACATGGCTTCTGATACAGAGGCAGCAGCCCCTGTCTGCAAGGGTTAAACCACGTGAGATATTATAAACCACCTGATCAGGACAGTGATAATGACTTTGAAATGCTAAGGGAGATTAGAGAGGCTATCAAATTAAAAAAAACCACACGATTGTAGTGGGGGATTTCAACTATCACCTCAGGACAGGATGCAGAGATAAATTTCTTGATACCTTAAACGACTGCTTCTTGGAACAGCTGGTTCTGGAACCCACAAGGGGAGAAGCTGTTCTTGATTTAATCCTAAATGGAGCACAGGATCTGGTTCAAGTGGTAAATATAACTGGGCTGCTTGGAAATAGTGACCATATTATACTAAAATTGAACATCCCTATGATGGGAAAAATACCTCAGAAGCCCAACACTGTGGCATTTAATTTCAGAAAGAGGAACTACACAAAAATCAGGAAGCTAAACAGAAATTAAAAGCTAAGCTGACAAAAGTAAAATCTCTGCAAGCTGCATGGAAACTTTTCAAAGACACCGTAATAGAGGCCCAACTTAAATGTATACCTCACATTAATAAAAAACATAGTAAGAGATCCAAAAAAGTACCACTGTGGCTTAATCAGGTAAAAGTAGCAGTGGCAGATAAAAAGGTATTTTAAAAAGTGGAAGTTAAATCATAGTGAGAAAAATAGAGAGGACCATAAACTTAATCAAATTAAGTGTAAAGATATAATAAGGAAAGCCAAAAAGTAGTTTGAAGAACAGCTAGCCAAAAACTCAAAAAGTTAACGGTAAATTTTTTTTAAAAGTACATCAGCAGCAGGAAACCAGCTAAACCACCGCTGGGGCCCTTGTATGATCAAGATGCTAACAGTGTACTCAAGATGATCAAGTCATAATGGGAAAGCTAAATGAATTCTTCACTTTGGTCTTCACAGCTGAGGATATTGGGGAGATTCCCAAACCAATTCTTTAGGTGACAAATCTCAGAAATTGTCCCAGACTGAGGTGTCATTAGAGGAGATCTTGGAACAAATTAACAGTGACAAGTCACTGGGACCAGATGGCTTCACCCAAGAATTCTCAACTCAAATGGGAAATTGTGGCACTATTAACTGTGGTTTGTAGCCTATCCTTTAAATATTGGCACCTCATTGGCTGTCTTCCAATCATTAGTTATGGAAGCCAATTTAAAAAAGAGCTCTAGAGGTGATCCTGGCAATTACACACCGGTAAGTCAAACGTCAGCACTGGGCAAATTAGTTGAAATTATAGTACAGAATAAAATTGTGAGAAATGGATGAATATAATTTGTTGGGGAAAACCGACAGTTTCTGTAAAGGGAAATCATGCCTTACTAATCTGCTAGAGTTCTTTGAGGGGGTCAACAAACAGGTTGAGAAGGGGATCCAGTGGCTATAGTATACTTAGATTTCCAGAAAGCCTTTGACCAGGTCCCTCACCAAAGGATCTTAAGTAAAGTAAGTTGTCCTTTGGCAAGAGGGAAGGTCCTTTTGTGGACTGATAACTGGTTAAAAAGACAGGAAACAAAGGGTAGGAATAAACGGTAAGTTTTCCGACTGGAGAGAGAGACCCCCCCCAAGGGTCTGTACCGGGACCAACCCTATTCAACTTATTCATAAATGATCTAGAGAAAGGGGTAAACAGTGAGAAGACAAATTTGCAAATGATACTAAACTGCTCAAGATAGTTAAGACCAAAGCAGACGGTGAAGAGGTTCAAAAAGATCTCATCAAACTAAGTGATTGGGCAACAAAATGGCAAATTAAATTTAATGTTGATAAATGTAAAGTAATCCACATTGGAAAACAATCCCAAGTACGTACGTGTACACACACACACACACACACACACACACACACAAAATAATTGGGACTAATTTGGCTACAACTACTCAAGAGAGATCTTCGGAGTTTTGTGGGTAGTTCTCTGAAAACATCCACTGAGTGTGTGCAGCAGCAGTCAAAAAAGCAAATAGAATGTTAGGAGTCATTAAAAGGGAGAGAGACTAAGACAGAAAATATTTTATTGCCTCTATATAAAAACATGGTACGCCCATATCTTGAATACTGCGTACAGAAGTGGTTGCCTCATCTCAAAAAAGATATGACATTGGAAAAGGGCAACTAAAACGCTTAGGGGTTTGGAACAGGTCCCATATGAAGAGAGATTAAAAAGACTTGGACTTTTCATCTTAGAAAAAAAGGAGACTAAGGGGGGGATCTGATACAGGTCTATAAAATCAAGACTGGTATGGAAAAATTGAAAAACAAAAAATTATTTACTTATTCCCACAATAAAAGAACTAGCGGTCACCAAATGAAATTAATAGGCAGCAGATTTAAAACAAAAGGAATTTTTTCTTCACTCAGCACATTATCAACCTGTGGAACTCCTTGTCAGAGCATGCAGCGAAGGCTTGAACTTTAACAGGATTCAAAAAAGATCTAGATAGATTCATGGAGGTTAGGTCCATCAATGGCTACTAGCCAGGATGGGTAGGAATGGTTGTCCCTAGCCTCTGTCTCTGGCAGAGGGTGACAAAGTAGGGATCACATGAGGATTCCCCGTTGTGATCCCTCCCTCTGGGGCATCTTGTATTGGCCACTGTCGGCAGACAGGATACTGGGCTAGATTAGATGGACCTTTGGTCTGACCCAGTATGGCCGTTCTTAGGTTATGTCCAAGCTCCCCACATACAGGTGCTCTTCTAGGTGAGGGAGAGGAGAAGGCTGCTTCTGCAAAGCAGCCTCCCCTGGCTTCTCCCTCCCTCCCAGGCTGCTGCCTCTGACAGAAGCTGAGGTGGGGGAGAAGCTGAGGTTGGAGGCAGCACTTTGGAGCCAGTGCTGGGGGGGAACCAGCTTTTAAGCTGTCTCCCCCTAGCACAGGCTCCTATTCCCTTGCAAAGGGGGAGAACGAGTGTAACTGAGTATATGAGTAATCATATATTCAACTACTTTTACATCGCTAGTTGCTACTGCTATAGTGAACTAGCCACACACAACTGGCTCAACAGCCACATGTGGCTAGTGTGGTTGATACTATAGTTTTAGAAGAATGCACTGGAATTTTACTTAACATACTTATTAACATTGTAACTCTTAAAATCAGGATCTTTTTCCTATCTTGTCAGTTCTCAACTAATACATAGAAACAACCATTTCATAGAATATTAGGAACTGGAAAGAACCTCAAGAGATCAAGTTCAGTCACCGGTTCTCACAGCAGGACCAAGCACCATCTCTAGATCATCCTTGATAGGTGTCTAACCTGCTCTTAAGTATCTCCAGTGATGGAGTCCCCACAACCTCACTAGGCAATTTATTCCAGTGTTTAACCACCCTGACAGTTAGGAACTTTTTCCTAATGTCCAACTTAAACCTCCCTTGCTGCAGTTTAAACCTGTTGCTGCTTTTCCTATCAGAGGCTAATTAGAACAGTTCCTTCCCTCCCCCCCCCCCCACCGTAACACCCTTTTAGATGCCAGAAAACCACTCTTTTCCAGACTAAACAAACCCAATTCTTTCAGTCTTCCCTCATAGGCAATCTTTGCTAGACCTTTAATAATGTTTGTTGCTTTTCTCTGGACCCTCTCCAATTTCTCCACATCTTTCTTAAACTGATGTATCCTGAACGGGACACAATACTCCAATTGAGGCCTAATCAGCACAGAGTAGAGCCAAAGGAGGACTTCTCATATCTTGTTCACAACACTCCTGTTAATGCATCCCCGAATCATGTTTGCTTTTTTTGCAACAGTATCACAAAGTTGACACATTTAGCTTGTGGTCCACTATGACCCTGATATCCCCTTCTGCAGTACTCCTTCCTAGACAGTCACTTCCTATTCTGTATGTGTGAAATGGATTTTCCTTCCTAAGTGGAGCACTTTGCATTTGTCCTTATTTAACTTCACCCTATTTACCTCAGACGATTTCTCCAGTTTGTCCAGGTCATTTTAAGTTCTGACCCTATCCTCCAAAGCACTTGCAACCTCTCCCAGCTTGGTATCATCTGTAAACTTAATAATCCTACTCTCTATGACATCATTTAAATCATTGCTGAAGATATTGAACAGAAGCGGTCCCAAAACAGACCACTGCAGAACCCCACTTGTTATGCCCTTCTAACACCAAGGGGGTTGCCCTGGTCTCAATCTGAATGTAAAAAACACATCTCCCTATGGGACTGGATGCCAGCCAGTGACATGTTTCTAATGAAAGAAGTGGAATGCCATTCATTTGCACATTTCCAAACTTATCAGAGTAACACTTGGGTATTTTTAGATCTATTAAAGCACCTCATTCAAAAGTGCTCATGCCAAGGGATGAACTAGTCTTCCTCAAGAGCATTCTGACTAGCCATGTATATACTATGGATAAACTCATCCCCAATCTTCTCCACAGGTATCAAACAGGTCAACTTCAGCAACCTACTCACTTCTCATGCAGGAGTATTTAACTTACCAAATAATCATAAAGGATAGCATAGTATGAATGAAGTCTGACTTTTTACCTTTTTAGAATAAAATTTTCAGAAGTTTAACGAAAAATGTTCAGTTTTCCAAATCTAAGTAGGGTAACTGCTAAAATGTTAAGTCATGTCCAGACTGAAATGTTTAGTTTTTCCCTATTTTGGCAGTTTCAAAGGTGGCAATTTTTTTTCTTTACCAAAGGAGCAAGTTTTCAGCTGAGGAAAGTTATAAAAATAAATGCCTAGTACTTCTACTTTGCCTTACAGCATTTGTAAAATCATCCATGGTCCATACCATCTTACAAACAGGAAAAACTCAGGTATTGTACTAAAATATCTGGAGCCCAAACTCCTACAAATCCAGAATTGTACGATTCACAAGTTTACCCTAATTGGCACAATGAGCAGAGGCATCAAGAAGTACCTGAGTCATGGAAACTGACCTATCCCTGTTGTCCCTTCAAGATCAATGTTGAGGCAATATGGTAGGACAGTATGTGCAGGAAGCTTGCCCTCCTTGCTGCCCTGCAGATTAGGATGCTTTCTGGTGGTAGCGCTCTTTCAGCAGCGCTAGATCAAAAATTATTTTAGATTACTTACTTTTCAATGGAAGCTTATTAAATTATTTTCATTAAGTTTTCATGTGACTAAATATCCTAATTTTCTTCTATGGAAGAATGGTACAGTTTATTAAACAATATTCAGATCAATATTAAGCCCACTAAAGAAAATACTTGAGATTCAAATCTAGCCAAGGCACACAATCACTTATTAATTTTACAGCACAGGCTGGGGAAACCCGAGGTCCAGCTCACTGTAGGTAATGGATGTTCGAGTGTATACCACTAATCATTTAACCAATAAGCTGATGCTTATTGGTTAATGGTGTCTGTTACACACAGCCTCCCAGGGAGGCGATATCGCTACAGCAGGGCAGTAAAGCCACCTTCTGGGGAGAGGAGCCGACTTCTGCGGAGGCATCACTGGGGAGTATATACTACAGAGTCCACAGTGTATGTAACCAGTGAGGTTTTTTGCGGTTATCCAAATAAACAATTTTAACATCCCTACTGTAGATCAGTTTATATAATGTACAAGTTTCTCTAATACAGAAGAATTCCCCCAAGGAGAAACATTTACATTACTACATTGCTATCAAATCCTGTGCTAGCTTCAGACCTAGCTACAACCCCTTCCTATCCACGTGCTTGAAGTTCAGTGCTGCCCCTCTGCCTGCCTCCCTGAGAATGCCTGCTGGAGCTGCCTCCCTGAGAGCGCCTGCTGGAGCTGCTTTGCAGAGAATTGCTGTTCAGTGCATATGAGGCAGAGCAGGGAGGGGGCTTCAACTCTTGCACTCACTGCAGTCTGAGACACATGGGGTGGGGGATGCAGTGTCACAAGCAGCCAAGACGGCAGCAGCATTGTTCGCATGGTGACAGGAAGGAGAGAACTAGACTGGACCAGTCCAGACTGGAACAAACCCCTCCCTCCCCTTCCACCACCATTATTCACCACAAAAACCGGCTGAAATGCTGTTGTCTTTCACATTCACCAAGGAAAGAACAGCAAGCAAGTGCATTATCTCTACAGTTGCCAACCCTCACAAACGGGGGAAAGGAGAGAAGAATTGGGGCAACACTTGAGCTCACTCATGTATAAGCATGCAGTGCAAAACAACAACTCCAAGCTGAGTTGGAGCCCAGAGAAAGGAAAGCCAGAGCTAATCCATTTCATAATTGTTATACAGCCGCTTACCACCAGCTAGGGACACAATGCAGCTGTAATCTACTGAGGCTACCCTAAACAAGCCACGCTCTGCCACCAGAGACTGCTGCAGACAGAGTCTGAATTGCAGCAAGTAATCACTGTAATAGTACTTTTGCTCCTGTGTACTTTTTGGTTACACTGGAAGTTGTTCAACAGAAGATGCAGATTAAACAAGACTCAAAGAAGTTTTACTTGTTTTCCCACTCACACCAACAATCTGAATCCACCCTTATTCCCTCATATAAATGTGCACACACACTTGGAAACACAGTCCTCACCATGTTGTCTTGGTGTATAAAAAGCCCTGAAGTTTCCTCACCAACTCCCTCCACCCTTTGTATCTTCACCCCCCTCCCTCAAACATGTATCTGGTTCTGGTCTGCTTACATCCCCTTCCAATGAAGCAGGTGGTGGGACCAGGATACCAACACACCCAGCTGACACCACTCACAGAACATACAGACAGCCAGAGCCTCTTTATACACAATTCTGCCAACAGCTGAGCAGTGACTCAATCCACCTTCACACACTTTCCATGGGACACTACTGAGAGACTTAAGGGGCTCCACAGTCAAACCAGTACAATTCTGGCTTCACGAGGCAGCACCAATGTTACTGTTAGTCTAAGATGGGCAGAGAGAAAGGGAGAATGTGTGTGTCCTTAAGGCAAGAAGGGAAGGAGAGACTGTGTCGGAGGTTGATTGCTAAGCAGGATAGAGGGGGTACAGAAAAAGCATTTCTTACCCATTGGCACATTAACTTGTAAGTTGATGTTCCCACGTGTTCCAAAGATAATAAGACCCCCAAGAGAGGGCTGGAGTAGGCCACCTGTCCAGTATCTTGAACCCTTATTCCTCTCACTGCTGCCACACGACCTTCACACTTCCCCCCCATCCCCAAAGGTAGTAACAAAGATATGGTATAAAGATCTCACTATTAACGGCCAGCACCCACAACACGGCTCAAATGATGAGGATAGGAGAAGAGATCTGTGACTCCACAACAGAACCCGGATGGATAGTGAGGCACACAGCTTCACAACATGGCCTCTGAGAAGTGAGAGGAGACGTCTCTGCCATGCTACAAACACTCTTCTGCTCTTTTCCTGTCTAGCTCAGGCCTTCTTTACTAACCAACACTTACAGTTAAGAACCTATTTCCCTATGTCTCCAAAATGGCATTCTGAGACTCAGTTTATTGAAGATAAAGAATCATTGAGGACCCACACGGGAAGGCACAAGACTACCGAGTCAAGGCAGCTGTGACAAGGGGAACTCATGGTGAAAACTACTACAAGGACTTTCAGGAGGACAGAGGAATCTGCTTTCACTGTTATTAACTAGCTAGGTCAGAAGAGTCCCCTCTCTCCCACCTCCCAAAAAAAGGGTATTCAGCAATGTAGAAGCAGCTGGAAAAGGAGTCTGCCATCACTAACTGACCCACTTCTGAGAGACACCACACAGACATCAACCCCCTCCACAGGAATCCGCCATGTTAGAGCAGCTGCTAAACCCCCATACAGAGTCACATTTGGGTACGGGGTTAGTCTCCTCTCGTGCCCCCCCCAAAACGGGCACATTAGCCACTACACAGAAGCCCTCAGACCGCTCTCACACACAAGTGTCCGCCATATTCGAGGAGCAGCTACGCCCCCCCCCCCCCCCCGCCACACACACTATTCCCTCGCTACATGTGCGATGGCACCTCACTTCTGCCTCGCTCAGCGGGAACTAGCCAGCCCCGCGCTCAGCGGTAGAGATCCGCAGCAGTGCGTACTTGGGGGGGGGGGGGGGGAAGGGAGGGGACAGATCCGAGTCTGTGACTCATTCCCTTCTCCGCTACTGCTGCTGGGAAGGGGGTGCTGCCCGCGGCTCCCTTGCCCCCGGACCTGCAGCTCAAGCCCCCACAGTAACTCATTGACGGGTGGGGACGGGGAGGCCGCAGGTCTGTGGATCCCTCCTAAGAATGAAGCGGTGCTTCGATTCCCCCCTCCCCATACGGGGAAGGGACGGACACCCTCCGCTGTTTCTGCGGAGCTGGAGCCTGCGAAGCGCTAGGGAAACCCCCCTCCACCTCCCTGGAGGTCTGGGACGAAAGCCCGCAGAATCCGACTGTCCCCATTCTCTCCTCCCCCCCCCCCCAAGCACCAGGCCTTGGGAAGGCGTCTGCTTCCCTGCCTTGCGGGCGTAGGGGGCTCTGCTTTGCCTTGCCTCAGCGGCTTGGGCCCTCTGTCCACACGCCTTGGCTTCTCCCCGCGGCCTATTAAAAGAGGGACGCGCCAGCGGTTAGGGTGCCTCCCCCACCGGTCCCTGCCCCGCAATGCGCAGTGCGGGGAGGCAGAGGGTCGTCCTGCACAAGGCCGTGCCCCCCACCCACGCCCAATGCCCGGGGGTGGGGGGGGTCTCCCTCCGCCCTGCCCCAGCCCAGGTACTCACGTGGGACAACGGCCCGAAAGATTTGGTAAATCGTCTTCGCTTTTTAGGCGGAATTTTTAAAGAGGGATGTGGGAACCTACAGCAGAAATACAGGCGGCGGCAGCGGCGCCCTCCAGGGCCATAGGCTGCGGGGGCGGCCGGCAGGGGGAGCGCAGTGCAGCGCTGGGACGGCGGGGTACGGGCGCGGAGAGACAGGCAGGCCGGGCGCGCGAGGGAAGAGCCGGGCACAGCGGGGCGGCGGCGGCCAGCCAGACAAGGACACGCGCAACAACACCGAGCGGGCAGGAAAGAAGAGGAGGAGGCGCCGCAGCCCGGCACTTATAGGGGGAGCGGGCGGGGCGACGCCAAGCGTCACAAGCATGAGGGAGAGGGCGGCGCCTGCGGCGGGCCAAGCCAATAACCCGCGGCCTTCCGCCTCTGCTAAGCAGGACGCCGCGCGTGGCTGGGCCTGGGGCGCATGCGCCGGTAGAGCGAGGCGAGCCGGTCCCTGCCCTTTGCCCCACGGCTGCCAGGCGGGCTTCCCTTTGCTCCGCGCTGGGCGAGCCGGGCCGGCGGGTGGGAATCGTGACGCAATCCGGGCCTGGCAGCTTGGCGCACAGGGGCCTGCAGGAGTTACGTGAGCCGGGGCCGCGGGCGGGCGGGCAGCAGGGGAAGCCCTTGCGCGACGCGGAGCTCAGGTGCGGGGCAGCGTGATACGGGAGGGGCCGTTAGAGGAAGCCCGGGACCAGCAAGCCAGTGTCTATTTGGGGCCTCTAGTGCTTCAGCCACTGCCGGGCTGGCACCCATGACTCCCGCGGTACAGAACGGCTGGCTACCGCCATCCCCATCCTGTGAGGGGCGAAAGGTCCTGTGTCCTCAGCTAGCCAGGGGGCCAAGGAGAAGGGCACCGCTGAGCACTGCGTCTTCCCTGTTATGCCCATGGCCGCTCTATAAGGGGATCCAGGGTAAGGAAACAATTTATGCTTCCCACCGTCCAATCCACTTGAGCAAAGGCTCAGAAAAGGGAAGAAACAACTAAAGCATGAAGTCTGATTGTTACTCACACAGCATAGACTGGTACCTGAAAATAAAGACTACTTCATGAAAAATGTCAGGCAAAAGTTATTATTAAAGTACACCAGGCTGCAATGTTTCTGTTTATGGAACAAAAACATACAGAGTGCAAAATTATTAATTTGTGCCAAAGGGTGTGATCATTGGCATAGTTATTGGTTAAAGACTTATTTTATCTGATGCAGTGCTTTATGGTAGTTCCTTATTGAAAATAAGTCATGGACCATTAGGCATCAAATAAAGAGCATCCCTCAAAATACAGAACAAGTGAGCAGACATACATCATTTTCTCACAGCAGCTTGGAGGAACCCTGCTTTTGATTGGAGGCCCACAAAAATAAATGCCCATTTGGAAGCAGATGTCATGGCAGAAACCAGGCCTTTAAAGTCCATCAGCAGCCTCACTCAGTGAGTTAATAACAGCCTATTAACTGACTGACTTGTTAGCATTAATAGGCTGTTATTAACATTCACTGAAGAAGGCTTTAATCATCTTCATATTCCTGACAAACTGAGGTTATGTATTTTTCATGCCCTCGGGACTACTGCATAAGAAAATACATGAACTAAAACCAGTATTTTTGTATCTGGGCCCCAAAATTTAAAATGCCTGTGGTGCTACAATCTTGTTCACTTATTTCTAATTTTCCACACAGACAGGCTACAACCTGCTACTGTGAGTTCCTTCCTCAGGATATACAAGCAGCACTAAAAAAGGGAAAAAAAATCTTGTGGGAGAGATGGGTGGAAGAAACCAAGGAGGTACTGCATTTTGAAAGTCCTGGGGGAAATCACAGCAGAATTCCATTTTTGAGAGCTTGTATGAAAAGCAAATAAAATACACACTTATTACCTCTGAAATCAACTGGTGAAAAAAGATGAGAAGCAGAGCAGTTGAAAGTCTCTGCATAAAGATAAGAGGACAAAATGGGGTGACATCATGGTAAGGATCTACCACAAACCTCCAAAATAGGAAGAGCAGGTGAATGAGTCATATTTTAGAATAACAGAAATAGCCCAAACACAAGACTAGTACTAGTGAAGGACTTTAACTACCCAGGCACGTGTTGGAAAACGAATATGGCAAAATGCAAAATTTCTAGTAAGTTCTTGGAATGTATTGGGGACAACTGTTTCAGAAAGATTAGATTTTAGGAAAAATTTTCTAAATATGAAGGTAGTTAATCTGGATTAGGCTTCCAAGGAAGATTGTGAAAACCCCATAATTGGAAGTTTTTAAGGACAGGTGGAGGGAGGAAGCAGCTGCTGTTCCCTCTTGCCTCTCTATCTGGGGGAACAGTGGCACAGGGAAGCATTTGCCTGCAGGCTTTTTCCCCTCCACTCCCATCAGCCAGGAATTGTGGCCAATGCAAGCAGTGATGCCTGCAAATGAAAGGTGGTGCAGAGCCATCTGTGTCCTCCACTGGGAGCTGCACCAGGTAAGTGCCCCAATCCTCTGTCCCTTCCTGCACTTCCTCCCACTCCTGCACTCTTCCTCCTGTGTAGTTCCTACACCCTCACCTGCTCCTGCAGATTACCTTCTGCCCAGATCCTGCACCCGAACCTATTCCTACCTCCTGCCCAGTTTTTGCACCCCCACCCTCAGCCTGCTCCTGAACCTTCCCACCCAGACCCCACACCCACCTTCCTTCCTGTCCAGACCCTGCTTCTCCTTCTGCATCCAACTTTCCACCCACACACCACACCCCTAACCCCATCCCATTCCTGTACCCTACCTCTCACCCACACCCTATTCCCCAGAAGTCTTCTTGCACAGTGAGCCTCTCAATTTTGGCCCCACCCCAGAGCCTAGGGGCCCCCACAAAAATCTATGAGCTCCAGGCCCTCAGAAGAGTTAATCTGGCCCTGGGGAGAATCCTCAAGCCTTGGGTGCCTCCCTCCTGCAGGGCTGAGCTATGAGGGGAACTGTGGTGCCCCAAATTACGTGAGTGTCTCTTTTTCTGCTTCTCAGTTAGGAGCCAGGTCAGTGAAGGTTTTCTTTCTCTTTTTTGCTTCTCACTTTTGTGGCCCCCAACTGATTTTTCTGCGGATCAGTGCCACCAACCCAAAAAAGGTTCCCTACTGCTGTTTTAGGATTTCTGTAATCAACCACTAAGCTGCTTGCTGCTGAATCACACAGGCATAAAATTAGACCAGGTCAGAAATGACCTAAAGCCATTAACTATCTGATGGATTTTCAGTGGCCTATCAGAAAATAATTCTAGCTTCTAATAGGGGAGTAACACAAATCATCAAAATCAAGAACATCAGTCAACAGGCTAGGAATTAATTAGCTGCTGTGGAATTTATTCTTTCCCGCTACAAGTAAGACTCCCCAGCTCAGAGAAGAGACAATGTTTTGGTGATGTGCAGAGCACCTTTTATGACTAACCTAAGGAGTCAGTTTCTAAATCAGCGAACTAAGCTCCATGAATAAACTCTTAAATTTCCTGTTTAAAAAAACACCAAAATTAGATTATTTCACTCATATATAACAGTTAAACCAGGACTCCTAACAAACATTTTTAAAAATAGACAGGACATGCAAATTATTTACTGTTATTAGTGTTTACTAAAAAATAACAGTTTTTATTACAAAGTATCATGGTAACATTAACACTCTTTTCACAAATATTCAGTTATGGTTATTTTATTTTTGCTACATAGCCCAGATTTTCTTTAATAGCTCTGTAGTTTTTCTGTAGGAAGTCCACTTAGAATTTCGTCCTGTGACTACTTGGGACTAGTTTCAGGCATTGATTAAAAGTATTTTCAATCTGCTTTGCTGCCTCGTAATACTCATCTGTTACCTTCCGACCCATCTCCAACCCACATAGAGACACATACTATGTTGTATGTTCTAAACTAAGATTACACCTATGGAATCTTCCAGAAAAAAAACTTGAAAAACAGCAGATAGTCCTGTAGGTTTCACTTGAGCTTCCTCCAGCTGAGAGGGCATTAATATGGCATCAAGCTAATTAGTTCATCTTAAAAGAGGAAGTTTTCTTACTGAATCTTGAAGGAGTATTTTATTTCTTCTTGATTTTCCACCTTTGATAGGCAGCAATGGTTTCACTCTTGTGATTGAAAGGTGAGAGATAGAAAAGGATAAAGAAAGTGCTCTCTCTTATGATTCCACTTCAATATATGTTTAGATGTCAATGAAGATGCATCTGCATTTTGTTTAATAACAGCATTGCTTCACATGATCTTGAGAGAATCACAAATCAAGGCTGAGGTCTGTTCCCATTATATAACCTTTGTGCATTTTCTAACAAATTTTCACAAATAAAACAGGAAAATTATGATAGGCCAGTAGCTAGTCCTGATAGTAATATTTGCTTGAGTTAAGTGCACATATAAGGGTTTGCAGAACTGGGACCCATGTCACGTATACAAGATAATAGATAATTGTGAAAATTCTGTAGGTTTGCATTTTACTGAGCTAACTGTATAATTATTGATTAGGATATTAGAGCCAGCTGAATTGCATGTCAAATCAAAGCCTGATCTTGCAAGGTGCTGATGACAATTTTCAAACCCATATTTTCTAAGCCCATATTGATGCATGTAATTGGCCTTATTTTGAAAAGTGCTGAGTGCCTGCATAGGTCACTTATTTTTAGGTGCCTATAAATAGACTTTGGTGCCTAACTTTAGGCACCTATACTTCACAATTTTGGCCAGTGCCTCTTCAAGGAGGTAAGTACCTTCCACTTCAGTGTACTCAGAATTTTCCAGGGTCAGGCCCTTAGTTCCAGGATCTATAGTTCATGTCTTCTTTTCGTTTGTGCTAGTGGTCCTCTGAGATGATTATCAAAGAAAATTCTTACTACTTTATGAGTTCAAAGAGCCTCCAAACAGATCTTGATTAGTAACTTTAGTTCCAGTTTTATCCAAGATTGCATGAAGCAACACCGTTGATCAAATAAGAAAAGTAAGAGGAAATGAAACAATAAATATAAATGTCACAAACTAAAAATACTATGTTAAGATATAAACAAGCTAAACAGAATGAGACAATTAGGTTAGCATAGAGAAAAGAACATGTTCTAAGGTATCCCATAATAAAAAAGAATAAATTTAAAATAAAAAACTGCAGGTTCCGCTGTTACCATGTCTCACTATCAGCAGTCACTGATGTCAAAGGCTCCTGTTCAATTTGTATTAGGATGGCTACTAGACAGATGTGGGCTGTGGTGTTTTCAGTATACTCCTTTTCATCAGGCCCAGCCAAAATGGCTGATGACCACAATTTGAGTGAGCTTGGGGGCACAGATAAGAGAAATGGGGCTGAGTGATACTTGTTTGTTGAGAGAAGATCCTCTTCTTTTTCTATGCCATTGTAAGCAGTAAGATAGTGTGCCTTCGCAGAGCTCCAGAATGTACTGAGAAGTACACCCAGCACACATACCACATCCATAAAACAATATGATCTGTTAGCTAGGGGACACACCCACTTTCTCAATCAGCCAAAGTGTATGTCAGCAGCAAGCACTAGCTAAGGTGCAGTGTATTCTTACTCAAGGAACAATAAACAGTGCCAATAAGAGTGTTGTAAAAGTTCCACCCATACATGCTGCCCTGCAATTGCAAGATGGCCTGTTATCATGCAAGACACATAGCCAGCTTCATTCAGCTACTATCAGCCTTGTACGACTGCCTAAGCTAAATGTAGACAAGCTATAAGCTACCTAGGTCACTTACGTGTTTTGGGAAATTTCACCCTCCAATCTAACAGCCTCTGCTCTTTTCCCATTTCATCCTCATGCTACCTGTACAAAGTTGCCAGCATCTCTCCTTTTTATATCCAGTTTCTCTATGCATGCTTTTTTTCTTCCTTTTTATATTTTTAAATTATTTCCCACTCCTCAGAAAGTTACATGCTACTCATGGGCTAGAGAGGGGAGAAGGGATGTATGGGACTGGGTATATTTTCATGTAGCTGAACTGAGTGTCAGAGGGGAAGAGAAAAGTGCTTTCTGAATCTGCTATCCTGTATAGAATCTGATACCATGTCCATCTTCATCTATAGTACCACTAAAGCAGATAGCTCTCTGTTAGAGTGAGTCTGGTGTCATCCAGTCTGTCCCACTGCATTCTTTCTCCTTTGCCCTTGATCTCCTACCCTGTACCTCTGATTAGACACATTGCTTTGGTCTCTAGCTCCACTGAATCAGCAGGAGTGTTACCATTTGCTCAAGTGGGAGCAATGTCAGGACTGTGCGTGAAGACTTCAAAGTGTAACAGATTTTTCTGTGGAAAGTGTTCAGTATTCTTAGGAAAACCCTATACTTATAAATGGCATGTAATCGTTCCTAGATTACATCAGTTTCTGAGATTTCACCATGTGTCACAGAATGTTTTATTCATCAGCTTTAGTGACTTCTATTGAATTTTCATTATTTTTTTATAAAAAATACCACATTGGGTTAGACATGGCCATGGGTAAATGAAACATGATTAGTTCTACTATTTACTTGTATGACATGCTAAGTTATTTCCCACAACAGGGCCATTCATCGTACAAAGCTAGCAGTTATTTTCCATCTTTTAACTATCTCGTGTTTTAATACAAGATAAATGTATAATTGTTTCAAGTTGGGTTACAAAGTTTGTATTTTGTGGTAGATTTTGTTCAACTAAACCTAAAATATCCGTATCAAATTAATCAGTTGTCCAAGTACTCCCATGCACAAGCAAGCTTAAAAATGTAAGACCTTTACATTTTTTATGACAATAAAGATGCGTTAGAAATCTTTATTAATCTGGTTCTTAGTGATGATCTAGATTTACAGTCAATTCATTTATAAACTTACACTTTTAAAAACGATGAGGCACTGATGTCAGGCATTTTTTGAATAGCTCTGAGCATTTTAGTGATGATCTTTCACATGGTATATATGGGAGTTTCCAAGAATCAAATCCATCCAACAAAAGTTGATTACAAACTGAACAAAGCCACAATCTCTCTTGAAAAACTAACTTGGTTACTTTACAGCAGTCACAATGAAATGTGTAGAATGTAAGTGTGACGACGCGTCAAGGTTCCCCCGACTCCTGCACCCCCGTAGTGGCACAAACAGACTCTGCCAGGCAGTAGGATTGAGGGAGTTTATTGCTTCTCCAAGGATGCAGCACAGCACAGATGTAATCTAGTTACAGGGCCAGGCCTAGGATGCCTCAGCCCCCCTTGAGATGGGGGAGACTGGGCCCCTAAATCCCAGGCCCCCTTGTTTAGGCTGCTTCCTCCATGGTTCCAGATAGAAACTACCCTCTCTTCCAGCCTTGCCCCCCAGCCAGGGGTTGGATCCCGCCTTCCTCCCTTTGTCTCTCTCCCTGGGAGCCTAGTGACTCATCCGCTGTCCTGCTGGGCCATGCTACAAACAGCCGCCAGTGGAGGTCACCCACAGCCCACTGCTCAAGCCCAGCAATGCCCCCACACTACATCGCATCTGTCCCCCCCTCTGAGAGCGGACTGAGCAGGGCCACTCTGCTGGTGGGCTGGGGAAATTCGGGCCCCTCGCTATGGGACAGCACATCGGCGATGATGTTGGCGCTCCCCTTGACGTGGATCACTTCCATGTCATAGTCCTGCAGGAGCAGGCTCCACCTCAGCAGCTTGGCGTTGGTCCCCTTCATCT
Source organism: Pelodiscus sinensis (assembly GCF_052426305.1). Taxonomy (NCBI): domain Eukaryota; kingdom Metazoa; phylum Chordata; order Testudines; family Trionychidae; genus Pelodiscus; species Pelodiscus sinensis. The sequence continues at coordinate 35,877,940 of NC_143053.1, read as the reverse complement.
GGTGCAGCCAGGTCAGGGGGCAGTGTCCACCGTGAAACGCCGGCCAAACAGGTATGGCTGCAGCTTTTGAAGAACCCACACCATCGCTAGGCATTCCCTCTCTATGGCCGCGTAGCTCCGCTCCCGGGGCAGCAGGGATGTCATTCCCCCTTCTTGTTCACCTGCATCAGCACTGCCCCCAGCCCGGTGTCCGAGGCATCGGTAAATACGATAAAGGGTTTGTCAAAGTCTGGGTTTACCAACACTGGGGCCTTGACCAGGGCTTCCTTCAGTGCACAGACAGCCCTCTGGCACTGCTCCGTCCAGACCACCCTGTCTGGCCCTCCCCTTCCTGCACAGCTCTGTGATCGGGACAGCGATGGAGCTGAAGTTGGCCACAAACCGCCGAGAGTACTCCGCCTTCCCAATGAAAGCCTGAACCAGAGCCGGCTTCAAGCAGCCATTCCCCACCTTATGGCTCAGGTAGGACACTTCGGCCATTCGAACCTTGCACTTCCCGGCCTTTACAGTCAGCCCAGCCTCCCGCAGCCGATCCAGTACCTGGCTGACCTGGGACATGTGGTCCTCCCAGGACTGGCTAAAGACACAAATATCATCTATGTACGCCAGGGCAAAGTTCTCCATTCCCTGCAGCAGCTAGTCCACCAGATGCTGGAAGGTGGCCGGTGCCCCCTTGAGGCCGAAGGGCAGGACCAGGAACTCGTAGATCCCCAGCGGAGTGATGAAAGCCAATTTCAGTCTGGCCTCCTGGTCTAGCGGCACCTGCCAGTAAGCCCTTCGTGAAGTCTAGGGTAGTGAGGTAGCAAGCTCCCCCTAGCTTGTCCAGGAGCTCGTCAGGCCTTGGCATTGGGTAGGCGTCGGCCACCGTGATGGCGTTGAGCTTCCGGTAGTCCACGCAGAACCGGATCGACCTGTCCTTCTTGGAGACCAGCACCACAGGAGAGGCCCAGGGGCTTGAGGATGGTTGGATCACCCCCAGGGCCAAAATGTCCTGGACCTCTCTCTCTAGGTCCAGGGCTGTTTTCCCCGTGACCCTGAATGGGGAGCAGCGCACTGGGGGGTGGGTGCCCGTCTCCACCTGGTGGACAGCCAGGTTGGTGAGAACCGGCTTGTTGGAGAACAGCTGCCAGTAGGAGCGCAGCACCTCCCAGATCTCGGCCTGCTGGGCCGGGGTGAGCTGGTCCGAGAGGGAAATTGACTCCTGTAAAGAGTCTGTCCCTGCCCCAGGGAACAGACCTACCAGGGGATCCTTCTGCTGCTCCTCCCAGGGCTTACACATGGCCAGCACCAAGTTCTCCCTGTCCCAGTACGGCTTCATCATGTTAACATGATACATCCACTGGCTGCGTGTCTGGCCCGTTAGCTCCACCATTGAGTTCATGTCACTCAGCTGCTTAACAACCTTGAAGGGGCCATCCCAGGTGGCTTGCAGCTTGTCCTTCCGCACAGGGATTAGGACCATCACTTGGTCCCCGGTAGCATAGGCGAGGGCCCGTGCACTGTGGTCGTACCAGAGCTTCTACTTCCTCTGGGCCCTTCTCAGATTCTCTCTGGCCAGGCCCATGAGCTTGGCAAGTCTTTCCCGGAATGTCAGGACGTATTCCACTACCAGCTCACCCTCCGGGGAGGCCTTCCCCTCCCACTCATCTCTCAGTAAGTCCAGGGGACCCCTTACTCGCCTCCCATATAACAGCTCAAACAGTGAAAACCCCATGGACTCCTGGGGCACCTCCCTGTACGCAAACAGCAGGTGGTGTAGGTACTTGTCCCAGTCCTGAGGGTGTTTGTGCATAAAAGTCCTTAGCATCTGCTTCAGAGTCCCATTGCATCTCTCCACCAACCCGTTGGTCTGGGGGTGACACGCTGAGGCCCAGGTGTGCTGGACCTCACACTTCTCCCACAAGCATCAGAGCAGGGCTGACATGAAGTTGGATCCCTGGTCCGTGAGAACCTCCTGGGGGAACCCCACCCTGCTGAAAATGGTCAGCAGTACGTCTGCCACCGTATCTGCCTCGATAGAGGGTAGGGCCACGGCCTCAGGGTAGCGGGTGGCAAAGTCCACCACCACCAGGATGTATTTCTTCCCCGTACGGGTCACTCTACTGAAGGGTCCCACTATATCCATCGCCACCTTCTGGAAAGGCTCCTCTATGATGGGCAGGGGTCTCAAAGCAGCTTTTCTCCTATCTTGGGCCTTCCCCACTCACTGGCAGGAGTCACAGGACTGGCAGTACCATTGCACAGCCGCAAATATCCCCGGCCAGTAGAAGTTCTGGAGCAGCCTCAGCCACGTGCGCCGAATCCCCTGGTGTTCTAAGAACGGGATGCCATGGGCCAGGTATAGCAGCTTGCGGCGATACCTTTGGGGGACCACCAGCTGCCGCTGGAGCCTCCACTCCCATACCTTCCCGGGGGGAAGCCATTCCCGGTACAGAAATCCCCTCTCCCACCGAAACATCTCCTGGCAATCTCCCCCTAGGGGTTGAGCTGTGCCCAGGTCGGCCCGGTCCCTCAGGGTCTGCAAGGAGGGATCCGCCCGCACCTCAGCCTGGAATTCAGTGGCTGGGGCTGGGACTGGGGCGAGTTTCTCCTCACTGCCTAGGTCCAGAGCCCCAGCCTGGTCTGACTCCACGTCTCCTGGGACGGAGCCCAGGGCCCCCTGTTGGGGGACCTCCTCGAGTTCCAGGTTGCCAGCCCCTTGCTAGCTCTGGCTACGGCTACGGGTGGTGACCAGGGCCCTCTGAGGACCACATGGCCACTCCTCTAGGTCACCTCCTATCAACCTCTCCGTAGGTAAGTGCGGGTACACCCCCACTTCTAGGGGCCCTCCTTGGTCTCCCATTTCAGATGCACCCTGGCTATGGGTACCTTAAATGGGGTGCTGTCTATGCCCGTCAGGGTCAGCTGAGTGTTGATAGCATACGGTCTGGGGTCACTTGCTGCTGGAAGCTCCATCCACGGGGTGCAGTGTATCCCACCCCTGACACCACTGTGATGACACGTCGGAGTTCCCCCGACTCCTGCACCCCCGTAGTGGCATGAACAGACTCCGCCAAGCAGTAGGATTGAGGGAGTTTATTGCTTCTCCAAGGATGCAGCACAGCACAGATGTAATCTAGTTACAGGGCCAGGCCTAGGATGCCTCAGTCCCCCTTGAGATGGGGGAGACTCGGCCCCTAAATCCCAGGCCCCCTTGTTTAGGCTGCTTCCTCCATGATTCCAGACAGAAACTACAACTCTCCTCCAGCCCTGCCCCCAGCCTGGGGTTGGACCCCGCCTTCCTCCCTTTGTCTCTCTCCCTGGGAGGTGACCGGTCGGACAGGTTGGGAGACCCTTGCCTAGTGACTCATCCGCTGTCCTGCTGGGCCATGCTATAAACAGCCACCAGTGGAGGTCACCCACTGCCCAAGCCCAGCAACCAGCAAGGCTCCCCCCACTACATCACAGTAAGTATACTGAGTACAGAAAAATCACTGAAAGATTTAATGGGGGTACTCTGTTTTTAAAATATCATTCGTTAATGTCCAGTTAATTATAGATTAATGAGGAACTGCGTGGCGAGTGCAATCCCTAGAGATCCAAAAGATCTACTCTTCTACATGAGATACTTGCCTTTAATGTGAAATCTGGTGCTACGGAAGTGAATCTACTCATGGCTTCACAGCTGCATTATTAAATCTCACATGTACATTTTTTGCTCTGACAGAGGTTCCTGACACACAACAGTTGTCATACACAGTGTTAATGTTTTAAATTACAGGCAGTCCCCGGGTTATGTACAAGATAGGGACTGTAGGTTTGTTCTTAAGTTGAATTTGTATGCAAGTCGGAACTGGTACATATTGTAGGGGAAACTCTAGCCAAACATTTCTCCGGAGCTCAGTTTTATTCTCCCACACCTCACTTCCCTCAGTCCTTTATTCTCAAGATGAGGTGTCTGCTGAGAAAAGTCGCTCTGCGTCTCCCTGGTCTGCTGGGGAGGGGCACTAGCTTCGCGTCTCCCTGGTCTGCTGGGGGAAAGCAGCTAGTGCGGGGTTCCCTCACCCCGTTTGTAAGTAGGGATCCGATGTAAGTCGGATCCATGTAACCCGGGGACTGCCTGTACTTTATTTATTATTTCTGAAGTACCAAACATGTTCATTGCTCTTACCAGACATAATGTGGAACACATTCAAATTGCCTGGGCCAGGCCTGGAATAAGGGTTTGAATATATTCTTGAGCCCTAACCAATGAGGAAGTACCCTGCATAATATTAAGAACTCTACTACTGATCTATAATTTAAGAGGATCCTGCACAAAATTATATTTTGTTCACATTGGTCCCCTCAGATCAAAAAATGGGCCTTGCCAAAAGACTGCTGCTGGAACCACACTGGTTCACATGTATGTAACTGTCCCAGGATACAATTCTTTTGGCTAGAAGTAGATAAGATTGAAATGATGATGTCTCCTTAAATATTACTGCCCAGAACTGGTGTTTTGGGATATTTCCCATAATCTTGGAAACTGAGATTAATAGAAAAACTGGTTCTCTTGAGCAGAGCTTGTAGCCAAATGAGTAATATTGCTCAGAGAAAGACTACCTCCAGGGATAGAAACTTGGCACAGCAATTTGGCTGACCTAGCAGCTATAGAATGGGCAATATTTTGAAGAAAAGGGCCCGCAGACAATTTTGAAAAGATTTTGGTTTAACTTTTTAGAAACTTTTGATTAATACAAGTGCATTTATGCTCAGAAGTCTCAGAAAAGGGGACTAATATGTTATGGTAAAAGTGATGAAAAATATACTACTGGAATGAACATTTGATATGAAATTTGCCATAAAAGTTAAACATGTGGGATTTAGCTAAAGAATCATATATATAGTAGCCCAGTGTCTGTGAGTCTGTAACGCCAAAATGCTGGCTCTTCCCTCTGGGCGGTGCTGTTTCTGAAATGCTGGCTGTTCCCTCCGAGCGGCCCAAGCTGCATGGGGAGTGCGGGGCCAAAACGGCCGCTTGCTCCCACGTGGCAGCCTGGCTGAGCGGCGCAGAAGTCAGCCAAGCGCCATGGAAGGGGGGGCAGGGCTGTGATGTGCGGTGTGACAGTGGCTCCAGGCCCTGCCCCCTGGCCATGAATGTCACCATCCCGCCCCACTTTGCCTCCCGCCATGGCGCTCGGCTGACTTCTGCACCGCTCAGCAGGGCCACCGCGTGGGAGCAAGTGGCGCAAGCGGCCGTTTGGGCTCCGCACTCCCTATGCAGCACAGGGAGCTTGGAGCCCAAAAGGTCATTTGGACTCTTCAGTCCCCCGAGTGAGAGGCAAGAGGGGTAGGAAAGCTGAGGGAGGGGGGAGGCAGAAGGAGGAGGAGGGGGGGGGAGACGGAGACAGAATGAGAGACCGGAGGCTCAGGAGAGAAGACCGACGTGGAGGAGAGACCTGAAAATCCCGTCTTATGACGGGTTAATTGGCTAGTCATATATATAGTAGCCCAATGTCTGAGAGTCTGTAACGCTGAAATTCTGGCTGTTCCCTCTGGGCAGCGCTGTTGCTTGAAATGCTGGCTGTTCCCTCTGGGCGGTGCTGTTGCCTGAAATGCTGGCTGGTCCCTCTGGGCAGCCTGTGCTGCATGGGGAGTGCGGGGCCCAAACGACCGCTTGCTCCCCCGCAGCGGCCCAGCTGAGCAGTGCAGAAGTCAGCTGAGTGCCACAGCAGAAGGGGAAGGGGGGCGGGGCGGTGATGTGCGGTGTGACAGTGGCTCTAGGCCCCGCCCCCTGGCCGTGAACGTCACCGCCCTGCCCCCCTTCACCTCCCGCCGTGGCTCTCGGCTGACTTCTGCGCCGCTCAGCCAGGCCGCTGTGTGGGAGCAAGTGGCACAAGCAACCGTTTGGGTTCCGTGCTCCCCGTGCAGCACGGAACCCAAATGTGTGTGTCTCCATGGGTGCTCCACTCTGGGTGCATGGTGCACCCTCGTGCCAGCGATCGGAGAATTTTCTAGTGGTGTCTGATGCACTGCACATGCACTGTGGCGCCCCCTCAGGCCGTTAGTGTCCGTTAGGCATATGCATGGCACAGCCCCTCTGTTCCTTCTCTACCCACACTAGTAGAGTGTGGAGGAGAAGGAGGTGGGGTAGTGGAGCACCCACACGGGGACATATCTCGAAGAACCACCGTTACTGCACAAGGTAAATAACACTTTCTTCTTCTTTGAGTAATGGCCCTGTGAGTACTCCGCTCTGGGTGACTATAAAGCAGTAGTCAGCTCTTGGAGGTGGGTTTAGAGCCCTGTTGTTATCCGTGAGGATAATACAGCTTGTCCCACAGCCATGGAGGATGCCAGAGCATAATGTTGTATGAATGTGTGGTCTGATGACCAAGTGGCTGCATTGCAAATGTCCTGGAGAGGTACGTTCTTGAGGAAGGCAGTTTAGAGAACGGGGCCCTGGTGGAATGGGCAGTGATGGTGCCAGGTGGTTCTTTGTTGTGGATGGTGGAGCATGTGTGAATGCATGAAGAGATCCACTTGGAGATTCTCTGAGAAGAGATAGCCTGTCCTTTGGATCATTCTGCAAAGGATAGGAAGAGTCTAGGAGATATTCACCAGGCTCTCATACGATCAATGTAGAATGCGTGCGCTCTACGGACATCAAGGGTGTTCCATACTGCGTGTGATGGATCAGAGTGTGGCTTGGAGAAAAACGCAGGTTCATTGATGTGGAAGGGAGAGGGAAATTTTGGGAGGAATTTAGGGTGGGGCCGGAGTGTCATTCTGTCCTTGCTGAAAATTGTATAAGGGGGATCCGCCATTAGTGCAACAAGTTCCCCTACTCTCCTGCTGGAGGTTATTGCAACTAGAAAGGAGACCTTCATAGATAGGTATGACCAAGGGCAGGTCGCCAAGGGCTCAAAAGGCGACTTTGTCAGGCTCTTAAGTATGGGATTTAAGTCCCATATGGGAACTGGTGGGCAAACAGATGGAAAGGTGTTTTGTAGACCAGTGAGGAATTTTTTGGTGATTGGGTTCAAGAGGAAAGAATCACCTTCAGTGGTGCGATGGAAGGCTGCTATAGCAGCTGCATGAACCTTGACAGTACTTAGAGCCAGGCCCGACTCCCTAAGGTAAAAGTGGTAGTTCAATAAGAGGGGGAGGGCGGCAGTTTCAGGGGATATAGTGAGAGTATGTTTAAGCCACTGGGCGAATCTGTTCCATTTGTAGATGTATGTTTTCCCGGTGGATTCTCTTCTGCTATTGATTAATATCTGTTTTACTCTTTCTGAACAGGTGTTTTTGGCATGAAGAAGCCAGGTGTGGAGGTGGAGTTTGCATGGTTCGGGATGGAGAATTGCACCGTAATTCTGGGACAGAAGATTGTGTTGAGGTAGAAAAGCGTATGGATCCATTACCGTCACTCTGTGGAGGTAAGGATATCATGTTTATCTCGACCATGCTGGTGCAATGAGAATCATGTGAGCTCATTCTGTTCTGATTTTGATGATGACCCTGTGGAGTATGGGGAAGAGTGGGTACACGTAGAGTAACGGTGTGTCCCATTTGATGGAGAAAGCATTCCCAAGGGAGTGCTTCCCTAAGGCTGCTCTGGAGCAGTAACGGTGGCATTTGCAATTGTTCCTGGTCACGAAGAGGTCTATGTCTGGCTGATCCCATTGGTAGAACACATAATTGAGGGCTTATGTGTCTATCTTCCATTTGTGCTGGTCGTGGAACTTGCGGCTTAGGGCATCTGCTGTAACGTTTAGCACCCCTGGAAGATAAGTGGCAACAGGGGTAATCTGGTGTGCAAGGCACCAGTTCCATAGTTTGAGAGCTTCCGTACATAGGGACAGGGATCGTGCACCGCCTTTGCCAATTGATATAATACATGCAAGTGGTGTTGTCTGTCATAATGTTGATAGTCTTATGTGCTATGTATTGTAGGAAATGTTGGCATGTGTACTGCACCGCTTGCAGTTCTAAAAGATTGATATGGAGCATTTGCTCTGTAAAGGACCATTTTATTTGGGCCGTGAGGGTTCCTAGATGGGCACCCCATCCTATGTGTGATGCATCGGTCATCATGGTAAGTGTAGGGATCGGTTGATGGAATGGAACTCCAGTTAAGACATTGAGTGGACGCATCCACTAGTGCAAGGAATTGAGGACATGTGGCGGAATGGTAACTGACTTGGAGAGCGGGTCACTGGATGAGGGGTAAAGTGTGGCTAGCCGAGACTGAAGGCATCTCATGAGCCAGCCTGACGACATAGGTTGTGGCAGTCATGTGGCCCAAGATTTTTAGGCATTTGCAAACCTGTTGTGATAGGGGTCGCCCATGCTACTGTTATGAGGTTGCATAGGGTGTCGAATCTGTACGTGGGTAGAGCTGCTTTAGCTTTGACAGTATTGATATGCGCTCCTATAAACTCCAATGCCTGAGTGGGATGAAGCATGGATTTCTTATAGTTTATATGGAAGACCAGGCAGAACAGGAGTTTCATGGTAATCTCGATCATGTCCCTTGTAAGGATGTGCCTTTTATGAGAGAGTCATCCAAGTATGGAAATATTATGACTCCCTAATGAAGTAGGCATGCCGCTATGACTGCTAGAGTTTTGGAAAACACTCTGGGAGCTATTGAAAGGCCAAAAGGGGGCACTCGGTATTGGTAATGGTGACTGCCAACCGTGAATCATAGAAAACGCCTGTGGGTGGGATGGATTGTTATATGGAAATATGCATCTTGACGGTTGAGAGGCAAAAGCCAATCTGCTTGATCTAATGCTGGAATTATTGTTGCTAGGGTCACCATCTTGAATCATTGATAAGGGACGTATTTGTTGAGCTTCCTTAAATCCAGAATGGGCCTCCATTCTTCGTTCTTTTTCTGTGTTAGAAAATAAGTTGAGTAGAATCCTTGGCCATGGAACTCTGGTGGTATCAGTTCTATGGTGCCTAATCGGAGGACCTCTTGCTTGAAGAGGGTCTCATGAGAGGGGTCCCTGAAGAGGGATGGGGTGGGAGGATGGATAGGGGGACCAGAAATGACAGGGATGAGTGGATGAGTTCTAGGACCCACTTGTCTAATGTTACTTGAGCCCACCGTTGAAAAAAGGGGGTGGAGGTGGTGGTTGAATAGTGGATAATTGGTTGATGATGTGACCACAAGGAAAGTGTCTTTCTAGCTCCTGACTGAACCTTCAAACTTTCTGCTTGGATATGGAAGGTTTGGCAGCTGCTGTTTGATGTTGTTGCTGGCATTGAGGCCTACATCGTTGGGGCCTTTGTTTCTGTCAGAAGTCATACCTCGGTTGCTGTATGTATGGCTCCCTGGGTCTCTGGTAGTTGGTGTATCTGGCTTTCTTAAATTGGGGCGTGTACAGCCCCAGGATTCTTAGGGTGGTATGAGAGTCCTTCCTCAAATGAAGTGCTTCATCGGTTTTTGCAGCAAAGAGATTGGTTTTATCAAAGGGTAGGTCTTCGACCTTCTGCTGCAAATTCCTTGGAGCCAGGATATTCTCTGCATCACGATAGCTGAGACTGTGACGCGTGTAACTGTATCTGCTACATCCATTATGGACTGTAGTGCGGTGCAAGAAATTGTATGGCCCTCCTGCATAATGTTGAGGAGGATAGGCCTCTTGTGTTCAGGTATTATATAAGCTCTTGAAGCCTGGAGTAATTAGAATAGTCATAATCCGCTAGCATGGCAGTGTAATTCGCTGCTCTAAGAAGCAGGGTAGATGAGGAGTATACTTTACGATCCATGATGTACATTTTTTTGTGGTCCTTGTCCTGTGGTGTTGATCTAATATTGAGTTGTCTGGCTTTGTGTCTAATGGAATCGACTACCAGGAAGTTTGAGGGAGGGTTTATGAAAAGGAAGTCCATTCCCTTTGGTGTGATAAAGTATTTTCGGTCCATTCTTTTGTTGGTTGGAGTGATAGATGCCGGGGTCTGCCAAATGTTGTTCATGGGGTCCATAATAGCTTTGTCCATGAGGAGGGCGATCCTGGAGGAGGTAGGAGGTTGCAAGGTTCGCAAGAGGCAATACTATTTTCCTGAACTTCCTGTAAATCTCGCTCTTGTGCTAACACTACTCTTTTAAAAAATTCTTGGAACTTCTTTGAGTGATCGGTTGGTGGTGGGGTGGTGGATATAACCGTCTCATCTGGTGAGGACCAAGAATTATGCACAGGAGATCTGTCCTTCGCCCTCAGGCAAAGAGTCTTCCATCTCAGTCTGGATTGGGGAGTTAGGCGCTGTTATAGAGGTAGTGGGTTGGGGAGAATTAGATGGTTCTCTGGATGTTGTGGAAGGTGCAGTATGATGGCTCTTCCTATGAGGACATGACTCCCATGATTGCCATTGCCCGGGGCAAGGGGGCAGCGGGAATGTGTAATGATGTGCATACCAGGGTGGTGGTGGATATGCATATGTAATAGGCCCAGTGTCCCAGGATAAAGCTCGCTGTGCTGGGATGGAATGCTGGGAAGAAAAGCGGCTGTGTGGCTTGGTGTCGGCTTTGCTTGGGAAGCGAGACGGGATCAGTTGTCCACGTGAGTGCACCGATTGTATGTAGGAACCTGGAGATAACGGTGCCGATAAAGGACGGCTCCTGATAAGAGACTTATGTCGTAGATGCTCCTGGGATGGTACCGGGGTACATGTGTTACTCGGTGCCATTGATGCAGGCAGCACCAATTGGTCAGGAGGTGGCATCTTGGTGTGGGGTCTCTTAGGTGCCGAGGCCAGTGCCGACTGAATTGGCACCTTCGGTGCCAAGCGGCGTTTATGTTGGCTCTGCAGTGTGATCGGTGCTGATGGTGCCGCTTGTTTTTGTTTTGGCTTGGAGTGCACCCTCTTATGCGGTACCAGCATCTTAGGCCTGACCTGGTGCCCTACTGGCACTGGTTCCAGCTAGCCTTAAATGCAATTCAGAGTCCACTCAGTGTGGACACGCTATTTCGAAAAAGCAAAATGCTATTTCGAAATGTATTTTGTGTGTAGACGTGTTATTTCAAAATAAGCTATTTTGAAATAACACTGTAGTGTAAACATACCCTCAGAGGCTTTTTGTGAATGCTGCCTCTTACGTTTTTCTAGAGCTCAGGATTTCAGCTTTGCCATTTTCATCACTGGCAAAGTCAATGAAGGGGGAGGAGGAGATCCCTCCGTAATTCTTCGTAGTCTCCTTTTCCCAGAATTAGTTCCTTCTGTGGCACAGGGAGGCTGGGGAGAACCTAAGCCTGCCCACTACTCCAGGTACGGCTTAGGGACACTAGACAGTGGTAACTGCTTCCCCCCCCCAACCCAACACAGCAGTCTTTTTTCTCTGGGCTACTTCCCCAAATGTTCCCCTAGTACCTTTCCTCCGGTACCTGACTGAATCTTTCCCATCTTAGCTTTTCTGCAAACACGCTTCCTCTTCTCAGTCCATCCTTCTTCTCCTTTCCCCTGCCTTACCTGGGGAAAACCTTTTATAGCAGCTCCCCTGCCTTTAATTGACTGCAGGTGTCTGATTAGCCTGCTCCTTCAGGTCAGCTATTAACTAGCCTCAGGTGTCTTGCCTGCCTTAATTATGTGGCAGCAGACACAGAGTTTATTCAGGGAATAGAAAACTGTTTATCTAGTACCCTGTATTAGGGTTACCATATTTGAACTTTCAAAAAAGAAGACACTCCCTCTCAGGAGCATCTGTATCTACCAACGCGCATTGTATTAATGTGTTATATATAGATATACACTATATATAACACATTAATACAATGTGAGTTAGTAGATACTGATACAGATACACTCCCTCTCAGGAGCATCCTCTTTTTTGAAAGTTCAAATATGGTAACCTTATTGTATATCTGCTCTCCATGAGAGTGCAACAGCCAGCTAGTCTGGGTCTGTCACACTGCCTATGATATAATCTAAGAAAGGACAAATAATGGACCATTGCAATTAATTGGAAGGCACTGAGACACCATGACTACCAACAGTGTTCCCTCTAAGCTGCATGGCAGCACAGGTGATTGACTGGGCGGGGGTGATTAGCTCCTTGCACAGAACCCTGAGCCTTGGGGAGGGTGGACTGATTAATCACCTGTGCAGCTGTCCTGCTGCGCAGTGTAGAGGGAACACTAACTACCAATACCAAGTTGAGAGAGAATTCTGCCCCCTCACCATGAATCAGAGAAAGTGAGAGAAACAAACCCTGCAAACCTTCTTAATAGGAAAGAACATAAGAACGCCCATACTGGTTAGACCAAAGCTCCATCTAGCCCAGTTTCCTGTCTGCCGACAGTGGCCAATACCAGATGCCCCAGAGGGAGGGATCACAACATGTAATCCTCATGTGATCCCTCCCCTGACACCCACCTCCAGAGAAAAAGAGGCTAGGGATATTCCTACCTATCCTGGTTAATAGCCACTGATGGACCTAACCTCCATGAATCAATCTAGCTCTTTTTTGAACCCTGTTAAAGTTCTAGCCTTCACCGCATCCTCTGGCAAGGAGTTCCACAGGTTGATGATGTGCTGAGTGAAGAAAAACTTCAGTTTGTTTATTTTAAACCTGATGCCTATTAAAAGAAAGACATTTAAGGTGAAAGACATTCAGAACTGAGGAACAGTCTCAAAGACAAGGGGCTGTCTGTGAACAATTGATCCCACCTCAGGCTAAGGGGCACAGTGGAAAACTGTTCAAAGGCAATAAGTAATTTGTATTAGAAAATGGGACTTATGTAATATAAAAACATAAGTCTGAATTTGCACCTTATATTTGTTTGCTATACAACTTGTATGTGTTTGCCCTTTCTTACTATTTCATCTTTGAATCTGTGATTTTTTTTTCCAGTGCTTAATTTGTGCTCAGGCTTGCTAGGGCTGAGCCCAGCATCTCTAGGCTAGGCAATTTATAGCCCCTGCATCTCTGGGCTTACCACATTAGTTATGAAAGTAAATAAATTGCTTGAGCTCCAGGCCCTCTTTCATTACAAATTAAGTGCCAAGTTTTTCTATTAAATAAACTTTTGTGTGTTTTTACCCCAAGCAGGTCTCTGTTGTGCAACTACAGGGAGAGTGTGTGCCAAAGTGAGTTGATAACAGGGGAGCTGTTTTCCCTCTTTTGGGGGTGATGAACCAGAGGGGAAAAGTCCAGGTGTCTGAGTGTTGAGACGATGGACTTGGAGGGACTCAGGACTGGAAAAGTCATTGATATCACACGGCAAGAAAAAATTAGGCTGGGGAAGCAAGAGTAAGACCTTTATGCCTGTAGGCTTGCCACTGGTTCCAAGGTTCTGAACCATAGCAGTACAGCATTAAGGCACCTGAGGTTGCAGGACAGAAAGCAAAAGAACCCTTTGGTAGGCTGGGTGATTAAAATGTGTGTGTATTAAAAATGTACACACTTGGACTGAAGTGGAGATGAACGTAGGAGATAGCCGTGTAGAGAGTCTCTGGGTTAAGCTAAAAGGAGTAAAAAACGAGGGTGATGTCATGCTAGGAGTCTACTACAGGCCACCTAGCCAGGTGGAAGAGGTGGATGAGGCCTTTTTTAAACAATTAACAAAACTATCCAAAACCCAAGATTTGGTGGTGATGGGGGACTTCAACTATCCAGACATATGTTGGGAAACTAACACAGCGAGGCACAGGCTATCCAATAAGTTTCTGGACTGCATTGGAGACAACTTTCTGTTTCAGAAGGTTGAAAAAGCTACCAGAGGAGAAGCTGTTCTGGATTTGGTTTTAACAAATAGGGAGGAACTAGTTGAGAACTTGAAAGTGGAAGACAGCATAGGGGGCAGTGATCACGAAATAATAGAGTTCATGATCTTAAGGAAAGGTAGAAGGGAGACCAGCACAATTGAGGTAATGGATTTCAGGAAGGCAGATTTTGATAAGCTCAGAGAACTTGTAGGTAAGGTCCCATGGGAAGCAAGACTGAAGGGAAAAACAACTGAGGAGAGTTGGAAGTATTTCAAAGGGACGTTGTTAAGGGCCCAAAAGCAAACAATTCCGCTGTGTAGGAAAGATAGAAAATATGGCAAAAGACCAGCTTGGCTTAACAAGGAGATCTTGCAAGATCTCAAAATAAAAAAGGAGTCATATAAAAAATGGAAACTAGGACAAATAACAAAGGATGAATATAGGCAAGCAACACGGGAATGCAGGGGCAAGATTAGAAAGGCAAAGGCACAAAATGAGATCAAACTAGCTACAGGCATAAAGGGAAACAAGAAGACCTTTTATAAATACATTAAAAGCAAGAGGAAGACCAAGGACAGGGTAGGCCCACTGCTTAGTGAGGAGGGAGAAACAGTAACAGGAAACTTGGAAATGGCGGAGATGCTCAATGACTTCTTTGTTTCGGTCTTCACCAAGAAGTCTGGAGGTGTGCCTAACGTAGTGAATACAAGCAGAGAGAGGGTAAGTTTAGAAGATAGGATACACAAAGAACAAGTTAAAAATCACTTAGGAAAGTTAGATGTCAGCAAGTCACCAGGTCCTGATGAAATGCATCAACCAGAACAGCAGTGCGTGATCCGTGATTAACTTACATTTATTACCCCATAGGTAGTACCTCAAGGATTCTATGGCCCATTTCACGGCCAAGGCCTCTTTCTCGATGGTCGCATAGTTCTTTTCCCGAGGTAGAAGTTTCCTAATGAGGTATAAAACCGGGTGTTCCTCACCACCGTGCTCCTGTGCTAGGACGGCTCCTAGTCCGCATTCGGAAGCATCTGTGCATAAAAGAAAAGGTTTCTCAAAATCCGGTTGTTTTAAAACCGGGGCTTGGGTTAATCGGAGCTTCAGCTCCTGGAAAGCCTGAGTTGTCTGGTCCGTCCACTGGACCTTGGTGGGGCTTGTGTTTTTGGTCAATTCGGTTAACCAGGTGGCTACCGTCGCAAAATCTGGTACGAACTTACGGTAGTACCCTGCGAGCCCCAAAAATTGCCATACCTGTCTTTTGGTCACGGGTGCGGGATAATTCCTTAGGGCCTCTACTTTGTCCAGCAGAGGTTTTAGGTGCCCCCCTCCTACCGTGTAGCCCAGGTAGGACACTTCTCCCTTCGCGAAGTGACATTTTTTTGGGTTGGCCGTAAGCCCCGCCGCCTGCAGCGCTTGCATTACCGCCCTAAGATGTTCCAGATGCTCCTGCCAGTTTAGGCTGTAGACCACAATGTCGTCGATGTAGGCGGCCGAATATCCCTGGTGGGGTGCCAGCACTCAGTCCATGACCCGCTGGAAGGTGGCAGCTGCCCCATGGAGACCGAAGGGCATCCTGCAGAACTGGTACAAGCCAAATGGGGTCGAGAAGGCAGTTTTTTCCCCAATCGGGCAGATCCAGCGGTATTTGCCAATACCCCTTTGACAAGTCTAAGGTGGATATATACCTGGCTCGCCCTAGGGCTTCTAACAACTCTTCGCTCGGAGCATCGGCTAGGCGTCAAATTGGGAGATGGCATTAACCCGCCAGAAATCGATGCAGAACCTCACAGACCCGTCACTCTTTGGGACTAGCACGATGGAACTTCTCCATTCACTCCGTGATTCCTCAATAACTCCCCATTGTTCCATGGCCTGCACCTCCTGTCTCACGGTCTCCCACACCTTCCTCGACAGGGGGCGACGCGCTTCTCGCACTACCCACCCCGGTTCCATACGGATGCGGTGTATCCCTACCTCGGTTCGTCCTGGTGCCGCCGTCAAGATGGTTTGGAATTCCCACAGCAGTTCCGCTATCTGTTGTCCCTGTTCCTTCGAAAGGTCTGGTCCTAGCGTCACCTTCCCGTCTGACGTGCAGTCCTCGCTGGAGGGCCCTAGGTCTTCCTCAGGTTCCACCAGGGCCATTAATAGGCCTTCTCATGCCACCCACTTCTTGAGAAGGTTGACATGGAAGACCTGCCTCCGCCGCCGCCTCCCTGAGAGCTGGATCTCGTAGTCTACCTCCCCCACCCTTCAGATCACTTCATACGGTCCTTGCCATTTGGCAAGGAGCTTCGATTCCTTGGTGGGGAGCAGTAGCAGCACTCGGTCTCCTGACTCAAAGTGGCGGGCCTCTGCCGTGCGATTGTAGTAATGCGCCTGCCGGGTTTGGGCCTTTAATAGGTTCAGTTGAGCATAACCCCCACTTCGTCGTAGTCTCTCCCGCAGCAGTAAAATATACTGAGCCGTACCCTGACACCAGGTGGTTTGGGCCTCCCAGTCCTCCCTTAAGATGTCTAATATCCCCCAGGGTTGCCGCCCGTACAGGAGTTCAAAGGGGGAGAATTCGGTGGATGCCTGGGGTACTTCCCAGATGGCAAAGAGGAGGGTTGGCAGCATCTGGTCCCAATCCTGGGGCCCTTCCTGTACCACCCGCCTTAGCATATCGTTTAACGTACGGTTAAATTTCTCCACCAACCCATCAGACTGGGGGTGGTATACCGATGTCCTGAAGGTTTTTATCCGTAGTAACGTACAAAGCTCCTTCATCAACCGAGAGGTTACGTTAGTGCCCTGGTCGGTTAAAATGGTTTTCAGGAATGATCTTGTATTTAAAAAGGTTGGAGACCACTGGCTTAGAGTGAACCGCCAGCTTTTGAGAATAACTGCTGGTTCACTCTAAGGCAGCAGGCCCCTTACGGGGAGTGGGCAAGGGGGAGAGAGACTTCACGCACTTCTATGCTCTGACTGGCCTGGGGGCGGGAGAGCATGTGAAATCTTCTCCCATTCTATAAAAGGTGCGCAGTGCCTAGAGGAACCCACCAGCTGTTCGGAACAGCTGCCAGGTCTCTCTAGGAGTGGGGGGGGGTGCGGTGGGGGCGCAAAGACTTCATATGCTCCACCACCCCCAGGCCAATCAGGGTCTCTGGGTGGGGGAGCACGGGAAGTGTCCTGGCCTTGCCCTTTCCGCCCAAGGCATCCCCCCCTTCTGGAGTGACCTGGAGCCACTTCAAAAGTCTGTGAAGCAGCCCCCCCTTCTATAATTATTGCCTATCTGGGTATTACGGACAGATAAACCCAGCTACCCAAATTCAAAAAAAGCTTTTTATAAATTCAGCTACTTTGAAGTAACTGATTTGAGAATAGCCACTATTCAATGAAATTTTACAAGGCTACAAAATTATTAAATATTTTGCAACTTTCATCTTAACTCCAAACCTAAGAAACTCAAGTTCAAAATGTGCTTCAAATGTATAGTTCTAAATTCAGCTCAGCTATGATTGACTGATTACTCAGCTTCATCTGTTGCAAACCAACTGTCAGTTTACTGGAAGATTGCTGAAGTCAGTACTGAAATATCTCAGTTCATTAAGCCAGCCTGAACATTGACTGTTTTCCAAAGCGGTGAAGTTGATAATAATTATTTTGTCAGTGCCAGCAACCAACACTTCGAGGGTAATTTTGGTGTTCTATATTGTATTAAAACATATCTTTGGTCCGCGATGGGACAATCATGGTTCGGCTGGCGTATGATTTTACATGTACATGAGGACAAAAGTTATGACTCAAGGCTCACTGCTGGTGCAGAAGAATTGATTGTAGGAAATCCAGAATGAAGATAACTCTTTGGAACTTTTTCAGATCTGTAAGTTCTTTTTACTTGTGTTTTAAAAAGTAATCCCTTTAATGAGTAGTTTTGTGCAGTGAATAAGTTGGTCCACTTTTTAAAGAGGAGATAAATTAGTTTCATTCTCAACTCACTGTTCTTATTATTAATGCAAATCCATGGATCCTAATCAAAATTCATATGGGCTATGTATTACTACAGGTGAAGTATGAATACTTTCTACTTGAAGTTTGTGCTAAAAACTGAATTAATCTCTCAGAATTATTATTGCAAATACAAAATACTGTATTCTTCCATCTTTAACATGTAGCATAAATGTTTTCATATTCCTAATATACTTTGTGTTTAATTTATAAATAGGGATGTTAAATGTAAGTTAAATAACTAATTGACTAGTTGATGGATTTTGTGTCAACTAGTCAATAAGCAGGGAAGCCACAGAGGGCTCCTGGCCCCAGGAGTTAATCCCGCTATGGCTCTGCCTTTTAAATGTATTAAGAGCCTACTGGCAGTAAGGGGGCGGGGGAGGGAGGAAGCAACTAGTCGAGGGACTAGTTGACTATTCAATAAGCTTTTGCTTATTGGATAGTCAACTAATTGCTCACATCCTTATTCATAAAGCACTTTTAAACATATTGCTAGTAGTGGACAATCACCTCCCTCTTAAATATGTCACATAAGTTCAGGGCTCGACAAATAATGTAATCTATTCACCTGTGGCGAGTAGATTACAACCCAGAAGAGCCGGCGCAGAGCGATCTGCGCATGCGCAGAACGCAGAACAGCGCGAAACTGCATGGCTGGCGAGCAAGGCTCGTCACCACTTGGCGAGCCCTGAATATGTTAATACACCCCAGAATAATAGCCTTTTTCATAACTGAATCATATTGTTAGCTCAGATTCAATTTCTGATCCACTATAACATGCAGTTATTCACTACTTTGGATTTGTAAATTTGATTGTTCCTTCTTAAGTCAGGTACTTTACTCTTGTCTTTATTGAATTTCATTTTGTTGATTTCAAATCAATTCTCAATTTTTTAAGATAATTTTGCATTAATCCTTTCCTCCAAGGCTATGTCTACACTGGTGGCTTCTTGCGCAAGAACATCTTGCGCAAGGGATCTTGTGCAAGAAATCTTGCACAAGAAAACATCCACACTGCCATGTGCGAGCTGTGCTTTTGCACAAGAGCTCCCATGGCAGTGCGGATGTTCTCTTGCGCAAGGAAGCTCTGATGGCCATTTTAGCCATAGGGCTTTCTTGTGCAAGAAAACCCTGCCAAGCATCCACACTGCCCTCTTGCGCAAGAGGGCTTATATCTGATAAAAAAGAGCGTAGCTCTTGCGCAAGAAGCCCTCTCTTACCATGCTGTACTGTAAATTTCCTTGCGCAAGAGCGGGTGGGCAATGTGGACACACTGCAGATTCTTGCGCAAGAACGGCTGTACTTGCACAAGAAGCCGCGAGTGCAGACATAGCCCAAGTGTTTGTAACCCCTTCCAGCTTGGTGTCCCCTGCAAATTTTATATGAATCCTCTCCACTCCATTATTCAAGATATCATTGAAAATGTTGAAGAATACTAGGTCCCGGACAGACTGCTGCAGGGATCCACTAGATATATCCTCTAAGTTTGACAGCAAACCATTGATATCTACTCCCTGAATGTGGTTTTGCAACCATTTATGCACACATTTTATGGTAATTTCATTTATATCATACTTTCCAAGTTTACTTATCAGACTGTCATGTGGGTGGGACTGTGTCAAAAGCCTTAATAAAAATCCAAATAAATTACATCTACTGCTTCCCTCTGTTCACTAGGCCATAATTGTCAAAGAAAGAAACTAGGTTGCTTTTTAAAACCATATTAACATGTAGGTGCTTACATACTGATTGCTTAATAATTCGTTCCTGTATTTTTCTAGGTATTGAATTAGGCTGACTGGTCTATAACTTCCCGAGTCCTCAGTTTCCCTTTTTAAAGGTAAACTCTATGTTTGCCGTTCTTCAGTCCTTTAGAACTACATATATCCTTGAGAAGTTCTCAAAGATAATCGCTAAGCCTATGACTACATGGCACCCATTTTGTACAAGAAATATGCAAATGAGACAAAGCATGGAATATTGCTGAGCCTCATTTGCATAATTAATGAGGCTCTGTTTTGCACAAGAGGTTTTTGCGCAAAAACCCCATCTTGCACAAGAGCCATTCTTCCTGAAAAAAATGCGGAAGAACGGCTCTTGTGCAAGAAGGGGTTTTTGTGACAAAAGGAGCCATGTAGACAGCTCCTTTTTGCACAAAAGCCTCTTATGCAAAAACAGAGCCTCATTAATTATGCAAATGAGGCACAGCAATATTCCTTGCTTTGCCTCATTTGCATATGTTTTTGCACAAGAGGCTATAGTGTAGACATAGCCTAAGGGTTCAAAAATTCCTTCAGCTAGTTCCTTAAGTACCTTAGGGTGAATTGCATCAGGTTCTGCCAACTTGAATACAGCTAAATATTATTGAAAATTCTTTAACCTGTACTTTCCTCATTCTGTCTTCTATTCTTCCCCTTGTTGTTAATATTAAGTGTTCACCATTAACTTTTTTTAGTGAAGATTTGACTCAAAATATACATTAAACACTTCAGCCTTCTTTTCAAGTTAGGCACCCAAAAATAGAGGCACTCAAGATCACTACTCAGTTCTGGAAGCCTTGGCCAATCTCTTTTCCTTGTAAGCTGAGCACATGCGATGTGGAAGTTGCTGAGAGGCAGCATGGAATCCCCCCCAGTGCCACTTCTTGGCAAACACACTCTGAGGCCCTTGCACAGGGTATCTCATATAAATGACAGTTAGCTTTCAGTCTCTGGTGCAGGGGACTGAAATTTACTACTGCTTATTGTAACTGGGGAAAAGAGAACAAGAAACATCAGAAAGCAAAACAGAAACAAAAAAGTGAACCCATAAACTTTACAAAGTGTCTAAAGATTTCTCAGTTTTCTTTTTTAAAGAAAAATCTGTTTAAAGCAATCTGCAGTTAATTAACCATCTTATGTATTTCTGTGTGAACAATTAAGTCAACCCACTGAATAAAGTACAGTAGATGTGTGAGACTCCCTCTAATCAACCATTGGCTGTGGATCATATTTTAGGAATTAGCTTAGTAGAATAGAATGTTCTTTCAGGCATGTGCTATTTGAAACCTTAGTTTGCGTAAGTCATTTGAAACCTCCTCTGGCCACAGTTAAACCAGGGAGCTAACTCTACTGCTGTGATTGCAGAATTAGCTTTCTTTAACCACTTGCTACAGCAAGTTTATAAGAATGGAATATTCAGCAGTTTTCTCTCCTCACTCCCACTCCACCTAAAATCTTTTAATGTTGAATGATTAATTGCTTCTCCAACAACTAAGACTGTATCAGTCTTTCTACTCTGTACAGGCTGTTACAGCTTTTGTGATGTCAGATGGACTTCTGAGAGGGATAATTCTTGGGTAAAAAAGCAGCAAGAAGGCACGGGATCTAGAATACTTTCACTTTAGTTATTTTTATTTGCCATATGCTCATAGCTGTGATTGTTGCCTTGAGCAAAAATTGATAAAACAGCAAAAGTGGCAGTCTACATCTATGTAACGTTTCCTGACTACAGGATTCTGGCCAAATGCAATTATGTTTACGACTACTGCTTGCCAAATTGCTTCTGTCTTAATGCCATCAGCCTGGAAAAGTACCTTTGCAAGAACATGTTTTGGCTTTTACTCAAAAACTCAATTGCAGCCAGCCCGGTATCAAGCAGTCTGTGGAGACCTTTTACTCTTATCTACATGGGGAAATTCACTAGAATAACTATTGCAGAATAAACTATTTTGCTCTAGCTATTTCAAAACAGTTCCCTATCTGAACACTTTCCTCTGGCATAGAATTCACTTTATTCCTGGATAATTAGTGTGCTTTGTGAATACAGTACTTATTCTGTAATAAATGACTTTTACTCTAGGAAAAAAAGTGTCCACATGGGTACACAGAAGGACCTATCCCTGAAGAGCACTTATGGTGCAATAGCTTCTGCAACAGCTATTCTGACCAATTTTCCTCTCATCTAGGGTATGTCTAAACGACATCCCTCTGTCGAAAGAGGGATGTAAATTAGGCAAATCAAAAGTGCAAATGAAGCGGGGATTTAAATATCCCACGCTTCATTTGCATAATCGCATCACAGTGGTCTTTCGAAAAAAGGTGTTTCGAAAGTGAAAGTGCTGTCTAGATGCGGTTCTTTTAAAAAAACAAACAAACCCTTTTTCAAAAGATTCCGTATTTCTCATTTTTCTACATATTCTGCATTCAAGGATGTCACTATGTGACTATAGAACAAAAAATGGCATCGAGGATTACATCTGCCTCTCTTTGATCAGCTTACAAGTTAAAAAACTTAACAAAAATGACTTCTATCATTTGCCCTCATTTTAACAATAGGAAAAATATTAGCAATTCTCCAGTCATAGGATACAATCCACAAGTTTACAGATTCATTAAAAATTCTTGCTATTGGACGGGCAATTTCATGTCCCAATTCCTTTAATATTTTTGAATGGAGGTTATTTGTAACCTCCCCCCTCATTTTATTCCTTTAAGTCATTTGAATTTTACTTCCACCTTGGATGTGGTCATTTCTACCTCCTTATTCTGGTTTCCATTAGTCACCATTTCCTTACCCATTTTCCCCAGCCTGACAATCTGCCTTGATACATTCCAGTAAGAATCTAGCTGTATAATTAGTTCCCACATGAAGAACAATTGGTGAATTTTTCCCTGCTCCCATTGGGATCCTCTTCAACCTCAGGTCCACAACCCATATCTTAGCTCTCAGCATATCCTTCTGTCTTTCAGATCAGCTCTGGTGAAAGGCCTACATGTTTTTCTTAGTAGGGAGTCCCCAATCATGTAAATGTGCATTTTCCTGGTTACAGTGTGATTCTTCAGCCTTTCTTCTGTATTTTTGGATGCAAACCTTTTAATCTTCACAATTTTCTGTGAGTCATCCTGTATACTCTGTAGCTCTGAACTCTGGTATCTCCATTGATGGTTACCTTAAAAAAGAAATAGAGGGGACATGATACAAGGATATAAAATGCTGATATAGAGAAGGGAGATTGAGAACTTTTGTTTTCCTTATCCCAAAACACATGAACAGGGGGACACTCACAGGAATTAAAAGGTGGCAAATTTAAATGTACTGAGACTTCAATGTATTTATGTGGGATCACACCCTAAACTCTTTAAAAAGTTTCTGCCAGAATATCTGTTGAGTCAAATACCATTAATAATGACCAATTAGTGGGCATTTTGTTATTTAAAAGATGTCTCCAATAGTGTTTGGAGTCTCCATATGCATAGTATATTGCAGTGTTGCCAACTTCATTTTATTGTGAGCCTTGTGATGTTTCATCTTTAACTTAAAGCTGTAGTTACTATAGTGAAGTGATTACTTGAGAATCTCTTCTTTCTTTACATGAAAATGTTTCTAGCCTTCCTGGTTGTGGAGAAAAACTTGAAAGCATGAACTCAAAGGGCTAAAAAAGTAGAAGGCAAATAAGAACCTGGCTGATCAGGCCCAGACTGAGTTGCTTGTCTGCCTTTTGAACCTTGCTTCCATTTTGAGTATGCTTGGTAAGGCTAAGGGGTGGTACATACTTAGCCAATAACTATTCCTTAACCTCTTCCTGACTAGTGAGAGGTTTTTACATCCTGTCACTCCATCACATGATTTTTTTTGAGGGAGGGGTTGACATGCTTGGAGATGACACTGCTGCAGCTGTAATTGCATGTGAAAACTGTAAGTATTATAGTTTGAAAAGCTGAGCAGCAGAAAGGTCCATCTTTCAGGGTCCAGTCTGAGTAAATAAGAGCTTGGTCCTTACTCTCCCCTCAAGCATATAGTCTTTACCTGATTCTCAGAATTACTTCACTGAAATAAAATATTTGTTATTATTTCTGGGAAAAACGCCATACATATCAAGGTAGGACTATGCAGTACACCCATGAGACTATTTATGCTTTTCTTGAGGTCCAATATGCTGTGTAAATTATAGACAGACCTGAGCTGGGGCTAGTCAGAATTGGATCATTCCAAAAGAAGATCCAGGAGATATTGTACCTCAACCTGAGCCTCATAAGAACATAAGAATGGCCATACTGGGTCAGACCCAAGATCCATCTAGCCCAGTATCTTGTCTGCCGACAGTGGCCAATACCAGTTGACCCTGAGGAAGGGAACACAACAGGTAATCCTTACATGATCCCTCCCTGTCCCTCATTTCCAGACCAACAGAGGCTAGGGACACCATTCCTACCCATCCTAATAGCCATTGATGGGCCTAACCTCCATGAATCTATCTAGCTCTTTTTTGAATTCTGTTAAGTTCCTTAGAGTGCACAGACATCCCTTAGGCTTCCCTTTTTGTGCATAACAACCTCCCCGTCCATATAGTGTATAGGCATTTTCTGGCCTTAGGTGGTATCATCAGTCTGGTCATTATGACATCACCAGAAATCCTAAGAGTGTGACATGGTTGCCAGCAATTACAAACTACTAGATTTAGTGAATGACTACAGTGTCCTGTGAATGCAGCAGAAAAAGGTATGGAAAAATCCAAAAAGGTAACCATGATTACCAACGTAGCTTTTATAAGACCGCACATAAGCCCAGCAATATTTATAATTTTATCCACAATGCCAAGGATATTCAGCAAGCAATTGTAATGTAAGAATATATAGAACAGGGGTTCTCAAACTTCATTGCACTGTGACCTCCTTCTGACAACAAAAAATACGACATAACCCCAAGAAGGAGGAATGAAGCCTGAGCCCACCTGAGTTCTGCTGCCCTAGGTGAGGAGGGAGTTAAAGCTCAAAGCTTTCAACTCTAGGTAGGGGGGCCTGTAAACTAAGCCCTACCACCTGGAGCTGAATCGAAAGCATGAGTCCAGTGCCTCTGGCTGAAACCATTGGGATTTGGCCCAGGTGATGGGAGTCAGGTTTTGGCTTTGGCCCCGGCCCCAAGTGGTGGGGTCTGAGTTTTGGCTTTGGCTACCAACCAAGGGCCATCCCTATGCGTATGCAGCATATTCTAGGGCCGTGGTCACCAACCAGTAAATCGCGATCTACCGGTAGATGTCAGGGGCTCTAAGAGTAGCTCTTGAGCCCTCTCTGCACTGCGCACCTGTGCAGTACATTTACATTAGATTTCCTCATTTGAGGAGCAGCTACTCACCGAGCAACAACACAGGTGAGTACCTGCAAGGAATGGTGGGAGCTGGGAGGTCGGGAGGGCTGAAACACCCCAGCCAGCTGATTGTGGCTTTCAGCTGAAAGAAGCTGCCCCGCGCTCCAGCTAATCAGCGGCTTCCTCTCTGCGCCTGCCCACGTGGAGCTTGGTGCACCCTGGCTGAGTGCCATGGCCAGCTGTCTGGACAGCCGCTTCTCTTCGCTCCAGCCCGGCTGCCCTGCGGTCAGTCCAGAGGGAGCGCGAGTCGGAGGCTTCCCTCCGTGGCTGGTGTAGGGAACTCCCTGCCCCCAACCTTGTTCCTTCTCCTCTGCCCCAAACCTGTTCCCCTCGCTCCTGGCCCCCTGTTCCCTCCCCCCACCCCGCTGCAGAAACCAGCCTCCCCCGCAGAAACCAGTTCCCTCTGGCACCCTGTCTCCTACTACAGAAACCTGTCCCCCTGCTCCCCTCTGCAGAAACTTGTCCCCCTCCACCACCCTGTCCCCTGCTGCAGGAACCTGTCCTGGCACACTGCCCCCTCTCCTCTGCCCCCACTGGCACCCTGTTCTCTGCCCCAGAACCCACTAGCACCCCTCCCCAGTACTCTGTCCCCTGCTCCCAAATGACTTCCTATGGGTCAGTGACACCTGACTCAAGACAGGTCCCCTGCCATTCTCATAAATAAAGACAATGCAGAAACTTTTTGTGTTTAACATAGTATTCTATTTAAAAATGAAGCCTGGCCAACAAACCCCCAATTGGGGCCAAGCTCCCATCTTGCCACAACTACTCCTGCACTCCCCCTTCCCCAGACCGTAGATCTGAGCCTATCAAACACTGGAACCCCCTGCCCTGAGCCCCTCACATCCACAAGCCTGTGGCTTGCTTAGTATCCCAACACTGCCCAGCCTGGAGCCCCCTCCCCGAGCCAGTGTCCCCTTCTCCACCTCCTCCTGCATCCAGATTTCCTCCCAGAGCTTGCACCTCTCACCCCTTCCCACACCCAAATCCCTCATTCCCACCCCAGAGACTACACATCCTGTCTCAACACAGCAAGGGTCCAGCTAGACTGCAGGAGTTTTTCAGGACTCTGGAGATATCCCAGAAACACTCTTCTGCATCCAGGGTTGAGTTTGTTCTTCCACTTTTCTAGCGGAAGAGCAAACAGGCTCTTTTGGTCACCCCTATATTCCTCTTTCCACAAGGAATAAGGTGGCTTCCAAAAGAAGGGTTTTTTTTCTGACATTTGGTCCAGTCTAGACAGGCTAAATGTTGGAAAAACCTCTTCCTACAGAAGAATTTTTTTTAAAAAAGCAGCAGTATAAGTATTGGGGAGAGCAAGTGATGGAGAGGAGGAGAATAGAGAGGGCGGGGCTTCAAGGAAGGGGCGAGGCTTCAAGGAAGAGGCGGGGAGGGAGATCTTGGCTTGGTCTGTCATTTAAAAAGTGATCTTGGGTGTAAAAAGGTTGGAGACCACTGTTCTAGGGGTATTAAATATCAGTTAACTGAATAGTCGAGTAACTTCAAGAATTCTTATTGGTTAGTCGACTATTCTATAGTCCCTGGCGGGAGGGGCCAGCAGGCAGTGTGCTCCAGCCTTATTCCTGAGGAGCCCCTTGCGCCACTTCACACTACTGCCTCTGTATCAGAGGTAGCAGTGTAGGGTGTCAGGCGGGAGCTGGTCCGTGAGGGGAGTCAGTTTAATAACCAGCTCCCCTCATGGACCTATGCTGCTATCTCTGATAAAGAGCCACAGCAAGGATAGGTCCCGGACTCATTTCAAGCCAGGACTGAGCCAGACTGCTGGCCAGCCTGCTAAACAAATTGGCCATGGAACCCTTTTAAACTCTAAAGAATTTTGCAAAACCCCTAACAGTCATATATGGAGCTGAAAAAGTAGACCACAAATAAGTAAGGATTATAATAAACAAATGCTAAAATTCATAAATGCATAAATATTCTTTTTTTAAATCATAAAAATTTATTGTAATGGAATTTTCTCGTGGAACTCTTATTTTCACTTTGTGGAACCTCGGGGTTCCGCGGAACACCATTTGGGAAACACTGTCCTAGGGTAAAATCCTGGCCTCTAGTGAATTCAGTGGGGTCAGGATTTCACCTCCAGTATCTTCAAACTCGTTAAAGGCACCTGCGATTTCTTTTAGCATTTACTTGGCTTCCAAAGTGATACCCTGATCCACTGTCTAACCACAGCTCAGTGCAGAATAAGGACCTAACTAGAGCTCATTTTAAAATACACATGCGAGTACTAACTGCATTGTGCAGTGAAGTTCCAGGAATTTATTTACTTATCCTAGCAAATGCCAGAAGATCCTCTATATTTAAGTGCTCAGATACTATGCTGAAGAGGATTATATAAGGAACCAAAGAGATCAAAATCCAGTGTATTGTTCATTTGAGTCTTGAATAAAGCAAGGACTTCTCTTTAAAGACTTCTCTAGACTGCTTTAATACGCAATACAGTGTCCTAGCCTACATCTAAATATCACACCCTGAGCAACATAGTTAAGTTCACCAAGCTCCCACTGTCACAGCTAGATCAACAGAGGATTTCTTCTATTAGCCTAGCTACCACCTCTCCAGGGGATGGATTAATTACAGCAAACCCCTCTTCTGGCATAGCTCCAGTGCCTCAGCTGTGTTGCTTGTAGCACTTGTAATTTAGACAAAGCCAATGACTTTTGCTGATTTTACCTTACATTTTTCCTCAGCCAAAGATAGAGATAGTTTTGCATTTCTTTTTTGGTGAGTAACACAAACAGAATTTAGCAATTGCTCTATATATTATTAAACCTCATTATAGAGTTGGTTGAGTTTGGGGCAAAAGTTTAGGCTGGTTTTAATTTGATCAGTATTAGGTTACTTTTCCCTACTGTACTGAAAGGATGCAATGTCTTGCCCAGATTTTTAATAGGATAAAAAAAAATTATCCCCCACTGCCTGCATACAGTACCGTAACAAGGGTGGGGAAGTAGAGTGCTCACCCTGGGTGCATCATAATCAGGAACACAAAGACGCAGTAAGTAAAAATGATAACTGCAAAAGTAAAGAGCACATGCATGCTAACCTAAGTTCCAGTTTACACAAGCCTGTCTCGAGGCTTGTTGTCTCGCTGCCCAAGTATCTGTAGACATGATTACATTTTTTGGCACAATCCAAAGATTTTTTGTATTTTTTCAAGTTCTGCTGCTAGATGGGAGATTGTAATGAATTCTGTAGATATTACTTGAAAACAACATTGTGATACTCTGTGGTCATCAAAATCTATGGCTATAAAATCTATGCATGATCAGCTACCAAAAATAAAATGTGCTCTGCTAAAAGTTTCCAAAAACTCTTAAGACCCCAAAACAATTTCTGCAGATGAAGGTTTTGTCAAACATAGATTATAAATGTATTTGTAATTTATGTATTTGCAATAATATTCTCCAGAACATATAATTTATTAATTTAGCTCTTCAAAAAAAGATATGACCTTTTGTCAAGCTGTTACATTAATTGCTGGTTTAAAAAACACAATTCAAGAAATCAGAAATTGTATCATTAAAGATATATTAGAAACAGAAGCACCTGAAACTAGACAATTACAAATTTTACCTGAGTTACCAACAAAAAGATGAGTTAAAAGATTAGATCCCGACGAGTCAGATGATAAAAATATTAATTTGACCTCAAATCAAGCCTACATAATGGAGATAAACCAAGTATTTGATGCCCTGATTATCCACTTAAATCTCATATATAAAGGAGAATGTTTGTAAGTTTGTGTGCTAATAACTTGACACTATAAGAGCTACCGCAACCAAACTTTGCAGGAGATAACCTTTCATCCAGGAGAAGGTTTTAAGGTACTTTTGGACCCAATCGGGCCTGAGCTCAAGCTGTAAAAATCAAAAAGTAACCAACCCTAGGTCCCGTGCCCACTGCCTGCGGCCCCCAGCACCATCTGGGACTTGCCCCCTCCCGCCCACGAGGTTACATAAGCGACGCCCCCCTTCCCCCGTGCTGGCCTCATGCGCACAACGGCTCAGGCACCCGCCCTGCCCCCCATGGCACCTGCAGCCCCAGGTGTGAGCTGAAGCGTCCCTCCCACATGTAACCTCCCGTCCACTGAGGGTCGCACCCCCCCCCCACCTGCGGGGATGAATCTTAATCCCTATGGAAATCAGTGCAACTTTTCTACCATTCAAAAAAAGATAATGGACTACTGTTTTTCTACATTTTGTTCCTCCAGTTTCCCGAGCAACTCCGGGTAACTCCAGCTAGTTGGAGATATAGTGCATTAAATGAAATCACTGATTTTTTTCATTTTTAACTGTATTGGTTATCCAAGAAAAGGAGGTTTCTGAATTGAAAAAACACGCTATTCATTTGGCCATGAAATGTGATAATTTCAATAGTAACAAATTCTGTATTGAAATTAAATATTTCAAACCTATCACAGCCTCAGTTTCAAATAATCTATCATCAGCCTCACCTCTTAATATACTACAATTATATGACTATTCACTTGTAGAGTCATAACCAAATTTATAATTTGCTCTTAGAATATTCCTCACTTTGCCTGTAACTACAGTTAGCAATGAATCATAGAATCATAGAATAATAGGACTGGAAGGGACCTCAAGAGGTCATCGAGTCCAGCCCCCCGCCCTCAAGGCAGGACCAAGCTCCGTCTACACCATCCCTGACAGATGTCTATCTAACCTGTTCTTAAATATCTCCAGAGAGGGAGATTCCACCACCTCCCTTGGCAATTTATTCCAATATTTGACCACCCTGACAGTTAGGAATTTTTTCCTAATGTCCAATCTAAACCTCCCCTGCTGCACTTTAAGCCCATTACTCCTTGTCCTGTCCTCAGAAACCAAGAGGAACAAATTTTCTCCTTCCTCCTTGTGACACCCTTTTAGATATTTGAAAACCGCTATCATGTCCCCCCTTAATCTTCTTTTTTCCAAACTAAACAAGCCCAGTTCATGAAGCCTGGCTTCATAGGTCATGTTCTCTAGACCTTTAATCATTCTTGTCGCTCTTCTCTGTACCCTTTCCAGTTTCTCCACATCTTTCTTGAAATGTGGCGCCCAGAACTGGACACAGTACTCCAGCTGAGGCCTAACTAGTGCAGAGTAGAGCGGCAGAATGACTTCACGAGTTTTGCTTACAACACACCTGTTGATACAACCTAGAATCATATTTGCTTTTTTGGCAACAGCATCACACTGTTGACTCATATTCAACTTGTGGTCCACTATGACCCCTAGATCCCTTTCTGCCATGCTCCTTCCTAGACAGTCGCTTCCCATCTTGTATGTATGGAACTGATTGTTCCTTCCTAAGTGGAGCACTTTGCATTTCTCTTTATTAAACCTCATCCTGTTTACCTCTGACCATTTCTCTAACTTGCTACGGTCATTTTGAATTATGTCCCTATCCTCCAAAGAAGTCGCAACCCCACCCAGTTTGGTATCATCCGCAAACTTAATAAGCGTACTCTGTATCCCAATATCTACATCATTGATGAAGATATTGAACAGTACGGGTCCCAAAACAGACCCTTGAGGAACTCCACTTGTTATCCCTTTCCAGCAGGATTTAGAACCGTTAACAACAACTCTCTGACTACTGTTATCCAGCCAATTATGCACCCACCTTATCGTGGCCCTATCTAAGTTAGCTCACTGAATGAAGCTTCAGTGAGCTAAAGTGAGCTAAAGTGAGCTAAAGTGAGCTAAAGTGAGCTAAAGTGAGCTAAAGTTTATAAAAAAAAAAACTTAGTTTCTAGTATTGGGCAGCAGAGGTTATCAATCCTTTCCAATGAGCATGCAATATCGCAAATAATAGATTTCAATTATATAAATGAGTTTGCCACGTTAAAGGCGCGTAAAGTAAATTTATAAGTATTAGAACTATTTTGTCATTTTTATAAGTTCCTTTATTTATATTGTTGGTTAATCACATTTTTATTAATTTTTAATTATCCAAATAAAATATGTTCCTAATATATATATTGCTATATTACTATACTAATTAATAATTTTTGTTGATTTTTCTTGAAGTAAAGATAAATAAAAATTAGCAAACTAGAGACATTTTTTAATTGAAGAGGGGTACATAATTAATATTTTGCCCTAGGTGCAAAAATACCTAGTTACAAAACTGCATGCATACTATATATACCTAAGAAGAGGGAAATGACTTTCCATGATCCCTCAGAGAATATTTTTTATGTCTGTCTGCGTTCATTTTTAATGTGTCTAGATCATCGCCAGACAGGAAAAAGAACAATTAAATAGGGATTGAAGTGGGAACATCAGACTGCCGATGAACTCTGCCTTGAAGGCAAGCTGGGAAAGGCTGCAATATTACACATCAGAGCTTTTATGATAGTGTCTAAGTATAGAGATAGAAGTGAAATACTTTGCAAAAGTATTTCATGTTAACAGAACAAGTTAGTGTATGATATGTGAGAGAGATGGCAATATCCTGCAATTTCTTGGAAAAAGCTTATTGAATTAAGTTAAAAAGTATTTTAGGAGCTCATATTAAAAATGCACATTTATGTGTATCATGCAATTGTGTCTAACTTGTCTAGGAGACCTGACTAACACCTGGGAAGTGTTTATTAATTTTTAAGTACTCTTTTAAGCCAGAGGTTTTCAAAGTTGGGTTGCGGGCCCGTCCAGGTAAGCTGCTGGCGGGCTGCGAGATACTTTGTTTATCTAAATGCTTGAGCCTCACGCTCCCAGTAGCTGCAGTTCACTGTTTTCAGTTAAGGCGAGCTGCAAGAAGTGGTGTGGGCCGAGCTATTGCTTCCTGCAGCCAATGGGAGCTGCAAGGCCCTGTGCCTATGGATGCTTAAATAAAACATTTCACAGCCCCACCAGTGACTTACATGAGCGGGCCCACAACCCAACTTTGAAAACTCATTTTTTAAACCAAGGGTGGGGAACCTTTTTTGGTTCAGAGGCCACTGACTAGAGATGTAAGCGACTAGTCAACTATCTGAAAAGCATAAGCATCAGAGAGAGGCAGCAAGGCGAGGGAAGCAGGAGCTAATGTTGGGGGGAGCCAGCTTAAAAGCATGTTCCCCCCAGCACTGTCTCTTCAGGGGACAGGGGAGATAGAGGCACAGCGGGAAACCGTGTGAGTGGGGACTGAAGAAGTCTCTGCTCACACCACTCCTGCGATTCTACTTTTGAAATGTACAGGAGCCCCACTAAGGTGCCGCCGTGAACAGTGGTTGCTAGACTAATTGAATAGTCAATGGGATTTCTGTCAACTATTTGATTAGTCTATAAGGGTGTCTCCACCTTTGATCTTGCCACACTTCAACTCCCCCACTGGCCCTGAACTTCCTGTGGCACCTCAGTCTTTGAAATGTACAAGAGCCCCAATGGGTTAGAATAGTGAGATTATTTTCTGTATTGGACACTGGTGCAATTGCTACTGAAATACTGCGATCAGTTCTAATATCTACAATTCAAGAAGGATGTTGAAAAATTGGAAAGCATTCAGAGAGGAGCTACAAGAATGATTAAAGTAGAGATATTATTGGTTAAATATTGGTTAATTGAATAGTCCAGTAACCTCATGAATTCTTAATAGTAGACTATTCTATAGTCCCTGAGGGTGGGGCCAGCTGCCAGTACAATCCGGCCCCACTCCGGAGGAGCACCCTGTCTCTCTGAGCTGCTGCCTCTGATGCAGGGGTGGCAGTAGCCCCTATCCAGGGAAGGGGAGGGGGGGCTCAGAATTCCTGGACCCAGCATGAGCTGGACATGAGCCAGGCTGCCTGCCTATCTCCTAATACACTTTAAATGCAGAGCCGCAGCGGTGGTAGGTCTCAGATGCATCACAGCCAGGATTGAGACAGGCTGCTAGCCAAACTGCTAAAAAATTTACAGGTGGGAGAGGGGGAAATGTGCGTAGTCTATAGCATTAACTTATAAACTTTTGCTTATCAGTTAATCAATTACATCCCTAGATTAAAGAAGTCTTTATTTATAGTGATAAACTCAGAGTCCAGTCTTAAAGAAAAAGTTAATTGGTTACTTAATTATCATCTTTATGTACTCACATAGAGAACAAACATTAATGGGCTGTATAATCAAGCAGCAAAAGGTATAATACGATCTAACAGCTGAAAGCTATACCTAGACAAATCCAGAATGGAAATAAGGTGTACATTTTTACCAATGAGGGTAATGAATCTTTGGAGTAATTTATAAAGATAATGGTGCATTCGCTATCACTGAGAATTTTTTAATCAAGAGTGGATATTTTTCAAAGAGATGCACTGTAGGAATTATTTTGGGGAAGTTCTATAGTCTGTGTTAGGTAAGAAGTCAGGTTAACTGGTGGTCACAATGGTCCCTTCTGGCCTTGGAATCTAATGTATTTGAGAAAGAGAGGCTATTTCAGGGGTCAGCAACCTTTCAGAAGTTACCACCAGATTTGCCCAATACTTTGGGATATGCTCATTTATTATGGTTACTCTTATGGGTCTGGGGAAGGTTATCAATTCTATCAGTGTGCTGCTTGTGCTTACTTGTGTTCTTATATGGAACTGAATCCTCTCCATGCTGCCAATTCCCTCTCCCACTGGAGCTCTTCTGCAGGAACTAGGTTCCGCAGGATGTTGTTCTTCCCACCTGAGCAACACACAGACACTCACACCCACTAACAGAGCATGGGTAATCAGCACTCACAAGCTGACCCCTTATATGTCCCTGGACTCAGCAGGCTGGGTTTAACAGCAATGCCACATTGCACCCTCATGTGCCTTTGGACTCAGTGGGCTGGATTAAACAGCACTTTAGGCTGCCATCCTCATATGCCCCCAGATTCAGCACCCCCTAATCCCCTCTTTCACACCACAATCGTTCACCAGTAAACCACACGATGAGCAAACCCCACAGGATTTTGAGCACTACAGGGATCTTTAGCTTGGGTACAAGAAGCGTTGTTGCAGAGCGAATGGGGAAGCCAAAAACAAAAAAACAAACAAACAAAAAAACCACCTCTTGAGGAAGAGTGAGTGAAAGAGAAAGAAAGAGAGAGAAGCAACCATCTTAACAATTAAAGTTATTTATTATATATATAGGGAGCCAAACACACAAAACAGTTACAATATTAAATCTAAACTGGAACTGATGACAAATGTTAGGGCTAGCTAACCATATAACAGTTTACATAGGGCAGAGTCAGGAGGCTATGCTTAGAGAGGTAGTTGATGAGAGAGAGAGAGAGACCTCACCACTCCATGGAGCTTGCACTGATCGGGGTTCCCAGATGATGATGGTAGCCGGGGGTTCAGAGGGCAGGAGACAAGCAGAGAAGAGCCCCCAGCACGATCAGACAGGAGATGAAGAAGTCTCAATGGAACTGATGCAGTTTAAATCCAGGTATCAGAACAGTTTTTCTTGGGGCAAGGATAGGAGTTTTTTTAGGGATAGGACAATAGTTCAAAGAGAAAGAGGCAAGACAATAGAGACTGATCACCCCTGGTTATGGGTGATGTTCCTTGAACTAGCTCACTTTGCAACTAGGCAGCTTCAGTATTTTGGATGTCAATAGGATGCATTACTAGAATTGGTCTGATAATGACTAATTTGGGTATGAGCAGGCCTGGGTTCATTAGCATCTGGAGTAGAGATTTCCCATCAGGTAGTGCTTCTTTGCTTTCGGTATCCCATAGTTCACTGCGGTTCCTGCCTTGGAAGAGCTGGTCTCCATTCTGTATGCTAATGAGATGTCCCTCTGTTCTATCTTAAATGCAGATGAGGCTGGGGTGTTTCCTTAATTAGTTTAGGTGTGTCTTCCCCTGCATCTTCCTTGATTTGTCTGATTCTAGCAGACACCTAGGGAGAGGGGTGGGGTGATGGTTTTCCATGAATGTCACTCCCTGGCTCCCCAAGAGCACAGTGCTGGTAGGTAACAAAGTGGAGTGCCAAGACTTAATTTATTCACTTCTATGTACGGGTCTGAGTGCCAATGATACTTTTTAAAGTCAATAATAATCCTCATTATAGAATCTTCTTTAATAAATAAAGATGCAGATCTTATCGTTTAGTGTGATCCTTGTCCTTGCTTTGCCTTGTGGAGTTCTCTGATCTCGGCCTCATAGTTTGATACTTCAAGCAGCACACAAGCCAACGAATGTTCAGTCATTAACCGGCTCCAAGAGGGACAAAGAACTGTCTTCATATGTGAAAATATCTGTTCATAGAGATATGTAGATCCAAAGGCGAGAGCAGTGAAAATGCCACTTTCTTCAAACAGTCAAATTTCACAGGAAGTGAATTCCAACAGGTCATGATAGAGACCCCATGATCTTACTCGGTAGCCTCGAGTGTGCACCGCAGATCCCTACACTTTGAGGCCCATAAGTCTGAGCATTTTAATTCAATAAGCTGCATTTCAAAATCCTCAAGACCCACCCACTGAAACACTGTCAAGTCTACATTGCTGGCAGCAAAGTTATCTGGTTTGATTAGAAAGGAAAACATCAGCTAAAATGTTGGCAGTCTTAAAATCTAGCAAAAAATTTTGATGTGAGTTCTTACATGCATATTCTAATCACTGAGGTTGATGTTTCATAGTTCTTTAAAATGCTGGAATAGCAGAAAGTCGAGGTGTCAACGTCCTGAGAAAAAATGGCAAGTAGAGCAACAAATGCCTTTCATGTTTCAAAAAGACCTAGAACAGTTTGGCGTGCACCCTGCAGCTGGAGGCTGAGTTTGTTTAGATGCACGGTGATGTCAGTTAGAAACATTAGTTGCGTGACATTTGTCATTATCCTGTTCAGAATAATTTTGACCTTTTTCTGACAAAAAAAAATATTGATTGCATCAAGACAATCCACAAAGCATGTCAAAACCTTCCCATGGCATAACCAATTAACACTGAAGATGTTAACATTAACATTGGTATGTGAAGCGGTATGTCCTTGTATTCACTGTCCCTTCAAACTGCTGATGCGTAAAAGGCAGATCAAGCAACAAGAAAATTCACGAGCTTCACCATTGTAGTTATCACATTATTAAACTCAGTTAGAAATCTTGGCACAAAGATTTTCTTGGCGAATAATGCAATGAAAATGTACTGTCAGGTGGCCGATTTCATCCTCAATGATCTTTACAAATCCCCTCTGTTTTCCAATTATAGCAGGGGCACCTGCAGTTGTCTCAGAAAATATTTTTCTGGTATCAATTCCCTCTTTCCTCAAAATGATTAATAAACATCTTCGCTAGCTCTTCCCATTGTTATGCCATGTATGGCTTTTAGGCAGCATAGCTCTTCTCGAACTTTGACCGAGGCAAAGTATCTTGCAAGAACTACTAACTTGTGTTATGTCATTTATGTCCACACATTCATCAAGCGCAACACTGAATGCCACTGCATCTTTTAATGCCACCATCTGCTGTTTGTTAATGTTTTCTGCCATTTCACCAATACATCTCACCACTTAAATGGCAGACAAAGACAAATCTTTTATTCTGGAAATGACTGTGTCTTTATTGGGCAAGCCATTGAACAAAACATCTGAACAACTGAAAAAAGCCTCTTTTATATTATCTCCATCTGTAAATGGCTTTCCATGTTTTGCAACACAACGTGGAATTTTGTAACTTCCTTCTGTGTCTTGATTTATAATGACAGAGAAGTTAGTAAAGACACTGATTTGCTTTTCATATCTCGTGATGGCTTGTTTGATTGACTCAGTCTTGTCCACTTCATCCTTGAAGGATTTCTCATGCATTGTCTGAAAATGTTGTTGGACACTTGATATGTGACAAACAACGCTCTCACAACATAAAGCACAAACAGTATGGTCTTTATGTTGAACAAATCCGTATTCGTCTGTCCAAGAAGGCTGAAATGAGCAAACATATAACTTTGCTTTCTTAGGAGCCACCATTAGTTGCTGAGATCCTATTCTTCCTGCTGCCAGAATCTCTGTATATATATATTTTTAAATATACTATTTTGATGGCTTTTTTACTTCCTTCCCTCTGGCTTTGGCTGCCTCAGAATAACATGAGACTAGTGCACGTGGGGGAAGCTGGAGACTGTCAAAGAGCAATAGTTTTTCCAGTCAGTATTATGCATATGCAAAAGGCAATAGTTTTTCAAAATATGCAGTTCATCAGTGGTTCCCAACCTTTTTGAGCTCATGAACCTCTTTTCAATCTATTAACATTTCTCGGATCCCCCTCCCTGGGGAAGAAAGGAAAAGAAAAAGAAAAAAAGATAAAACATTTCAAAAAACTTTCCATGCACCTCCTGCAGTACTGTTCTGAACCACCATGGGTCTGCAGTCCACAGGCTGGGAACCACCGCAATACATATTTAATCCCCCAGCTTCAACCCCTGACAGCAGCAATCCGCCCACCCACCATGTGTTCTAGGCCCCAAACGACGACAGCAGCCACCCCGCAATGCAGCCTCCAGTGGCAGGTGGACCCCAATGTGGCTCTGGCCGCCTGCAGCTTCAGCAGCCTCCCCACTCCCGCAGCTTCAACAATGCCTGGTCCCCAACTAGCCCATGACTTCAATACTCCCTCCACCCACAGCTTCAACATCCCCTGGTCCTTAACCCACCCACACCCTCAATGTGGCTCTGTCCCCATCCCCTCCAGCGGGTGCAGCCATGATACTCACCTTCCAGAAGCAGGAGGAAAGCAAGTGCTGCTGCAGAGGTGGGAGGGCTTAGATACGTTTTTTTTTTTTGCGTCGCCACATAAGCATACACGTTAAGGGAACACTGGCGTAGGCTCCCGGCTGCATGAGGGAGGAGGGGCAAGGTTGAACTCCTGCATCGTGTGCCAATGAGAATTGGCTTGCATGCCATTTGTGGGTTGCCAACCCCTGGGCTATTTTGTATGGCTTGAGGTTTGTCAGCAGTACTGAAAGAGAAATTTAAATGATATAAAGGTGGGGAAAATAAGACAGTAAGGTAATTACTAAAAAGTTTCATTTGAACAAAGAAAAATCCCCCCGGTGGTTCCCAAACTTTTCAACATCACGCCTCCCTTTTTGATTTTTGAAAAACCCTCACGCCCCCACAGAACTGACTGGGGCAGCAAAACTTGATTTGGGGGGGGGTGGGTCGCCTCACGCTCCCCTGGAATTTCTTCACGCCCCGCCCCAGGTGGGCATGCCCCCCCAGTTTGGAAACCCATGGTTTATTCAGTATACAGGACTGTTTGATCCAGAATCTCTTGTTATCAAAGGCACATAAGTAAGTACACCCACCAGTAAGTTACATTATTTCTGTTGTATTTAGCAACCTCTACGTTCAAAGATACCATTTGCTGTATAAAGGATGAGGTACCTTAATCAAAAAAATTTTATCAGGTACCCTGAATTAGAAGTTATAGTACTTATTATCCCTTTTATCCTCAAAAGGGTTTATAAATGTTAGTAAATAAAATACATTAAACTATTCCTACCATAGCATTTCAACTCCATATGAAAAAACTATTATAGACTTTAACAAATTCTAAATCAAGATTGTATTATAGCTCTTATCTGGAATGTAACCATTCAGAGTCATTCGTTTCTTCAAGTCTTTGGTTTTTAGTTATCAATGAAAGTAATTAGGTTGGTTAAATCCACATTGACTATTATTTAATCTATCCTTGCTCCTTACAAATGGATACGTTTTCCCAGTATTTTTCTAAGTAGCAATGTTAGCCTTCATTCCCACAATTCTCTCCCCACCCCCTTTAAAGATAAATTACTATGTTTGCTCCTCTCCAGACCTCTAGGAGCTCTCTTATCCTCCATGAGTTCTTAAAGATAATTGCTAAGGGTTCTAAGTGCTTCAACTATATCCTTAAAGTATCCTAGGGCGAATTTTATCAGGCCCTGCTGACTTGAATATATTTAAATATCCTTTAACCTATTATTTCCCTATTCTGCCATGTATTTCTTCCCCCTCCTTAATACTATTTTAAGCTTCTGATCACAATAAGAACATAAGAATGGCCATACTGGATCAGACCAAAGGTCCATCTAGCCCAGCATCCTGTCTGCCGACAGTGGCCAGTAACAGGTGCCATCCATCTCCAGCCTTTGACACAGAGGCCAGGGACACTATTCCTTACCCCCTGGCTAACAGCCTTTTATGGACCTAACCTCCATGAATTTATCTAGCTCTTTTTTAAACTCTGTTATAGTCCTAGCCTTCAGAGCCTCCACTGGCAAGGAGTTCCACAGGTTGACTGTGTGCTGTGTGAAGAACTTTCTATTATTAGTTTTAAACCTGCTACCCATTAATTTCATTTGGCTGGAATCCTCTAGTTCTTATATTATGGGAAACAAGTAAATAATTTTTCTTTATTTACCCTCTCCACAACACTCATGATTTTATATACCTCTATCGTATTCCCCCTCAGTCAGTCTCCTCTTTTCTAAACTGAGAAGTACCAGTCTCTTTAGCCTCTCCTCATCTAGGACCTGTTCCAAACCCCTAATCATTTTAGTTGCACTTTTCTGAACCTTTTCTAATGCCAAAATATCTTTTTTGAGGTGAGGAGACCACATCTTTACGCAGTATTCAAGATGTGGGCATACTATAGTTTTAACTTTTTTCATGAGGCCTGAAGGAAAATAGGCATTAAACCCCTCAGCCTTTTTGGGATCATCCACTATTGGCAAATGGACTTACATTTTCCTACCTCTTTCTCTTAGGGATGTCAACATGTAGTCAACTACAGAATAAGGATATTAAGAGGCAGGTAACTGACTAATCATGTAGTCAATAAAATTTGTATCGACTACACGATCAGTTGATAAGGGAAGGCAGTCTGTTCCAGCTCATGTTGGTCCAAGAGCTACCCACCCTGTGTCTGTGAAGTTTAAATGTAGTAGGAGCCTGGCACGCAAGCAGCCCTGCTCCTACTAAATTTAAACTGCAGAGCCAGAGCAGCTCATAAGGAGCTGGCTTTAAATAGGCTTCCCCTGAGTACAGGATCCACTCCCTTCCCCCGGCCCCACACTGCTGCACGGAGGGTATGGGGGGCAGGCTGGAGTGAGAAACTGGCTTTCAAGCAGGCTCCCACATGTGCCGGCTCCCCAGACCTGCCTGTCCCCATCCCCAGCTGCCTCCTACAGCAGGGGAGGGAAGAGGCAGCCAGTCTGCACAGAGAACTGTTTTTTAAACTGGCTCCCCTGGTGGACTGGCTCCCACCTACCACCCAGCGCTGCTGCCTCCGATATAGAGGAAGCAGCACAGGGTGGCAGAGGGTTCCCAGGGAGCGGTGCCAGGAATGCACTAGCTGAAGCACCTGCCCCCGTGGAGTGTTGAATAGTCGTGTAACCGCTAGATTTCATGCAGTTCCATGACTTTTTAATTACACGATAACTAACATCCCTACTTTCTCTTACTCCTAATATATTTATAGAACCTCTTCTTATTGCTGTTAGGAATCGGAGTGTACACTAGAGTCCTTCTGGAAGCAAGGGCATGCAGCAGAGCTAATTACTGGGTAACCTAGTGAATACAACTAGCCTTTAGCAGGCTGCTTGATGGGCTATTAGAGATGTAAATGCCCATTAAAAAAAGATAAGCAGTTAAAAGATATAATTTTGATCTTTTAACCAGTTAACTGGAGGTCTAATGCAGAGCAGCTGCCTGGCCCTCCATGGGTAGGTCTGCTCCATCCCAGCTGGGCCATCATACTGCCAATGGAGAGGGACAACTGCACCACAGGCGGGATCCTAGCGGTTGGGCCACTGCACCGTGGGTGCATTTTCCATTCTTGCGTGGGCTGAATTTTCTTTCAGGTGGGCTGAAATTTCTTGTGTGTACCATCAATATTGAGGTTTTATGCGGATGTGCAGTGTATCCCAGTACAAACAAAAACCCTAGTATAAATATATATATTTTAAAATAGTCTATAGGTATGGAAAACAATATATTTAAACAAGCGATAATTAACAACAAGCAATACTTAAGATGTTTATGTAATAAGAAATTAAATAAAAATAATTAACACTATTCTTGAAGTACATATATTATCATCCTAACAACTCAAGCTAGTAAACACACCAAAATGGGGCATACTGGAAATAGCTAT
This sequence comes from Pelodiscus sinensis, assembly GCF_052426305.1. Taxonomy (NCBI): domain Eukaryota; kingdom Metazoa; phylum Chordata; order Testudines; family Trionychidae; genus Pelodiscus; species Pelodiscus sinensis. Next base: position 35,837,057 of record NC_143053.1, on the reverse strand, counting down.
ATAAATAAACCAAAGACATGGCCATTAAGTAAAAGCCTAAAAAATATGCATAGCTTTAAGATGCTAAACAAATTTATGAGTAAACCAGAAATAGTCATGCTCTCCTTGAAAATATTAATACAATATTTATTGACACCATAAAGCAGAGTAAAAGTATTCACTGAGACTTATACTCTTTCTCTGGGAAATGTTTAGGATCCATGCTATGCAAATGAAACAGAGACTTGTAAAAACAGATAAAAGTTCTGGTTTGAAACTTTCATCCTGTGTGTGTCACTAACTCAAAGAGCAGAAGCCCCTAGAGCTCTTGCCTTGAATCCAACTCCAACTGAAAGGCCAAACAAATTAAACAGGATATATGCTAAAGTTCTTCCAGTTTTAACAATTTACTGTGAATTAACTAGTAACACAGGATTTTAAAAAATCATTAAGATCAGAGTTTGCAGAGCTCTACAACACTAAAAAAATTCTGTGAAAAGAATCCTTTCCTACCTTAAGCCATTAACACCTATGTAAAGTTGTTTGAAATGTAATCATGCAAATGCCTTTTGTTCTAGTATTCAAAAGCAGTCTAAAAGCTTTTAGCCCACCTGAAATTTTGGCACCCATACAGCCTGCCTCAGCCCAAGAGAGTCCTGTGTCTGCAGGCCAACTACGGCTGCTGTGCTGAGATAGTCTGGCTGTTGCTGCCAGCTGCTGGTCTGCTTCTGCTGGGCCTGCCATGACTCAGATACTGCTTCCCCGGCTGTTACCCAGTAAACATGCTATTAAGGCTAATGCTTACGAGGTAACAAGTTAACCTTTTACATCCCTCTTGGCTATACTGCCTAATAGCTTGAAAGGCAGCTCTTAAGCCCAGCCATAGCAGGTATAGGTTAGTGGCTGTAAGAATTCTAGATTTGCTCTAGATAACTTAGTTTTAAAGCTTGGTTCTTACCTTTGGCCTCGACTCTAGCTGATTCTTGGTACCTAATTAAGCTCACACTGAGGTCTTCTTCAAATTTGGGAAATGTACTCAGAGTGTTACACATCTAGCTGTGGCAATCTGTTCCATCTTGTATTTACATGTCACACTATGAGTAAGATTACCACAACTGAAGAAGAGCTCTGTATAAGTTTGAAAGCTTGTCTCTTTCTCTCTTCAACAGAAGTTGGTCCAATAAAAAAATATTCTCTCATCCACCTTGCCTGTCTGATAACCTGCCTTGAGTTTCTTCACTGACATACGATGGACAAGAGTACTGCTCTAGATTGAGGGGAGTATCCCAAGGCATGATACAGTCTGTACAGATTCTTTTGTTCCAAGTATCACGTTTATTCTTAGCTTGTTATACCTTTTCTTCTACCCTACTTGTTTTCTGCTTGAGAGTTATAGGTTGCCTATATACTTCCTTTATGCCATTTGTTCTTATAGTGATTTCTGATTAGGATGATTATCATAACAGGAATGGACATACTGCACTTTAATTGCCAGGCTTTTTTATATCACAGCCCTCAGAATCCCCTGCTTTTTCAAAAGGATATTGTACCTTATCTCATACAGGTTAGGCAAGCTTATTATTCTCCCTAAGTGTCTTCCATAGTATATCATTTGCTAACTGCTAGGTACAGCGGCGGATATAGGGTAGGGTAAGCGGGGCGGCTGCCCCAGGCCCCACACTTTAATAGGCCCCACGCATGCGCTACTACCTGTCGGCTGTGGCCAGGGCGCATTCCAAAAGATTGTGCTGCCCCGGGCCCCGCGCTTCAATAGGCCCCACGCAACTCTCATCCGCCCCTGGCTAGGTATATTTATAGAAGTGAATACTGGTTTCCCACCTGATAGGTTGGAGCTATGGGTCATATAAAGCATTTATAACATTGTTACATAACACACGTAATGGCTTATTTGATAGTCTGTGTTGATATATATTGTATTTTACCTGTCTTCAAGAGACTGTCTATAGCAGCACCTGATCCTGCTGCTTAGTTGTATTAGTTGTTTTTACTGGAAACCTAACTGATCAAGGGTTAATAACGCAACCATAAATAGATGACTCATGCATTTTTAACTTAGACAAGCTTTAGACAAAAATAGAAATTATTAGTTTTTAGATGGTTTTGAGCTTTATATGACTCATGTATAATAGAAACATAATTATATATACCTAAAATCCTTGTCTATGGAAGAAGATGCCACTGCATAGTAAAATTACACCAGTGAGGCCATACCTAGAGTATTAATTATAAACAAGTCAAGGCATTTCAAGTAAAAAAAATATTTTAATACACTCAAGGAGAATTAGAGAGCAACAAAAATGATCAAAGGATTGGAGGAATGGACTTACTGTATGAAGAGACAGATAAAGATTTTTACCTTGCCTAAAAGAAGACACAGAATGGTAGATTTAAGTGTCTAAGAGTGTGAACCTCAAGGGCTGGACTTCCTGTGAGAGTCATTGGGCTGCATACATCCATGCAATGGAAGTGAGATGGTGAGAACCAACAGTGGCTTTATACCACATTTATGCCTCTACTACCCTGCAGATGCAAGGGGCTGCTTTGGCCCATTATACTGGTCTCAGTTGCTGTTACCTGTACCCAGGTGAAAACTGAAAAAGGCGGAATCATAGAATACTAGGACTGGAAGGGACCTTGAGAGGTCATCGAGTCCAGTCCCCTGCCCTCATGGCAGGACCAAATACTGTCTAGTCCATTCCTGATAGACATAGATCTAACCTACTCTAAAATATCTCCACATATGGAGATTCCACAACCTCCCTGGGCAATTTATTCCAGTGTATAACTACCCTGACAGTTAGGAACTTTTTCCTAACATCCAACCTAAACCTCCCTTGCTGCAGTTTAAGCCCATTGCTTCTTATTCTATCCTCAGGGGCCAAAATGAACAAGTTTTCTCCCTCCTCCTTATGACACCCTTTTAGATACCTGAAAACTGCTATCATGTCCCCCCTCAATCTTCTCTTTTCCAAACTAAACAAACCCAATTCTTTCAACCTTCCTTCATAGGTCATGTTCTCTAGACCTTTAATCATTCTTGTTGCTCTTCTCTGAACCCTCTCCAATTTCTCCACATCTTTCTTGAAATGCGGTGCCCAGAACTGGACACAATACTCCGACTGAGGTCTAACCAGTGCAGAGTAGAGCAGAAGAATGACTTCTCGTGTCTTGCTCACAACACACCTGTTAATGCATCCCAGAATCATGTTTGCTTTTTTTGCAATGGCATCACACTGTTGACTCTCATTTAGCTTGTGGTCCACTATCACCCCTAGATCTCTTTCTGCAGTACTCCTTCCTAGACAGTCGCTTCCCATTCTGTATGTGTGAAACTGATTGTTCCTTCTTAAGTGGAGCACTTGGCATTTGTCTTTATTAAACTTCATCCTGTTTACTTCAGACCATTTCTCCAATTTGTCCAGATCATTTTGAATTATGACCCTGTCCTCCAAAGCAGTTGCAACCCCTCCCAGCTTGGTATCATCTGCAAACTTAATAAGCGTACTTTCAAAAGAAGGAGTACGCCAGAAAGAGATCTAGGGGTTATAGTGGACCACAAGCTGAATGAATTATGTATATTCAAGCACACAAATAATTATTATCAATTTACCTAGTGTAACAGCCCTGTATTCCCAATCCTGCAGGAGTACCTTGTGGACCAGCGGGAAAGGTGGGAAGGGATAAAGGAGACCCTCAGGCCACATCTCCTAGGGAGCCCTGCCCCATGAAGGAACAGAACCTTGGACACATCCTGTTCGGCCTGGTGGCAAACAGGTCCAGAAGAGGAAACCCCTACTTGCGGAAGACTTGGAGGGCCATGTCCACTCTGAGGGATAACTTGTGGCTGCAAAAGACCTTCTTAGCTGATCTGCCAGAATGTTCTGGGACCCCGGGAGATAGGAGGTAACTGGGTGAATATCCGCCCCGATGCATAGCTCCCAGAGCTGTAGGGCTTCCTAGCACAGAGGAGGGGAGTGGCCCTACCTGTTGATATAATAAGTGACTGCTGTGGAAGAAAACAGACACTGCCAACATACTAGTTGGAGAATTCAAGGACCATCTTGCCCCAAACCAAAGGAGAAAGGTGCACAGGTGAGGAAGACTGCCCAAAGCTCCCTGACATTGATACACAGGGAGAGGTCATCCCTTAACCACATACGTTGAGTCTGCATGTCCCCAAGGTGGGCCCCCCCAACTAGTGTTAGATGCGTCCGTCACTCATCTGAGGGTAAGCAGAGGTCTGGTGAATGGAACTCTGGTGCAGATCACCTCCTCCTGAGTCCACCAGTCCAGAGAGCACAGGACATTGTGTGGAACTGTCACCTCTCTGCCAAAGAGTACAGGGACGGGTTGTGCACTTGCGCAAGCCACATCTGTAGAAGGTGAGTTGAATGACATAGGTGCATGCAGCCATCAGTCCCAGGAGACACATGCAAGCCATGGCCGTGGTCATCGGGAACTCCTGCATGCCCTGGACAGCCACTTTGATCACCAGGAAGCGGGATCTGGGAAAGGAGGCCATGGTTGACACTTGAGTCCAGGTGGGCCCCCACAAACTCTATGACCTGGGTTGGAACCAGAGTCAACTTGGCCACGTTCAGGAGCAGCCCCAGCTCGCGAAAAATGTCTTGCATTAAAGCGATGTGGGCTGATCCAATGACCGTCATGACCAGTAAGAAGGAACTGAGGGGGTGGAGGGCCAGCAGAGGTATATATTAGCTAGCCTAACAAGTACTGCTAAAGGAAAAACTTCTGATGACACGTGCATGCAGCATGCACACACCTATCTGGAACGGACATGAGCAATCACTCAAAGAACAAGGAAACTATGAGCTAAAGCTACCTATTTTCTCTTCTTGCTACTGTAGTAACTCTTTGAAGGACTCTGGAACAGGCACAGCAGACTAATTAAAAGAACAATAAATCTAACTTCTAAGCCAATGGCCTCCAACCTTTTTACATCCAAGATCACTTTTTAAATGACAGAACAAGCCAAGATCTACTGCCCCGCCTCTTCCTTGAAGCCCCGCCCTCTCTGTTCTCCTCCTCGCCATCACTTGCTATCCCCAACCCTTGCACTGCTGCTTTTTTCCCCCCAATTCTTCTGTAGGAAGAAATTTTTCCAACATTTGGCCTGTCTAGACTTGACCAAATGTCAGAAAAACCCCTTCTTTTGGAAGCCCCCTTATTCCTCATGGAAAGAGGAATATAGGGGTGACCAAAAGATCATGTTTGCTCTTCCACTAAAAGAAGTGAAAGAACAAACGCATCCCTGGACGCAGAAGAGTTTTTCTGGGGTATCTCCGGAATCCTGAAAAACTCCTGCAGTCTAGACATACCCTCGCTGGGTTGAGACAGGATGTGTAGTCTCTGAGGTGGGAATGAGGGATTTGGGTGCAGGAAGGGGTGAGAGGTGCAAGCTCTGGGAGGAAATCTGGATGCAGGAGGAAGTGGATAAGGGAACACTGGCTCGGGGAGGAGGCTCCAGGCCGGGCAGTGTTAAGGTCAGATGTAGGGTTAGGGTACTAAGTAAGCCACAGACTTCTGGATGTGAGGGTTCAGGAATTTGAGTTGGGGTATGTGAGGGGCTCAGGGCAGGGGGTTCCAGTGTATGACAGGCTGACATCTAGGGTCTGGGGGAAAGGGGAGTGCAGGAGTGTCATGATGCTTGGCCCCAATTGGGGGTTTGTTGGCCAGGCTTATTTTCAAATAAAATACTATGTCAATCACAAAAAGTTTTTGCTTTGTCTTTATTTCTGAGAAGGGCAGGGAACTGTTTGGACAGGGTACCAGTGGGAACAGGTTTCTGCGGCTGGGAACGGGAGAGGGGACAGGGTGCCGGGAGGGCAGGGGACAGGGTGCCAGTGGGGGCAGGTTTCTGAGGCTGAGGAGTGGGGAGAAGGAACAGAGGGCTGGGGAGAGGGGGCAGAGAGTCCTCCCAGGATTCTCCCTCCTCCCCGAGGGAAATCGGCACATGCCCCCTGCAGTGCAGCCAAAGCCCTACGGGTGCCTGCCTCGGGGCCAAACCCCCCTCCTGCGGTGCAGCCACCCCTCCCCCCGCCTCGGCCAAACCCCCGCGGGTGCCTGCCCTGGGCCAAACCCTGGGGCAGACCCCCACTTCCGCAGCGCAGGGAAACTCCTGCGCTAGATTCACCCCTCCAGCGCTGGCGGTGCAGGGAAGCCGCCGCACTCCTCCTCCAGGGCCAATGGCCCCTCCCTCAGTACTCAACAGAGCTGTGAGAGGGGAGCAGCCCGCGCGCTTCCAGAACCCCCGGAAGTGACGCGGGCTTCAGACAGGACTTCCGTCCACCCTGCAGGAAGCTGCCACTACACTAGAGGTAGGTGGGGGTGCCCGAACACCTCGCCATCGACTGGTCGAGGCCTCGCGATCAACCTGTCGATTACGATTGACGGGTTGGTGACCACGGATCTAAGCTATACTCATCATTACCGAAGTATCTGAACACTTTGAAAAAAGACAAAATTAGCAGGCCAAAAAAGTAACTCTTACAAAGCAAAATCTCCCCACTCTATTCTTAAAAAAAAAAGGGGAGGGGTTAGGACAATCATAATCATCCAGGACAACCCATCCTGCTCTGCACCCACTCCATCCCTTCCCCCAGACCTCCTCTTTGAGCAACATGCCACAGGGGATTACTGGGAGACACAGCATTGGCAGCAGGGGTCCCCTCACACTGTGGTGGTGGGATCCGAGCCCAGTTGCCAGACCCAGTGTTCAGCGGAGCGGAGTGGGCTGAGGCTAGGTGTTCTGCTTCCTGCTACTAAGTGAAGTGAAAGACTGGGAAGGAGAAGAGCAGAGCAGGCTCAGGCCAGAGTACTCCGCTTCCCATGGTTCTAACCACCACCGGTGAGTGCAGAGATGAGATCAGCCCTTGCTGCCAGTGCCAGGCTTCCCTCCTTCCCCAGTAATCTCCCACACTGCCCAAAACACAGTACCTGGGGTGGCTGCCCTAAACTGTCTAATGGAAGTGGTGGCTTTGGCTGGGACAGTTTTAAAATACCAAACATAAAATAACCTTCACTCAAAGATTATTATAAATTTACTAGAGGGATGCACTACCCCTCTGTCCACCATAGCCAGACTGTGGCCTCCCCTCCTACCCATGCAGCAGCAGGAGGAGGGGCCACCACCAACCCTTCCTGTGGCCCGATGGGCTTGCCCCAGGATTGGAGCCAGGAACAGGACACTGTGGCTAGATGGAGACTGGGTCCCTGATTGGGCAGGAGGAGGGGGCAGGAGCAGTCTCGGGGCAGGGAATCTGGCTGGGGGGAGGGTGCAGGAACAAGCTGAGGAAAGGGTGTCTGTCTAGAGTGGAGGGGACAGGAGCAGGCTAGGGGCAGGGGGCCTGTTCAGGGGGAAAGGTGCAAGAGCTGGGTTGGGGTAGGTGTCTGTCCCAGGAGAAGGGTTCAGGAGCAGTGTAGGCAGTGCAGGAGCACGGTGGGGGTGGGAGTGAGGATGCATGAGGCACTGGGGGTGCAGGGTCTGGGCATGAGGAGTTGAGGGGACACTTACTTTTTTTTGCACTATGCACCACTCCAGACACCACGTTGCTGTTCCCCCGCAGGAGGGAGAGGGAGCCAATGTCTTCCCCAGGAATTGAAATGGGTGGGAGGGGTGTTCGAATTTACGGGGGGTGGGGGGGGAGTCAGGGCGGATGAGGTGAGAATGTGAGAGTGAAGGTGGGCTGTATGTCACCACACTAAAAATTGAAAAATGCTTCATGACCATTTTATTAGATTTAACTCACGTTTTAACATCGCACAAATTAAAGTTGGTTACTCAAGCCTTCCATGAAGCACTACGTCTACATCCTTCTTGGTTTCTTGTTATAATTTTGCACAACTCTGTTAATGAACTTCTCGAATGCAATGCGTTCATCTTTGGTGGCTTCTCCAGTGTCCGGTACGTCCATTCCTTCAGTTGATATGCTCATTAGTTCATTCACATGATCAGGCACAAGGCAACTTCTTTCACAACACAAACTTCTATTCAGTGATGAAAAAGAATGCTCAACTGTAGCTGTTGTGACTGGGAGTAGCAAGAGATGAATTCCTACTTCTTTCATCCCAGGAGACATAACGCAAAGATTTGGTCGAGCCACTAGTGATGATAAAAAAGAAGTTGAAGTCAAATCTTCATTTATTCGTTGTATGATATTCCACTCTGTGTTCAAATTCTCTATTCTGTCCTGAGCACATGGCAGCCCCATTGCTGGTAGTGCCTCTCTCCACTCAACTGTCAGTGTTTTGTAGGACAGGCATCTGTAAAAGCTACGTAGAGGTTGAGTAGAATCTATAAGTCGCTGTTGTAGATTTTTAAGAAATCAAGTCTGTGTACTTTTTCAGTTGTCTTAAACACTTCTTGTCCTCTTCACTTAAGGATTCAATATAAATGCCTTCATTAGTCAACTTCTGGACTGAAATCTTTGCTTCTTCCAGTACTTTTTCAATGGATAGATTGACCCAGATATACCTTCTGTTGCTGGATCTACTACTGTTGTAGCAGATGCCTGGATGGCATTGTTTAATGACCTAAGTGGTTTCAACAGTAGATTTACGAGAGAGAATGGCAGTAGTCTTCTCTGAACATTCATTGTGCCACTGTTCACTCCGTCACTCTGTTGTCAATGGCCCTGTGCCATCACCTTCTGCTGCCACCTGCCACTGTGACCTCTGCGAGTTGGTTTCTTGAGGTTCCAGCCAGCTCTCAGTGATTTCAGCTGAGCTCTCAGTGGGGGAACCTGGCTGCTAGTACAGTCTGGGCTCTCTCTTACACAAAATCACTGTACCCACAGGAACACTCTCCCCACAGCAGGACTAAGCACTTAGAGCTGATTATCAGTGATTTCAGCTGTAGTGGTCACTTAACAAAAGACTATATAGGGAGCCTAATCAGCTCTTGTCTTTAAACAGTGGAGAGGGGCAGGTCATATAGTACTTGTGATTCAGAAAGACCATCAAGTAAAACATCTGTCCCCACCCTCTCTCTTGATGCCCTCAATCAGTACAGGTTAAGTACAGTTCTACTACCCTTTAGTCATACAATAAGAGCAACAACATTTCATTCCCCCCTCCATCCCTTGCATTCAGTGATTTGTATCCCAACCCCAGCCAAAATCTATCACTTGGACAACACAGCTGTTTGCTAGATACCTAGGTAGATTAGGTGTGACTGTAAATACAATCTGGTCCTGAAGCCTTTTCCCCCAGCTCATCACTAGCAGTCAAGGAGAGCTCATTTTGACTTTGCTTACAAATCATAATTTGAAATTATTAGGTTGGCCAACATCACCAAAATGAATGCATTGACATTGTCATAAAAAACAACAGCTGTATAAGGAAGCTAGTCTATGTTCGTGCTTTTCAGATCTATTACACTTTTTCAGATACACATATCTTATCACACACTGTATATGCTTTTAAAGTGTGTATTAATGTTTCAATTTCAATTCAAATTTCCAAACAATCACTAAATTGGCATGTAACTAGTTCACAAAACTGGGAGCCATGGGGGGTGTAGGGAAATCCGTGGAGGGAGTGACAACATGCACACTTCCCTGCAAGCTGGATCCAGCACAGAGCTGCAGGGCTTTGTCCCTGCCCCCATGGGAAGCTGGTGTTGGTGCTTCAACCTGGGGGGAGGTGGGAGGGGGAGAGAGCATGAAACTGGAGTGCCAGTGCAGGCTCCCTGCTGGGGGGGGGGGGGAGCAGGCAGGCTGAGCTGGATCTGGTGAATGAGGTGGCTGAGTGGAGGGGCAGGAGCAAGGAAACAGCCAGCAGGGAAAGCCACATCCTACTGCTGTGGAACATGCTACCCATGGGGCTCTACCTACCCTTGCCTCCAGCCTGTTGATGCTGACATGATTACCTCACTCTCTCCTCCTGCAGGACATTTTTTATATAGATATAGATGAGATATAGATAGAAAAATCATTACCCGCTCACAAAAACAAGTGAGCAGCACATAAGAAGGCAAGCTCCGAATGTCCTGCATTTCTGACACACTCAAAGCTCCTCAGCTGGGAATTTAAGTTTGTTTAGCAAGGCGGATAATTTTTCCACCCATGTAACTGACTAGTAACTTCAAGCCAAACATCTGGGCATCAGGACCTGTCAGCAACTGACTTTATTTTATTTGTTCAGTGCGGTGGGAGCGGTCCCGGTCTCTGGATATCAGAGAGAAAAGGTGGGTCCTTTCCTCGACCTCTTTTTTGTCTTTGGGGCATTCAGTTTAGTTTCTTACGTGCCGGCAACATCAGAGCTGCCAACAAGCCTAAACTACCAATGGGACATGCCGGCTCCGTTCACCCGGCCTCTCCTTACCTTTCTCAGGCCCCTCTCTTGAGCCTGGTGCCTCATGGACGTTGCCAAGGAGTTCGCTATTTAGTGCTGAGGGAGGGAGGGAGGAGACTGCCCCCTCGGCTACAAAGGCGAGTGTGGGGCCGGGGCGTGCGTGTGCTTGGCGCTAGCGCTCTGCCGGTCTCTCGGGGACAACTCGCCTCCTGGCGGACGTACAGGCCAAAGCGCTTGCTACCGGCCCCGCCAGGCTGGGGGCTGCGCCACAGCGACACCTGCCGAGCAGCGACTCCCCTCACTGCAGCCGCGCACAGTAGCCGGGAGCGATCGCACTCCACGGCCTAGTCCCGCCCCTCGCGGCTATCAGCTCCGCCCCCTCAGCCATCCGTCCCGCCCCCTTCCATCTCCCCGCTCTCACAATCCGCGCTGCTCCTCGCCCCTTTCCTCCCGCCAACCAATCAACAACCTTTTCCGGTGCGTACCCCGCCCCTTCCGTTCCCGGTTCCCCCGGTGAAGCTGTCGCAGGGATCAGCTGACTGGGAGCTCACGTGACTCGCTAACTGCTCCGAGGGGTGGCGGGCGCTGTTGTCACGGGAGGATGGAGCAGTGACGGGTAAATACCCACCGGGCGCGCCAGTGGGATCCGCCCCGCCCCCTCTCTGCCAGGCCCGGCAGCTCCGGGGCCACCGGTGAGTGTGGAGAGGGCAGGGAGGCGCCGTCCCGGAGGCGCAGCGTGGAAGGGCCCGGCCGGGTGCGGGGTGGGACTTGGCCCGGGTGAATGGGGCTGCTGCGGTGTCAGGGCTGGGAACGGGTCACCCCACCGACCATGGAGCCCTTCAGGAGGCCTGGCTTCAGCCCCTCGCTCATTGGATTGGGGAAGAGGAGAGGAGAAGAGAGAGTCCCCGGGCGGGCCTGGCTGCGACTCCTCGGTGGATTGCGAGGGGAAAGGACGCGGAGGGAAAAGACTCCCCCAGATAGCTAGCCCTCGCCTCCGTCCCCGCCGAATAGGAGATAAGGCTGAAACTTAAATTTGGTGTAGGATGTGTGCTGTCAATATAGTCATTTTTTTCTACTGAGTATTTTTAAAAACCATGGTGGCTGACCCTCAGTTTACCCAATGCTTAAAAAAGACCTTTGCCGTAGTCCCTAAAGTGCAAAAAACAACACCCTTCCCCTGAGCTGCATAAAGAGGCCTTCTTGTCAGTAAACCTGTGCTCCACTCAGGCTCATGGAAAATCATACTCTAAACTTAGTGATTTTTGGTCCTAGAGTATTTTATTGTCCAATGAAACACTAAATACCTCTTGATTTTAAACTGTTGTTTAGTCAGATAATAACAGACATTCTTAGGCTCTTGAGGTCTCCAAAAGTTTCAGTTATTGGGGATCATTACAGGCCCTGTTCTATCCTGCCTGAGTCCATCAGTTGTAAATGCAGAAGCTGTGTGTGTGCAGGGTTATATGCTGAGAACTTGTTGTTTCTAGCAACTGGTTCATGGCCATGAACTTCATCTGATCTGAAATATCAAGGGGTTGAAAATGAAACCTTTGCTGTGTTTTTTGTCTTGTGTAAATTTAAGTGAAGCTTTTGTGCAAATCTGGAAATGATTAAGATTCTCCACTTATGGGCACTGAGTCAAATGGAGCACTGTAGTCTACTTGTAATATGGTCTTATGATGTTGTTTAAGTAAATGTGTTTTTCCCCAGCTTGTTTGTACAAAGTTTACATTTCCTCAAATTCTTTCCAGTACAAACATCACTTTCTTGCCATGGCAGACTTCCCTTTTTTAAATGTATAGACAGTAGTAGCAAAGCAGTACATACCCAGAATTGATTTCTGGAAACAATAATGAAGGCATATAGAATAGGAAGGAACCTCAAGAGATCATCAAGGTCTGTCACTTGTATGGTAGATGTTTGTCTAACCTGCTCTTAAAAATCTCCAATGAGAGAGATTCCACAACAGCACTACAAAATGAATGTCAGTGAACTATGGAAATACAACCTAGATGGAGTTACTATATGTAGAGCCCTGTGCGGATACAAAATTAGTATTGACATCTGCAAAGTCTTGGTGGAAAACTGAAACGAAGTCATGAAGCACTTCCACCATTTCTACCTTTTCTGTTACTGTTTTTTTCTTTTGAAACGAGTAAGGTACCTATCCCATCTTTGGTCCTCATCTAATCTATTTGTATATATGTAAACTTGCAATAATCTTAGTAAAGATGGAAGCTGAATGTAAAACACTCTGACTCAATCTAGGAAAATGCCGTATAAAATACATGCCATTTAAGGTACTATTTTGGTTAGGGATATCAACATATAGTCAACTATACAGTTAACCAATAAGTCTAGGCTTATCCGTTAATCTTGTCAACTACATGCTAGGGATGTTAAATTTCAATCAACTAATTGAGTATTCAATAAAATTTCCATCGACTACTGGGTTAGTCAATAAGAGGTGGGTAGGTGGGTGAAGTGCTTGCTATCCTATTGCGCCTTTGCTTTGAACATAAGAATGGCCATACTGGGTCAGACCAAAGGTCCATCCAGCCCAGTACCCTGTCTGCCGACAGTGGTCAATGCCAGGTGCCCTAGAGGGACTGAACCAAACAAATAATGATCAAGCGATCTCTCTCCTGCCATCCATCTCCAGCCTCTGACAAACAGAGGCTCAGGACACCATTCCTTACCCATCCTGATTAATAACCATTGATGGATTTAACCTCCATGAATATAATTAGTTCTCTTTTAAACTCTATTATAGTCCTAGCCTTCACAACCTCCTCAGGCAAAGAGTTCCACAGGTTGACTGTACGATGTGTGAAGAACTTCCTTTTATTTGTTTTAAACTTATCAGTTAACTTATCAGTTAACTGGATAGTTGACTATATGTTGATATCCCTAACCAAAATAGTACCTTAAATGGCATGTATTTTATACGGAATTTTCCTAGATTGAGTCAGAGCGTTTTACATTCACCTGCACATTAATTTCATTTGGTGGCCCCTAGTTCTTATATTACAGGAACAAGTAAGTAGCTTTTCCTTATTTGCTTTCTCCACACCACTCATGATTTCATATACATCTATCATATCCCTGCCTTAGTCTCCTCTTTTCCAAGATGAAAAGTCCTAGTCTTTTTAATCTCTCTTCATATGGCATCCGTTCCAAACCCCTAATCATTTTAGTTGCCCTTCTCTGAACCTTTTCTAATGCCAGTATATCTTTTTTGAGATGAGGAGACCACATCTGTACACAGTATTCAAGATGTGGCGAACCATGGATTTATATAAGGGCAATAAGATATTCTCTGTCTTATTCTCTATCCCTTTTTTAATTATTCCTAACATCCTATTTGCTTTTTTGACTGCTGCTACACACTGCGTTGACATCTTCAGAGAACTATCCACGATGACTCCAAGATCTCTTTCCTGATTTGTTGTAGCTAAATTAGCCCCCATCGTATTGTATGTATAGTTGGGGTTACTTTTTCCAATGTGCACTACTTTATATTTATCCACATTAAATTTCATTTGTCATGTTGTTGCCCAGTCACTTTATTTTGTGAGATCTTTTTGAAGTTCTTCAGTCTGCTTTGGTCTTAACTGTCTTGTGCAGTTTAGTATTGTCTGCAAACTTTGCCACCTCACTGTTTACCCCTTTCTCTAGATCATTTATGAATAAGTTGAATAGGATTAGTCCTAGGAATGACCCTTGGGGAACACCACTAGTTACCCCTCTCCATTCTGAAAATTTACTATTTATTCCTATCCTTTGTTTCCTGTCGTTTAGCCAGTTATCAGTCCATAAGAAGACTATCCCTTTTATCCCATGACAACAGTTATACTTCTTCTATACAGCATCTTCACTACTGTCCATTCTTTACTTCATACTGCATATATGGTTTTAAGAAAATATGCATAGTAATGAAGAAAGGACTATATAGATGTGGCAACAGGCATGTTCCAAAACATTGATAAATTTCACCTGTTCAAAAATTCTTTGAGACTTGACTTTCGGTTTCAAAGAGGTCTTGTACATTACATTCCATCCCTTGTGCCTAGTGTAGTTTAATCATATTTCAAAATCTAATTATTGTGATGCCAAAATTGTTAGTTCTATTAGAATTTCTCTATAATACACACACCTAAAATTGTATTAATATATATTTTGAAAATAAAGAAACATCTGGATATTTCTGTGACAGCTTTTGTAATTTAGTAGTATCAGGCATGTTTATAAAGGAGTATCAAGGAAAATTCAGTATAATAATGCTGTTTAGTCAATGACACTAATATGCGAATTAAGTTGTAATAGTATTCCTGTAAAATTCTAGAGTCTTTTTATTATAAACAAGAATAGACGTTATCAGTAGTACTGAAGTGTTGAATTGAGTGAGGAGCATTTTTTGAGTCAGAGACCACTGACTCTCAGAAAAATCAGTTGGGGGCTGCACAGAAATGAGAAGCAAAAAAAAAAAAAAAAAAAAACACCTCTCACTAACATGGCTTCTGTCAAGGCTGATTCCCCACTCTGACATGATAAATGCAGAAGGGGGGCCCACAAAAGTACCCCAAAACCTTCTCTCTCCAGTCTTTGGTATAAAACTTCCCCCCACAATCCTAAAAACCTAGATTTTTGGGGTCAAAAAAATCCACTGCCACCATCAAGTGCTTTTGAACCCACAAACAGGGGTGGACACTTGAAACCAACCCCAGGCCACCGCAAGCTGTTTTCTCCAAAGAACTTGAAAAAGAGAGAGAAAATATAAACTGCAGTCTGTGGTAGCTGCCCTCTAGTCAGAGGCATGCAGATATCCACAGACAGATTTTCCAGGATGGAGAACTGAACCAATACCAGGTTAATAAAAAAAAAACAAAAAACCTGTTGTTATGAAAACTATACTCCTGTTTCAAGCATAATGACTAGATGGAAAAGTCACCAATTAATATACTCATGGGGGACTCCCATGGGCCAAAACTTAGTTAAAAAAGGGAGGAAAACCCATTTCTAAATGCACAGACATCAGATTCCCATTCCCAAACCATAAAGCAATAACACCTAACGGATTTATCTAGACTTTGTACTACTTACAGATGGTGAAGAGTCTTTTCTTGGAGAGGGACATATTCTCTGTCCCCCTCAGTATCTGGAGAGTCAACTGCCCAGGGACAAAGTAGGGAAAAACCAAACATTCCTTTGTCCCTGTTTGAAATTCCTATCTGCATTTCTATTGGCTGAATGCTACCTGGCTAGATATACGGACATAGTTAACCCTTAGTCCCCAGGCTACTGGCCATCCCGCATGACCATGACAGCCTCTGACTGAGAAGTATTTCTGAAGCAAGATTTTAACATACATTTTGTGACTCTAAACTGGATATAATGAATTTGGTCTTTCTGTAAAAGACCTTATTTTTTCTCGGACTTGTAAATTCAGCTATTAAGCTTCATAGTTTTACATGAGATTACATGTTAGCTCTGGTATACACTAGGGAGTTATTTCGAAATAACCCCTCTTATTTTAAAGTAATAAGCGGAGCATCCACACTACCAAGCCCATTATTTCAAAATAACGGGTGGTTATTTTGAAATATGTATTCCTGCTTTCCTCGGGGATTAAGCTTATTTTGAAATAGTTTTTTTGGGAGTTATCTTTTCGAATTTAGTTATTTCCTAGTGTGGACATGCCCTTACAGTGTAATTAAGTGGATAGGAGTTTTTCAGTCTTTTTTGATAGAATTGGCCAGTTAATTTGACAGTTAAATAAGTTGTCAGTTATTCACTATAGAATTTAAAATAGAGTAAGAAATTGGAGTGAAAAGTCTACAAGAAACTTTGCTTTGTATACTCCAGTTTTCTTTTTTCTGTGTGACTGCTTACACTTTTTTCTCTCCACTCTCCATTGTATTGTATTAGCAGCAAAATTTACTAGTATCTCTGAAATACTGTGTGCCAGCATTTGAAATCAGGATAATCTTTGGTATAACTGCTACCAGCATTAGTGTAAGGGCCTGATGATTCTGGTTTTGTTTAAACAGATTAAAGTTGTGTTTGTTTATATAACGGTTTTCCAGTATTTAAAAGTGATTGCCTGCAAAACCATCTATCTACATATTTGAGGTCACTTGCCTTCAAAGCTGATAGATATTAGTCTCACTTATCACAATGTCTCATCTATCAGCAGACTTTAAAATGTACCCAATGTTTACTAGCCTAAAACCAAAATCTAACAGTGTACAGTGGGGAAAGAAGTGTGTGTGACAGCACTCACATGCAATTTAAAGGAACAAAACAGTGACTTACTGTTTAATTGCAACTGTATTGATGTATGAGGAAGAAATAACTCGCTTAATATCTCCTTCTTTTGTTCTGCCTTATTTTCCTTCTTATAGCCAAATCCCTGCAAGCTGCATGGAAACTTTTTAAAGACACCATAATAGAGGCCCAACTTAAATGTATACCCCAAATTAAAAAACATAGCAAGAGACCTAAAAAGGAGTCACCGTGGCTTAACCACATGTAAAAGAAGCAGTGAGGGACAAAAAGGTATCTTTTAAGAAGTGGAAGTCCAATCCTAAAGATAAATAGAAAGGAACGTAAACACTGTCAAATCAAGTGTAAAAATGTAATAAGAAAAGCAAAAAAAGATTTTTGAGGAACAGCTAGCCAAAAACTCAAAAAGAAATAACAAAATGTTTTTTAAGTACATTAGAAGCAGGAAGCCTGCTAAAAAACCTGTGGGTCCCCTAGATGATCGAGAGATAAAAGGAGCAATCAAGGACGATAAAGCTATTGTGGAGAAACTAAATGATTTCTTTGCTTCAGTCTTCACAGCTGAAGACATTGGGGAGATTCCCAAATCTGCTCCGTCCTTTGTGGGTGATGAATCTGAGGAACTGTCCCGGATTGAAGCGTCATTAGAAGAGGTTTTGGAACAAATAGAAAAACTTAATGTTAACAAATCTCTGGGACCAGATGGCATTCATCCAAGGGTTCTAAAAGAACTCAAATTGGAAATTGCTGAACTATTATCTGTGGTTTGTAACCTATCCTTTAAATCGGCTTCCATGCCTAATGACTAGAAGGTAGCCAACATGACACCAATATTTAAAAAGGGCTGTAGAGGCGATCCTGGCAATTACAGACTGGTAAGCCTAACTTCAGTACTGAGCAAATTAGTCGAAACAACAGTAAAGAATAAAATTGTGAGGTATATAGAAGAACATAATTTGTTGGACAAAAGTCAACATGGTTTCTGTAGAGGTAAATCATGTCTTACTAATCTATTAGAGTTCTTTGAAGGGGTTAACAAACATGCGGACAAGGGGGATCCAGTAGATATAGTATACTTAGATTTTCAGAAAGCCTTTGACAGGGTCCCTCACCAAAGACTCTTGTGTAAATTACATGGCCATGGGATAAGAGGGAAGGTCCTTTCTTGGATTGAGAACTGGTTAAAAGACAGGGGACAAAGGGTAGGAATAAATGGTAAATTTTCAGAATGGAGAGGGGTAACTAGTGGTGTCCCCCAAGGGTCAGTCCTGGGACCAATCCTTTTCAACTTATTCATAAATGATCTGGAGAAAGGGGTAAGCAGTGAGGTGGTAAAGTTTTCAGATGATAGATAACTGTTTAGGATAATCAAGACAGAAGCAGTCTGTGAGGGACTCCAAGAAGATCTCACCAAACTGAGTGATTGGGCAACAAAATGGCAAATGAAGTTTAATGTGGATAAGTGTAAAGTAATGCACATCGGGGAAAAATAACCCCAACTATAGGTACAGTATGATGGGGGCTAATTTGGCTATGACAAATCAGGAAAGAGATCTTGGAGTTATCGTGGACAGTTCTCTGAAAACTTCCACACAGTGTGCAGCGGCGGTCAAAAAGGCAAATAGGATGCTAGGAATTATTAAGAAAGGGGTAGAAAATAAGACACGGAATATCTTACTGCCCCTGTATAAAACTATGGTACGCCCACAGCTTGAATACTGTGTACAGATGTGGTCTCCTCACCTCAAAGATATTTTGGCCTTGAAAAGGGTTCAGAAAAGGGCAACTAAAATGATTAGGGGTTTGGAACGGGTCCCATATGAAGAGTGGTTAAAGCGACTGGGACTTTTCAGTTTAGAAAAGAGGAGACTGAGGGGGGATATAATAGAGGTATATAAAATCATGAGTGGTGTGTAGAGGGCGGATAAAGAAAAGTTATTTATTCTATTATGGGAACTAAGAACTAGAGGACACCAAATGAAATTAATGGGTAGCCGGTTTAAAACTAATAAAAGAAAGTTCTTCACACAGCATGTAGTCAACCTGTGGAACTCTTTGCCAGAGGAGGCTGTGAAGGCTAGGACCAGAGTTTAAAGAGAAGCTAGATAATTTCATGGAGGTTAGGTCCATAAAAGGCTATTAGCCAGGGGATAGAATTGGTGTCCCTGGCCTCTGTTTGTCAGAGGCTGGAGAAGGATGGCAGGAGACAAATCGCTTGATCATTGTCTTCAGTCCACCCTCTCTGGGACACTTGGTTCTGGCCACTGTTGGCAGACAGGCTACTGGGCTAGATGGACCTTTGGTCTGACCCACTACGGCCGTTCTTATGTTCTTATGTATGTTCTTATAATAGATTATTGTGTCTATTTTCCTGGGCTGTCTAGAATCTGTTTGCTTTTTTTCCTTTCTCTCACTACCTTCATATCATGCGTTATCTACACTGTTCTCTCTGCCTTTTTCTCTGTATTTGCTGTCTCCATCGCATCTCTCACCAATTTTTTTTCCTATTGTGCATTTCTCTTCTAATTTATTTGGAAATCTTGCCAGATCCTAAATAATAGCTATGTTAATTTACCTCCCCCCCCCCTTCCCCTTCCTCCATCCCCCTTCTGTTCTGAAATTTGATTTGTCCTTTTCATATGTGTTCATTTTTTTAATTGTATCCTTTGGTATATATGGTTGTGACAATTTTTTTTCCACTATTTGATCTGAGGAAGTGGGTCTGGCCCACGAAAGCTCATCACCTATTAAACCATCTTGTTAGTCTTTAAAGTGTTACACAGTCCTGTTTTTTGTTACTAGTCAAAGGCTGATAGAACTGTGTGAGGTAATAACCAGGAAGGAAGCCAATGTCATCCTGAAACTGATGAAAAATAGAAGGGTGCTGGAATTCCTACCCTGTTTGAGGGCTTCCGTTTCTTATAAACCTCTGGCTAAATTTGAAGATGTGCTGTTTTCATTCTGGCTACTGAAAAAGAAAAGGAACACTTGATTTATGATCCCTGACTAATATAAAAACACTTGGCTGCTAATGAAGATGTGCATGGCTCTCCACTGCTTTCCCATTCCCTCCACTTTTAGTCTTCTTTGAGGATGGTAATGGAGTATTTCTCTGCTACTGTGCTCTCCCATTGGTGTAATAGTGTCTTCAATTAAAGAGCACCTGCACTTCTGTGCATGAAGACAAATCCTCAGTCTTCTTTCCAGTGAATGGCTCCATGATTTCTCAAGCAGTAAAAGTAGAATGAAACTGATCCGATTTTTTTCACTTTCATTGTTGCTCACAATTTTCTTAATTATCACTTTTCACATTACTTCAACTCGGGTCTGCTTTGAGCAGTAGCAGAGGCACTGGAGCTCTGTGCAAATTTCAGATCACAGCACTGTACTGGTTTACATTTTTTGATTGGAAGAATATCTTTTATATCAAAAACTATTTTTCAAAAAAAGGCAGATATTGATGGGCCTTGCCTGGAAAAGCTTCCTTCTTACCATAGAGCAAGATGGCAATTTAATTTTTCAAGACTGGAGTTGTGACATTTAAAATGCAACTTACTACCATCTGCAAAAAAATAAAATAATTATTTTAGGATCCCAATTTGAGCAACTGATATGGCCACATCCCTTTTCTCGTGCTAGTATGAAAGTATTGTTACGGCTAGTCTGCACTAGAAAGCTAGATTGATTCAATTATGTCTCTTGGAATGTGGAAAATTCGCAACTTTGAGATATGTAGGTAAGCCAACCTAAGACCTGGTGTAGACTAGTGTTAGGTTGATTGAATTCTTCCATTAGCTTTCTATCTACTTCCTCTGAAGGAGGTAGCTTTATGACAGTGATGGAAGAACGCCTTTCATTGATGTATTAAAAAACTATAGTGAAGCATAACAGTGACACAGCTGCAGATGTGCCACTATAGTGTTTTATTTTAAATCAAAACCAATCTTGGTTATCAGAATGAGGAATTGAATACAACAGTGTAACCTTCTTTATTTTTTATTTTACCAGCTGAATTAGAAATCTATTATAAGTCCCTCTCTTCAGTAGTTTATAGTTTAATTGCCATAGACTAAATGTTAGTGTTAAAATAGCACAGACTGCCTTTGAAAGCTATTTGTAAAAATCCTTAAGACTTGAAATTTTGAAGCCAGTCTAAATTCAGTTTTTTTCAGAAAAAAGTGGTAAACATTTAAAATAGTTTGATTGGTGAATGTTGTGTTCTTTCACAACAAAGAATTTGAGACCATGTCACTATGAAGATGTAACTGTTCATTTCACTAATCATATCTGAGACATCTTTTGGAAATATTTTATAACACATGCACGAGGAGACTTTCAGCTTTCAGTGGAAACATATAATGTTCCACTTGTTGTGAATGAGTCAGATTTGGTTTTGCTGGGATATTTGCTTGCACTGTTTTCTCAAGAGCTACTTCCTTGTTCTGCAGTGATGCCTTCTTGTTTAGTTTCTTCAGTTTCCTGCAAAGTCTGTTTTAAAAATGGTGTTTGACTAGAATTTGAAAGTACTAAAACTTCAAGTGTAGCAAATGAAAATAACACAAGTGACTTTAGCATTTCAGATGTCTGGGAATGTGTGTCTTTAAACTGAAGTCTTTTCCTGGGGGATATGGTTAAGAGGCGGGAGAACAATGGTGTTTTGTCCTGTGCAGTGGCAGACCAAAAGCTGAATGGGAGTTTCCAATCAGGAGATATTGCGAGCAAATGTTGGCTGTAAATGGTTTGAGTGCTATACAGTAAATTGAAGCCACCCTAACACTGTTTTCAGATAAAAAACACAAATGATGTAAAAGGTGGTTGGAATAAAGAACCCCCAATGCATCAAACAATTTGTTTCTATAAACACACTTACAAAGCAGAGTGAGGACAGTGGAGGAGGAATCTAATGTTGCATCAGAAAAGGGGCCACTGGATTTTTGTCATATATTAAGGCAGGTGTGGGCAATAATTTTTGAGGGGGCGCACTCCAAGAATTTTGAAAGTGGTCAAGGGCTGCACTCTTCCATGATATTAATAGAGGAGATTGGGTGCAGAAGGGAGCTTGGGGTAAGGGAGGGAAGCAATTGTGACCTGTGGCACTGGGGTACCGGGGGTTGGATTGTGACCTAGAGCAGGAGGGGACTATGTTCTGGGGCAAGGGATTGGGGTGCCGGATCTGGGTGCAGGAAGGGGACAGTGTTCTGGGGCAGGGGATTGGGGTGCCGGATCTGGGTGCAGGAAGGGGACAAAGGATGTGGGTATGTGGAGTAAGGGAGCAGGAATGAGGGGCAGATGGTTGGGGAAAGGAGGGACTGGGGTGCCAGAGGAAGCCTGTGGCCAGGAGACTTGCCAGCCAGCAGCCAGTTCTTGAATTAGCCTCCCTGCCCGTCCCGTCCCCCCGCACAGGCTACAGCTGTACTTTGTGAATAACTATGAGCCCCTTATGCTTTGTGGCTGCCTGTTATTGAAACAGACAGCTCCATTGGCCAGTTTCCCATTGAGCAGCTCTTAAAGCTTCCCGCAGGGATAGCAAGCACCCATCCATCAACTAATCAAGTAGTCATTGGAAAGTCCATCAGCTACTCAATTAGCTGATTATCCGCAATTTAACATCTCTAGCCCAAACCCCTCTATCCTGGCTCACCCCAGAGCCTGCTGCCTTCTCCCACACCCCAACACCCTGATCCCTTCATTTCACAAAACCACTCAGAGCCGCCTCCTCACACTCTGAACCTCTTGGCCCCAGCTCAGAGCCCACTCCTGGACCCCAAACTTTTCATCCCTGGCCCCACTCCAGAGCCCATACTCCCTTCCATTCCCCAAGCCACTGCCCCAGATTGGTGAAAATGAGTGTGAGAGAGGAAGTGGGGATGGAGTGAGCGGTCTCAGAGAAGGGGCAGGGGATGGGGCAAGTGTGTTTGGTTTTGGGCAGTTAGCAAGTTGGCAACACTAAATATAGCTAGCATATTTTCATGTAGATTCTTAGGCTTTATGTAATACAAAATTACCCCCCTTTTCCCTGCATTATACACTCATGGACAAAAAATCATTGCAATTATGTGCCACATTCTGCTACTGCATTAAATAGCTTCCTTTATAAGGTGGATCTCTACAACAAACTGAAGTTCCTTTATAAGCAGGATCATGATGGTAAAAGGGCATATTTCAGGAGTTTATAAAGGAAGAAAATAAATTGGCAGTTGTAATTTAATAAAATCTGTGTGGGCAGACAGCAGAGTTTAGTAATATATGTCTCATCCTGTTTATCTCCTAATTGGAAGGGACTTGCATTAATTTGGAAGTCATATAATCAAGGGGAAATATGTGGGTTTTTATGTACAGTAAAGCTTTGCTAACCCACACACTGATTGTTATAGATATGGCCCCTTTCTCAGCAAAGATTACAAGTGGTTAATAAGGGCTCATTAAACTTCACTACTTTTCCAAAATATTCTATAGGGAAAAAATAGGAATTAACAGAACCAAACCATAATTATCAAATAAACAAAGTACACTTAGTGATGTGCCAATTAAAGTCCAGTAAAACTCAGTAGGGTTGGTCTGTTTTTTATGTCTAGAACAGTGCCTAAGTACTTCCTCTTTGATCTTTTTTGAAACGTTTACTTGTCTTCTCACTGTAATTTTCTTTCAGTTCTTGAATTGTTGTAATGAACAACAGTCTATTATGTGTGCAGTTTTGTAAAGTACAATGATAAATGAGATCAGAGATGTAGTAAGAAATTCCCTACTTAAGTTAGCCACTTGGAAAATCTGCTTAAGTTCAGAGCAGTGAACGGTTTAAAATTACTTCATTGTCAAGCAATAGCTCTTCAAGTGTGTTTTCGGCGGGGGGAGGCGGGAGAAGTGGTCAGGCAAAAATCACCTTACTGAGCACATTTGCTCTCCTTATATATTCAGATGTATTATTACTTGCTGTTCAGGCTTTTTAAAAAAAATCCTTATTTATATTGATGCATGGCTTTGGGAGTTTGAGCTGAATTATTGTCAGTTGTGTACCTTCAGTTAACTTGTAAACTACGTCATATTGGGGATTCAGTGTATTTGAAATAATCCATTTTACGTTGCAATTTCTAGGGTAAGTTTGCAAGTAGTTGAAGAGTTAAAATAAACATAACGTTACCTTTTTTGTAGCAATTTCTTTGCAGTGTGTTGAACTGTACTCTGAGAACATAGGAGATTGTTTTAAGGTTACTACTTCAAGGGACAGTAATCTGTGGCTAAGCATAGATTCTTTTTCCCCCCAGTGTCTCGCATCTATCTTCAGAAATATCAAGTGTCAAGATAAAGTGACAAAAATGACAGAGTTCTGGCTTATTTCTGCTCCTGGGGAGAAAACATGTCAACAGACATGGGAAAAACTACATACTGCAACTACAAAAAATAATAATCTCTCCACCAATTCAAAGTTCAATATCCCTGACTTAAAGGTACGTACAATACTCAGTCACAGTTCATATTTTCTTTATCTAATTCAGGTTTCTTCTTCTACAAAAACTTAGTGATCTTAATATTTCTAATTAGTTCTTGGGGATTTAAACAGTAGAACTTTAATGAAGGAAATCACAGATTAGTAGGAGTTTATGTAAAATTGAACTCCAGAGATAAATTCATTTAGAGAAAAATACCTGAAATTCAGCTTTTCTCTTTCACATATCCTGAGTTCTGGATTCTACTCTGTAAGACTTGAAGATGCTATAATTCCATTCCCTCCGTTCTTCTAGATCTGGCAGCTGCTTCTGGAAACCATGACACAGTAGTTAAATGGAGGAGAAGTTGTAACTATATTTGATCAATTGCGATTTGTAATATGAGCTGTCTGGTGTTAAGGTTTTCTGTGGTTCACTTCTGAATTGTCTGCTACTCCTTTTTTCACCTGAGATGCCATGTAATGGGCTTGATTAAAATCAGATTCTTTCAGACAGAGCCTATCCAGACACAGCACTTCCTCCTTTAGTGCAGATGGTGCTGCTTCTTTGCCAAAGTATTTCATAGAAAAATTACTTCTGTTAGCATTCTTCACCCTCCCCGAAATCTGCACACAATAATTTAAAATTTGACATTTTTGTCAAAATAACTGAAGCTGGTGTGATATTCTTTTTTTATTTTAGTAATCTGATTTGAAATATCTGTCAGCAGACATTTCTAACAATACAGACAAAGATTCAGGATTTTTTTTTGACAAACTGATTCCTTGCCAGGTATATTAGTAAAGAACATTGAGTAATTCATTCACTTTACAATACATAAATGTATTTATCACGTTCCTCAGAATCAGAGCAAAGGCTTGGGGCAGTTGGGGTAATAGAGGAGCTGAGGAAATGGGGAGTAATTACTGGGATGGGGTCTGGGAGTGAATCTGGAGGTGTGAATAGAAGAAGTATGGAGCAGAATTTTTGAGGGGTAGGGAGGGATTATTAGGGAGTTGGGGAGTTTCCCCCATGTAGACGTTATTTGGCTCCTAGCCTCTCCCATTCAGTCAGTGACATCCACCCCTGCCCCATGTGTTCCTGCCAGCCCCACCAATTAACCTCCTGGCTCAGCACTGTCACCATACTAGCTCCTGAGCCTGTGCCCTAGTCTGTGATCTCTCCCCCCAGCAGCCCTGCTTACTTCACTCTCTCCATCATGTGCCTGGTTACCTAGCCCCATTGTGAGAAATGCAGCTTCTCTGCTGGGTGACTTCCCTCTCTTGTGGTGCCACAGCAGCCCATGGTGGGCAAAATGAGTAATTGCAGTGCCTCGTCAGTAGAATCTATTTATTCTGCATGGTGGAGGGGAAGCTGTGGAAGGGACATAGCTTCTGCATATGCACAAGGTTTCAGAATTGCTCCTGGACTTAAAAAAATAGTAGAAGCTGGTGGATACTACTGCAAGAAGAAGGAAATCTGAAAACCAGTTTCTCTTGACTTTGGATTCACTTCTTCCTATTGGTACCAGTGCATTAAATAAGAGAAGGCACATCCTGGTGTCAGAAACAATAAGAACTTATAAGTCGAAAACAATTTCTGAAAGTAGAAAAATCTACCAGAGGAAAAAGAGGAGAAGAAAAGGGAGTAAAATGTGCTTGTCACTCAAATGATTCCTAAATAGGAGGCCAGATCTTTTATCCTTACCACCTGCTATCTGTCACTGTCCTTGGGAGTGACCCAGAGGGCATAATTCTCCGGTTCATTTTTAGCTGGTGGTGGGCTTCTTAGGAGGTGTCGCCAGCTAATATAATTTCAAGCGCCTCTTCAAGTGCTCTGTATTATGCTAGTTGAAGTTTAAGCTCCAGGATTTTCAGAGTACAAAGTAGATAAAAAACATCCTTCCTCTCCTTTCCACCTTCTTTCCAGTTGGTTCAAGCACAAGCTTAATGCATCTGTGGACCTGGTATCGAATCTAATAATGGTCTATCTGCAGTGGTGAGACCACTACTTAACTAGGACAGTTCCCTGTGGGTTTTATTTTTGTACCCCTCATTAAGGATCTAAGCAGATATTTCCTCCCTTTTTCTTTTATCTCTGACCTTTCTGAACAACTCTTTCCCCAATCTGGGAGGCCAAGATTGTTTTTGCTGTACTTTTGTGTAACACTTGTGATTCAAGCCTTTAGCTTCTAATTCTGGTATACGCCATATGGCTAAAAGGTTTGTTCTTCCAGCTTAAACTTTGTGTGGGCAAAGAGACTGTATTCAAGTGCAGAGGGAGCTTAGGTCAAGGTTTGGACGACATGAAAATATGAGATGATCTTGACATTAGTCCCTGTTGAGGCTTAAATCTTATTAATGATTCACTTTAAGATTTTTGGCTAGATATGAACCTGTAAGTAGGTCACTACCAGAGATTAGAATGTAAAGCATCCTCTTTCCCTTCCTTGCCCTCAAAACAAGAAGAGGGTACAGAGATTGTACTCAAAACTACAACCTGAGGCACATTTTTAATGTACATTTGAGTACATAGAACAGAGAGCTGTTAGATTTGGAGCCTTCAACATCTTAAGTTAAAAATTGAATCTACATCAAGATTTCTAACATACCTTTATTTAAGTGTAACATAATCACTGCATTTAAACATGGTTTTTAAAGGTTGTCCACATAGTGCTCATTGTCTATAAAACATTTGCTTCTTATGTGAATAACGTGCCAACACACATCAAGAGAACTCAGGAAAAAAATCTCATTTTACAGGTTAACTGCCCCCCACCCCCGAAAAAGAAAAATCCTTCCATTTTTATCGATATATTTGAGGAAGCCTAACCATATGTGAGATTCCAAAGGCTTCCTGTGACTTAAACATCAATTTACTTGCACCCAAAATATTTGATATTATCCACTCTTGTAACTTACTAAGCAATATTTGAATCCAACATAGTGAGGTTTTAGTCTCCCAAAAATAAATTTGCAAAAGTGGCTGCAAATACCTTATATATAAAGGAAAAGATGACAAATGCTTTTGGAGGGTGGGAGAAGAAAGACCAAATGCTTAAAAAAAAAAACTACATTACTATACTCTGGACACTTATTTGAATAACAAGACTATCCAGAGTTGTTTGTTGCTATTAGTTATTATAATTAACATTGGAAGGGCTGTTAAATCTCATGCTTTATAGCTTAAACCTATCTGTAAATGTTATATAAGAGTGAGACCTTATCTGTGGGTGGCAAATTATCCCACATCTGCATAATGCAGTGTTGTTATTGCTGCCATTGTAGCATCTGATACTAGCCACCTTCGGAGATGGGATCCTGAACTAGGTGACTATCAGGTCTGATTGAGACTTGAGTTCTGTATGCAAAAACTGCCAAAAGATTTCAGCAAATCATGCGGAATAAATAACAATTGATTTTTTTTCAATATCCATGGATAGTATCAAGGGATCTTGAATGGGCAGAATACAGAAAGTTCTGTTGTACCAGGCTACCTTAAGTCAAGTCTAAGGGTATGTCTACACTACAAAGTTAATTCAAGCTAACGGACGTTAGTTCGAATTAACTTTGATAGGCGCTACACTAGCGCTCCGCTAGTTCGAACTTAATTCAAACTAGCGGAGCGCTTAGTTCGAATTAGGTAAACCTCATTCCACGAGGACTAAGCCTAGTTCGAACTGACTAGTTCGAATTAAGGGGTGTGTAGCCCCTTAATTCGAACTAGTGGGAGGCTAGCCCTCCCCAGCTTTCCCTGGTGGCCACTCTGGCCAACACCAGGGAAACTCTATTGCCACCCTCCCGGCCCCGGACCCCTTAAAGGGGCACGGGCTGGCTATGGTGCCCGTGCCAGGTGCAAGCCTGTCAGCACCCAGCCAGCAGACCCTGCACCTGCACGGCTCGAGCCAGCCACCTGATGCCCCCCAGCCCTCCCCCTCTTCCCGAGACCAGGCTGGCGGCTCCCGGGAGCTTGCCCAGGACCGCAAGAGGCGGGCACCCGCCTGGTCCAGTGTAGACATCGTGGACCTCGTCCACGACCTCCGCACTAGGCACAGGAAAGCGGCCGTCTAGGGCAGGAGAGCTGCCAGCCTGGCCACCCAGGAGCAGGTTTGCATGAAAATCAAGGTGGTCCACTGAGACCCCCGACCCTGAGCTTAGAATGGCCGTACTGGGTCAGACCAAAGGTCCATCTAGCCCAGTAGCCTGTCTGCTGACAGCGGCCAACCCTAGGGACCCTGGAGGGGATGGACCAAAGACAGTGACCAAGCCATTTGTCTCGTGTCATCCATCTCCAGCCTTCCACAAACTTCGGGCAGGGACACCACTCCTACCCCCTGGCTAATACCACTCCATGGACCCAACCTCCATGACTTGATCTAACTTCTCTTTAAACTCTGTTCTACTTCTAGCCTTCACAGCCTCCTGCAGCAAGGAGTTCCACAGGTTGACTCTTTGCTTTGTGAAGAACAACTTTCTGTTACTAGTTTGAAACCTGCTACCCATTCATTTCATTTGGTGTCCCCTAGTCCTTCTATTATGGGAACTAATGAAGAACTTTTCTGTATGCACCCTCTCCACCTCACTCATGCTTTTGTAGACCTCTATCCTATCCCCCCTCCATCTCTTCTTTTCTAAGCTGAAAAGTCCCAGTCTCTTTAGCCTCTCTTCATATGGGACCTGTTCCAAACCCCTCATCATTGTAGTTGCCCTCCCCTCTCCCACCTCCTTTTCCCAGTCTCCCCCAGTTTTGTTCAATAAAGAGATATTCTATTTTTGAACACAATTGTCCTTTATTTTGTACATCAGGAAGGGGGGCTAGGGAGGGGTAAGTGGAAGGAGGTGAGGGAGGAATGGGGTACGAGCCCCCAATGGGAGGACTGGGCTGGCTCTGTGGGCTTCTGGGGGTGGAACCTCTCCTGCAGCCCCCCCAATTGCCCCCTCTCCCCAGATGGCAGCCTGCGGCAAGTGTAGCCGGTCTGATGGCCGAGTGCTGTGATGTGCCCAGTGTGGGTACTCCGGGCAATCCAAGCCAGGACTGCTTTGCAAGCGGGGCACCCCTGAGAACTGTCTGTCCGGGGTGGGGGTCGGGTCCCTTTAAGCACAGCCCTCGGCTAGCCTGAGACAGCAGCTCCACGCTCTTAAGTCCTCATCTGATGCCCTGCCAGCACTGCTTCCGGCCATCCTTAACCCCGGTTCAGGGTCCACTCTGTGTGGACATGCTAGTTCGAATTAGCAAAACGCTAATTCGAACTAGTTTTTTAGTCTGGATGCCTTAGTTCGAATTAGCTTAGTTTGAATTAACTAATTCAAACTAAGTTAGTTCGAATTAGTGCTGTAGTGTAGACATACCCTCAGATAGTATAGTTTCAGGAAGCAATTAATGTCCAAAGTTTCACATGTATGAATAACTCTTATTAAAGTCAGTAGTAATCGTTAAATTTAAACATTTTGTACTGCTTTGAATCATTTTGAACATTTTGTACTGCTTTGAAGATTTTTCTTGTTTAGCAATTAAGTGCTTGTTCTCGAAGACTTAACCTGAATCTAAAATCCATTAATACATTTTAATTCTTTTTTTTTTTTTGTCTCTTTTAGGTTGGCACACTGGATATTTTAGTTGGTTTGTCAGATGAGCTGGCTAAGTTGGATGCGTTTGTGGAGGGGTAATATCACTATATTTATATATTGCTGTTCAGGTTTCATAATGACTCCATAGTCAACCTTTCAGCAGATTGATCTGAGCTTTGTTTACTAGTACCCAGGCTTTCTGTATAAAGAGAGCTAAACGTGCTTTAGATGACCTTGATTAATAAATAATGGTTCTTTGTGGTAGTGCTGCATGCTGCCAAATTTAGGAGAAATGTGTTCAGATCTTGACTTAAGACTCACAGGCAGTGATAGTGAATGTGATGGGCTTTCCTGGGTGCAACCTGGAACTGGAATGCTGCTGAGCACTCTGGTTTACCCACCTCCACTCCCTCTCACTCTGCAATTCTGTGACAAGCTGCAGACCTCTCTAAATACTGCACTCACACAGACATCCAGAGTCAGGGACGCACCCAGCTGAATTAAATGAATGCTTCTCCCAGCCACTCATGAATTAACAATAGAGAGACTCCAGCCAGTTTCCCCAGTTCCCCAATCTAGGAACCCAGGGCTATACCATTAGTCCAGAAGCCTGACTAATGTTGGTTCATTACCTAGTCAGCCACTCCCTCAATGTGGAGATGAGCCACATCTATTCTGATTTCATTTGCACTGAGGTCACAGTCCCATCTCTGTATCCTTTTCTTTCTCTCTCTTTTTCTCATCTGAGGAAGTGAGCTGTAGTTCACAAAAGCTTAAGCTAATACCCTAATAATTTTGTTAGTCTTTAAAGTGCCACCAGACTCATTGTTGTTTTACCCTGATAGTACTAGCAGGTTACAGATATTCAATATACAGGCTGAGACATAGCTTGGTTCAAATCTTGTTGAATTTATAGAACTTAGATTGCGTACTTATTTTAGTTTTCTTTGGTAGCCATCTTTACCCTTTATTCCTACGAGTTATAATCGCTTAAAAGCTATCTTTCTGTAGTCAATAATAAACATGTTTCGTATTTTACCTATAACAGTGTATTGTACGTCAAATGCTGGGAAAACCTCTTATTTGGAATACAAAAGCTAGTGCATATGAATTCCAGCTCAGCAGTTTCTCTCTTCAGTCTGTTTTTGAAATTTTTCTTTCTGAGAATGGCAACTTGCAAGTCTCTGAAACTGTGAGCTTAGGCAGGTTAAAATGCTCCTTCACTGGCTTTTGGATGTAGCCATTCTTAATGTGTGATGTGTCAATTTAGTCTTCAGTATAAAAGAGTCCGGTTTATCCGATGTACAGAGAGGGGTATTGTTGGCACATGATTGCATATGTTACATTAGTAGATGTACACGTGAATGAGCCTGTGATGGTGTCATTAGGGTAGATGTGTGGACAGAGTTGGCAACAGGGTTTGTTGCAGGATGGGTTCCTGGATTAGTGTGTCTGTTGTGAAGTTGGTGGTGCCTCAGGTTGGGGGCACTGACTGTAAGTGAGGACTGGCTAGCTTCTGAAGGTCTGTGAGAGCGAGGCATAGTCATCTATGATAGGTTTGTAGATTTAGACTAATTAAACACTTGGAGAGATTCTCGTATTACAATAAGTCATTTCCCATTCAAGTATTCTCACCACTGTTGGAGATGAGCTACATCCATTCTGATTTCATTAACACTGATGTCACAGTCCCATCTCTGTGTCCTTTTTCTCTCTTTAGCATCTGAGGAAGTGAATTGTAGCTCACAAAAGCTTATGCTTTAATACCCTAAAAAATGTATTAGTCTTTGAAGTGCCACCGGATTCCCTGTTGTTTTTGCTAAAACAGGCCAACACGACTGCCTGTTGCAAACAATACATAGGCTGGAATTCTCCAGCATAGAACCACCTCCACAGTGCAAAGCCTTGGTCCACCAGGAATGAGTGAGGCCAAATTATGATGTCAGTACCGCTCTTTTATTGTTTCTTCTAGCTTGCTGGCAGGATCCTTTGCTATGATCTGGGGCAAGCAGTCTCCATTGTAGGCATGTTATTTTTGAGAAGTCTCTGGCTCTTTCAAAAGAGAGTGTCTAGACTACAACCACTTCTTTCAAAAAAGCGAGCCGCTTTTTCGAAAGAGAGCACCCAGGCAGTCTGGATGCTCTCTTTCGAAAAAGCCCTGTTAACATTCAAGAATGGGTTTTTTCGAAAGAGCACTTTCAAAAAAGGTGTTCTTCCTCGTAAAATGAGGTTTACCATGGTTGAAAAAAGCGCCGCGTTCTTTTGATTTAATTTCGAAAGAACGTGGCGGCAGTCTAGATGCAGGGGAAGTTTTTTCGAAAAACTGCCACTTTTTTCGAAAAAACTCTTTAGTCTAGACACACTCTCAATTGTATATAGTTCCCAGATAGTCCCTGGGAGTGCGGATTCCCTTTAATGGGCTATCAGTGTGTTTGGTTGCTCCATTGTTGTCCCTGAAAGGCTGGTTATGGACTGGTTCCCAACCTCACAACGTATTTCAGTAACGCACGCATAGCAAAACTTCATAATTTCTCAGCAGGGGTGGAGGGTCCAGATGCATGGGGGTTGGGTGGACACAGGGATCAGCTTCCTGTATAGTGACCCCCTCCCCCTGTGGCTGAGGCATGATGGGGCCAGGAAATGGTGGAGAAGGGGTCACTGTATGAAGAGCTGCTTCCTCCCAGTTAACTCAACCCCCATGAATCTATACCCTTCCCACATTACTCCTGCTGAGCATCGCCCCTTATACCAGGGATGGGTAAAAGTCTAGGGTTTTGATCCGGCCAGCGAGGCAGTTCCAGTCCTGCCCCCTAGCACAGGGGTTGGTAAGCTACGGCACGGGTGCCACTTATGGCATGCAAGCCGATTTTCAGCAGCACGGGGAGGGAGCTCAGCCCCACTCCTCCTCCCCTGCACAGCCACTGGAGAGTGCTTCCTCCTCCCTGCAGCAGGTGAGGCAGCACTGGGGCTAAGGCTCCTCAGTGGTGCCTCAGCCAGGACTAGAGATGCCGCTGCCACAGCCATGCAGTCTGGGGCTGGCCCCGGAGGCTGGAGGTGCTGCTGCCGTGGCCACAGGATCCAGGACTGTGTAG
Organism: Pelodiscus sinensis; assembly: GCF_052426305.1. Lineage (NCBI taxonomy): Eukaryota > Metazoa > Chordata > Testudines > Trionychidae > Pelodiscus > Pelodiscus sinensis. The sequence goes on along the minus strand of NC_143053.1, from coordinate 35,804,375 downwards.
CCATGGCAGCAGCAACCTCCGGAACTAGCCCCAGACCACAGTGGCAGTGGAGCCTCTGGGGCATCCCTGGACTGTGTCAACAAAGGTAGGTGGGCCACTGGAGCCAGGCCCAGACCACTGGGGTCCCAGCAGCGGGGTCTCCTTCTGGGGCAGCTGGGACAGTGTGGCTGTGGCCGTTGCTGCAAGGAGAGCATGAATCCAGGTAAGGTCCTCTCTCATGCCCTACCCCTCCACTCTAATCCCCTCACTTCCCTCCCCCCGCAAGACCTGGCACCCCCAGCTTGCTCCAACACCCTCCCTTGCTCCTGCACCCTTTCTGCTGGCCAGACATACCCTTCCCCCCCTTCTCCTTCATTCACGTTACTCCTGCATCCTCTCTCCTGGCTACACACTGCACCCTCCCTTGCTCCTGCTCCCTCCACCTGGCCAGACACCCTACTCCCAGCCTCTTCTGCACCTTACCTCCCTGCTAGATCCTGCACCCCATCGCTGTCCTACTTGCTGGCAGTCCTGTCTCTGTCGCTGTACCCCTAATTTTTGTCCCTACCCCAGAGCCTACGGAAGTTCATAAAAATCCACTAACTCCGGAACCCCAGAAAAGTAAATCTGGTCTATGGGAATCCCTGAACCTCAGTCCCTCCTGTCCCTTCCCCTCACCCCATGAATCTGGGGCACCAGAGGAGTGAGTTGCCTGAGTTGGGGCCACATCAGTGAGCATTGAGGGTTTTTAGAGTTATTTTGCTTCCCAGTTGTGAGGTCCCCAACTGATTTTTTTTCTTCTTTGGGGCAGTGACTCCCAACCCAAAAAAGGTTCCCCGTCCTTGCCATAAATAAAAAACATTGAAACTTTTTGTATTGGACATAATATTTTACTTTATTTAAAATTCAGTTTGATAAACTAACATGAAAAAGTTAAATTGTAATCTGTTTCATAATTTACATTAAACTGTTCTCGCTAGCTGCATCTGGTTCAGAAAATAGGGTCACCGTACCCAACTTGCCCTTGCCTCCCCTCTCCCCTCCTTCTCCCAGCACACACATCTGTGAATATGTTAAATCTCAGTACGCCACTTCTGAAAGGTTTCCGACTCCTGTACTAAAAGGTAAGATTTGCATGTTTATTTATTTATTAATGAAGCTGCTGTAAGTAGGACTATTATTGACTTTAAAAAGTATCACTGGCATTCAGACCTATACATGGAGGCAAATAAGTCAAATCTCGGCATTCCACCTCTGAAAGGTTGCTGACCCCTGCCCTAGCACATTGCCTGGGAGCTGGAGATGCACAGGCCCTTTCAACTGCTTCTATTTAAAGGGCTCGCGCTTGCTGGGTGGCTACATTGCCTGGCAGCCAGCCAGTAGACACAAGCCCTTTTAATAGAAGCAATTGAAAAGTCTCGCAGCTCTCAGTCCCACTGGCCCGTTGCCTGGGAGCTGCCACGGAGGCGCGAGCCCTTCTGTCTGTTTCTATTCAAAGGGCTTGTACTTGCTGAGTGGCTGCCAGGCAGCGAGGCCAGGAACTGTGAGCCATGTTATGTGAATTCTAAGCCTCCACCCCAGACAACTCTGGGAGGAGGCTAGCCCCCAGCACCCTCCCCTCTGCTCCGGGTCCCTTCCATTGGCCAGAAGTCAGGGGGCAGTGACCCCAGGCCAAGCAAAGCTCCTGGCAGGGTAGTTCTCAATCTCACCCCTTCCGCCTGAGGCCCTGCCTCTTCTGGGTCGGCCCCTGGCCACTTACGAAATATGTGAAGTGGCTCTCCTTCCAGAATTATTGGCCACCCCTACCTTACACCGAGACTCCCCATCAAGTCCCTCTCATGGGCGAACAGGTGATTGCTAACAGGGAGTTTTGAGAGGGAGTTCTCCAGGTGAAGGAGAAGCAGATACAGGACTCTTGAGGGAAGTGTGTTTTGTTATTGGGGCTTTCTCAGTGTGTGCAGAGCTTGTGTTTGTTTGGTGTGTGGTGGTTTGTGGGGTTTTTTTTTTTTTTTCCTTTCCCTCCTCCCCCCCTGTTTGAGTGAGGCTTTAGAGGGGGAGTTCTCCAGGTAGAGGAGAAGTAGATACAGGAGTCTTGCGTGAAGTGGGTGTTGTGCTTGGGGCTTTCTTGCTGTATGCTGAGCTTGTGTTTGTGAGTGAGGGTTGTGTGTGTTCTTTTTTGTTTATTTGTTTGTTTGTTTATTTATTTATTTATTTTCCCCTGTGTTTGAGAGTGAGGCTTTTTTTTTTTTTCCTTCCCCCCTCCCCTTGATAGAGTTTGTGCTGTGATTGGTAGGGGCTGTGATTGGCAGGTGGAAACTGTTGGCTTCTAATTAAAGTTTGAATTGTAGAAGCCTCTGCTGATTGGCTGAGCCTTGGTAGGGGGAGGGGCTTTATAAGGCAGTGGGCAAGCGACCAAGGAGCTTGTGAACAGGTGATTGCTAACAGGGAGTTTTGAGAGGGAGTTTGGAAGGGAAGAGGGAAGGGCGGGAGGTTCTCTTGTCTATCTTTTTAAATCCCTTCTCCAGGACAGCAGCGATGGTTGATGATGTGTCTGCTGCTGTTGTTACCTGCACGGCGTGCGCCATGTTTGTCTTCCTCCCGGAAGAAAGAACGGATTTCATCTGCACCAAGTGCAAGCTGGTCGAGATTTTGGAAGAAAAAATTAGAGGACTGGAGGCCCAAGTGTCGACCTTACGCTTGATCAGAGAGGATGAAGACTTCCTCGATAGAAGGCAGCAATTGATCCTTCAAGCACGGCAGGCAGAGGAGCCAGTGAGGGCAGTACGCGACCAAGAAGAGAACTGGCAGCATGTAACTTCTAGAAGGGGAAAAAGGCCAGCACGGGATTCCCCCGATGCTATAGAGGTAAGCAATCGCTTTCAAGCTCTCTCCACAGGCTCTGCAGTGCTGAATGCTCTGGAAGGGACCTCACAAGGTAGAAACCAGAAGGGAGCTCCATCTACTGAAAGGCATGGGATGCGTAGTCCTAGGGATGGGGGTTCCACGGCCACCACCCCCAAAAGGAAACGACGGGTGGTGGTGGTCGGGGACTCCCTCCTAAGAGGGACTGAGCCATCCCTCTGCCGTCCGGACCTGGAATCTCGAGAGGTGTGCTGCTTACCGGGAGCTCGCATTCGGGATGTCACTGAGAGGCTTAGCAAGCTGATCAAACCTTCAGATCGCTACCCCTTCCTGCTTCTCCATGTAGGAACGAATGATACGGCCAAGAATGACCTTGAGCGGGTTGCTGCGGATTATGTAGCGCTGGGAAGAAGGATCCAAGACTTTGGAGCGCAAGTGGTGTTCTCGTCCATCCTCCCTGTTGAAGGGAAAGGACTGGGCAGGGATCGTCGAATTGAGGACGTAAATGCGTGGTTGCGCAGGTGGTGTCGCAGAGAGGGCTTTGGTTTCTTCGACCATGGGACTCTGTTCCGGGCGCAAGGATTGTTAGGAAGAGATGGGATCCACCTAACGAAGAGAGGAAGGAGCATCTTCGCGGGCAGGCTTGCGAACCTAGTGAGGAGGGCTTTAAACTAGGTTCGTCGGGGGACGGTGACCAAAACCCTGAGGGGAGTGGGAAAGTCAGATACCGGGAAGAAATGCATAGAGCAAGGAGCGAGAAAGGAGGACCCCAGTTTCGAATGGAGAAGATAGTGCAATCAACTGGTTACCTGAAGTGTTTGTACACTAATGCGAGAAGCCTGGGCAACAAGCAGGAAGAACTGGAGGCCCTGGCCCAGGCCAAGAAATATGATTTAATTGGGATAACAGAGACTTGGTGGGATGACTCGCATGACTGGAGCGCTGCCATGGAAGGGTATAGATTGTTCAGGAAGAATAGGCAGGGGAGAAAAGGAGGAGGAGTTGCACTATATGTAAGAGAGCACTATGATTGCTCTGAACTCCAGTATAAAGAGGGAGAAAAACTTGTTGAAAGTCTATGGGTCAGGTTTAAAGGAGCAAACAGCAGTGATGTTGTGGTTGGTGTCGGCTACAGGCCACCAAACCAGGTGGATGAGGTAGATGAGGCTTTCTTCGAACAACTGAGCGAAGCTTCCAGATCGCAGGCCCTGGTTCTCATGGGGGACTTTAATCACCCTGACATCTGTTGGGAAACCAATACGGCAGTACACAGGCAATCCAGGAAGTTTTTGGAGAATGTTGGGGATAACTTCTTGGTACAAGTGCTGAAGGATCCGACCAGGGGCCGTGCACAGCTTGACCTTCTCCTCACAAACAGGGAGGAACTAATAGGGGACGTAGAGGTGGGTGACAACCTGGGAAGCAGTGATCATGAGATGGTAGATTTCAGGATCCTGACCAAAGGAAGGAAAGAGAGTAGTAAAATACACACCTTGGACTTCAAAAAAGCAGATTTTGACTCCCTCAGAGATCTGATGGAAAGAATCCCCTGGGATGTTAACATGAAGGGGAAAGGAGTCCAGGACAGCTGGCAGTATTTTAAAGAAGCCTTATTGAAGGCACAGAAAGAAACCATCCCGACGCGTAGCAAGAGAGGCAAACCTGGTAGGAGACCGGATTGGCTTACAGGGGAAATCCTTGGTGTACTTAAGCACAAAAAGGAAGCTTACAGAAAGTGGAAACTTGGACAAATGACTAGGGAGGAGCTTAAAGGTATAGTTCGAGAATGCCGGGGGGTTATCAGGAAGGCGAAAGCGCAAATGGAGTTGCGACTGGCTAAGGATGTGAAGGATAACAAGAAAGGTTTCTACAGGCATGTCAACAAGAAGAAGGTGATCAGAGAGGGTGTGCAGTCCCTAATGGATGAAGGAGGTAACCTAGTGACAGAGGATGTGGGGAAAGCTGAAGTACTCAATGCTTTCTTTGCCTCTGTATTCACGGACAAGGTCGGCTCCTGGACTTCTGTGCTAAGCGACGCAAGATGGGAAGAAGATGGACAGCCCTTGGTGGGTAAAGAACAGGTTAGGAACTATTTAGAAAAACTAAACGTACACAAATCCATGGGTCCAGACTTAATGCACCCAAGGGTACTGAAGGAGTTGGCAAATGTCATTGAGGAGCCTTTGGCCATTATCTTTGAAAAGTCGTGGAGATCGGGCGAAATCCCGGATGATTGGAAAAAGGCAAATGTAGTGCCCATCTTCAAAAAAGGGAAGAAGGACGATCCAGGGAACTATAGGCCGGTCAGTCTTACCTCGGTTCCTGGAAAAATCATGGAAGGGATCCTAAAGGAATCCATTTTGAGACACTTGAATGAGAGGAAAGTGATCAGGAATAGTCAGCATGGATTCACAAAGGGCAAGTCGTGCTTGACCAATCTGATTAGCTTCTATGATGAGGTAACTGGCTCAGTGGACATCGGAAAGTCAGTGGATGTTATATACCTTGACTTTAGCAAGGCTTTTGATACGGTCTCCCACAATATTCTTGCCAGCAAGTTAAGGGAATGAGGATTGGATAAATGGACGGTAAGATGGATAGAAAGATGGCTAGAAGGCCGGGCCCAGCGGGTAGTGATCAACGGTTCGATGTCAGGATGGCGGTCGGTTTCTAGTGGAGTGCCCCAAGGTTCGGTTCTAGGACCGGTTTTGTTCAATATCTTTATTAATGACCTGGATGAGGGGATAGATTGCACCCTCAGCAAGTTTGCAGATGACACTAAGCTAGGGGGAGAGGTAGATACGCTTAAGGGCAGAGATAGGGTCCAGAGTGACTTAGACAAATTGGAGGATTGGGCCACTAGAAATCTCATGAGATTCAACAAAGACAAGTGTAGAGTCCTGCACTTGGGACGGAAGAATCCCAAGCATAGTTACAGGCTGGGGACCAACCAGTTAAGTAGTAGTTCTGCAGAAAAGGACCTGGGGGTTACAGTGGATGAGAAGCTAGATATGAGTCAACAGTGTGCCCTTGTAGCCAAGAAGGCTAATGGCATATTAGGATGCATTAAGAGGAGCATTGCCAGCAGATCCAGAGATGTCATTATTCCCCTTTATTCGGCTTTGGTGAGGCCACATCTGGAGTACTGTGTCCAGTTCTGGGCCCCCCACTACAAAAAGGATGCGGACGCATTGGAGAGGGTCCAGCGGAGGGCAACCAAAATGATTAGGGGTCTGGAGCATATGACCTACGAGGAGAGGCTGAGGGACTTGGGTCTGTTTAGTCTGCAGAAGCGAAGAGTGAGGGGGGACTTGATAGCAGCCTTCAACTTCCTGAAGGGAGGTTCCAAAGAGGATGGAGAGAGGCTGTTCTCAGTAGTGACAGATGGCAGAACAAGGAGCAATGGTCTCAAGTTGTGGTGGGAGAGGTCCAGATTGGATATTAGGAAAAACTATTTTACTAGGAGGGTAGTGAAGCATTGGAATGGGTTACCTAGGGAAGTAGTGGAGTCTCCATCCCTAGAGGTGTTTAAGTCTCGGCTTGACAAAGCCCTGGCCGGGTTGATTTAGATGGGATTGGTCCTGCCTAGAGCAGAGGGCTGGACTTGACGACCTTCTGAGGTCTCTTCCAGTTCTGATTCTATGATAAGGGGATGGTTGGATGAAATAACATGATCTTGGTAACTAATTGACCATTCATTACCAGTTGGAAATAGGTCAATGGAGGGATGATAGGAGTTGCTATAGGGAACTTTCTGGGTGTCTGGCTGGTGAGTCTTGCCCACATGCTCAGGGTTTAGCTGATCGCCATATTTGGGGTCAGGAAGGAATTTTCCTCCAGGGTAGATTGGCAGAGGCCCTGGAGGTTTTTCACCTTCCTCTGTAGCATGGGGCACAGATCACAGCTGAAGGACTCTCTGCATGTTGGGGCCTTCAAAGTATTGGAAGGCTTCAATATCTGAGACATAGGTGAGAGGATTATTCTAAGAGGGGTGGGTGAGATTCTGTGGCCTGCACTGTGCAGGGGGTCAGACTAGATGATCATAATGGTCCCTTCTGACCTTAAAGTCTATGAGTCTATGAAGAGCTTTCTACAGAGGGGGGAGTCTTCTGGAGGTTGGTCAGACCTAGCTTGTCCATGTCAGGAAGGGGGAATTCCATCATTTGCTCCAGGTTCTCTAACACAGTGGTTCCCAACCACCAGTCCACAGACCAGGCCACAGCACACTCCCTTAGCACAGGGACGGTTGTCTTGCTTGGACTCCGAAGCAATGGGTAGGAGCTCTGGGAAGGAGCTGAAGCGTGGTGGTGTACCACTAGGACCCAGCAGCAGGCACAAAGGAAACCATCACTGGACTCGGCCCCTGCAGCAGGGAGGACTTGCAACCTCTGCTTGTAGGTATTCTGGGGCCAGGCTTTGGACTGGATCCCTGAGCCATGGGAGGGCGGGGGAAGGGGGCTGAGGCTGCTGCGGGGCCACAAGGAGGATTCTCCAAGTAGGTTCCTGGGAGCCAATCCCTGCCTGGCCCAGCCCCTACCCCAGGGCGGGCAGTGCTTAGGGGCAGGTAAGAGACACCCTCCCTCCCTTCCCTTCCCTTGGGAGCAGTGCTCTGGGCCAACACGGGGGGTGAGGGGGTTTGGCCCCATGCTGTTCCCAGCAGAGCTGGCTGTGATCCCTGTCTGGGCCCAGGGAAGCTGCTGCCAGGTCCCAGCATGTGCAGGGTGGGAGGAGTCAGTCCTAGGGATGGCCAGGAGGGGGCTGAAGAGGGGTGGGGACAGATAAGGGAGAATGAGGGCCAGTGTTCTCTCTCAGGCATGTATCTGCACTGGCACGCACCATCAACTTGCCTACCTCCTCAGCAGAACTGTGCAGTGGCTGCCCTGCCTCAAGAGCAGCAGGGCAGTCACCACATGGCCCTGGCCCTAGTTTCAGCAGAGCTGCGGCCCGTGTGGGCTGCATAGCAAGTGGCAGCTGCTGCCGTGGCTCTGCCCGGGGCCCAAGCCACATGGTCGGCAGCAGCTGCTTGGGCAGCCCAGTCCTAAATTCAGGGTTTTAATACAAAGGCCCTGGGGAAGGATGTGAGCGCATTTACAGCTGCTTTTTGTTTCCCCAAAGAAACTGTTTTTTCTGTGTAAAAGCGAAGACCGCAGGGTGCGATGTTTCTCCATGCTTCTCTTAAATCTTATTTTAATACTTAAACTCTACATGGACAATTCTTTGAGTCTGAATTTGGGTAATAGTTAGGATTACAAACAAATTAATCTTTTTGTGGGACCATTGTCTCAGCAAGAATCTATCTTCACTCTTCTACAGAGTTGTCTGGTGTGCAGTTTACCAATTCTAAAAAAGACCCGTTGTCTTCAAGGGCAGGGATTTGGCCTTTCTTTAGGTGGTTGCCAGGTGTCCGGTATTGGACTGGACAGTCCAGTATTTTTGCCTCCTGTCTGGTAAAAAACATTCAGAAAATACTGGACACCTAAAATGTCCGGTATTTTCTGATTTTCTCTTTTTCCTGGCCAAAAAGCCTCAAAAGCATTTCTTAAAGGGGCCATGTTTGTGTTTGTGGGGTTTGTTTGGTTTTTTTTTGCTTAACAAGTCTTGGGGTCCTTTTTTTTTTTTCAGTATTTTTTAGAAACCATCTGGCAACCCTAGGAAGAAGAGGAAGAGATTAGAGGATCCCTTTCCATTAAATGCTATCGTATTCTGGCGTTGAGAAGTTCCTTGTGTAATTATTTTTTTGAAATTGCACTGGTGTGTCTGACTGGATGAGAAGCTGGGTTTTCTGAAATAACCAATAAGCTGTTAAGAGACTACCTAGAATTATCACCCAGAGTCCAGTACAGGAAGACATTGGAAAGGGAATGTAGAAGGAAGAATATATGTAAAAACATGTACGATTTAGATTCTCTTCTGCTGTTTCTAGTTTACCACTGGCATAGTACCTACCACCTTATAAGAGTGGAAGATGCAGTGTAGACATTACAGAGGTTTATTGGGGTTAGATGAAATAATAGCAGAGGAGCAAATACATAAACGTAAAACTTCTGAAGAGTAGATAGATAATGATGAGGATAGGATCCTGGGTTCTTTTTTAGGTCTGAAATTGAATTATGTGATCTTTGGCAAGGTGCATAATTGCTGTATGCTATATTTTCCTATCTGTACAATAGACGTAATTATTTTGTGAAAGTGCTTGCAGAGCTACAGAGAAGTACTAAGTACTTTTCTAAAAGAATAATTTTTCCTTGCTTGCGCTAAACTTAAAACGTTTGGCTGAAAAATAAATCTTATTTTTGTGGCTCAGTTATTGCTGATAAGCCATGTTGCTTTTCTTACTATTGATTTCAACAAGGAAATGATTCTGTACACTAGCCAATTAAAACTGTAACTATGGCTACGTGTCTTCCATCTGCTAAGTAGGGCATTCTGACACTGTTAGAATTTCTGTAACGTAGCAGCATTTTTCCTCGTGAGGAAAAGCTGCAGGATGGGGAGAGAAAGCAGAATAGGAATCTACTCCACAATCTCTGAATGCCACTCTATTATCACTCCCTATTTCAAAGATTCTTATGACCTATCTTCCAGATGCCACCATTTCCTGTCTCTATGCCCAGGGCTGACTGCACTTCCCAAACTCTATTTACATTAAGGATGTTAAAAAGTGGGTAATTGGGTAACTGTGTAACCACAGACTGCTTCTTTCGAAAGAAGCTTTTTTTAAATAATCTTTCGAAAAAGCTTCTTTCGAAAGAGATTGTCTAGATAGCCACCACTTTTTTTCGGAAAAGCAATCTACTTTTTCAAAAGAAAGCACCCAGGCAATCTGGGTGCTCTCTTTCAAAAAAGCCCTGTTTGAGTTCAAGAACACCTTTTTTCGAAAGAGCTCTTTCAAAAAAAGGTGTTCTTCCTAGTATAATGAGGTTTACTGCTGTCTCAAAAAACGCCACTTTTTTCCAAAAAAAACCCTGTAGTCTAGACATAGCCTCAGATGTACACGGTTATATACACCCACCTAATACCCCAGGGTCTCTGTGAGGTAGTCACACTATAGTGACAAGCACCTAGGAAAGCCTATAAACAAAAAAGATAGAGGATTTTTGCATTTGCAATTAGCTAAGGTGAGGCTTCCAGGAATGCAATTTAAAAATTTAAATTTGATGTAATTGTCTGGAAAACAAATTGTCTTTGACTTAGTGGAGCTAACGTAACAGATTCTTTCAAAATGACCTTGCTTTCTTTATTCTCAAAGCAGTTCTGTTTTGTTGCTCTATCTTGGTTCTCCAGAGTGGTCAAGAAGGTTGCCCAATACATGTCTGATGTTCTGGAAGACAGTAAAGATAAAGTTCAGGAAAATTTATTGGCTAATGGAGGTAAAGTATTAACTTTGTTCTTCCCAGTGTTTCAGGATTTGGTGCTTTTTTTCCTTCAGACTTAGCAAGTCATGTAAAGAAGCAGACTGAGAACTTAGTTTAAACATGAAAATGCTTTCATCTGTCTCTTGAATAAGTCACTTATTTTGGAGGGGATAAAACCTAGATACAGATCTACATTAAATGCTCACTTCAAAAGTCTTGGTTTCCCTTTGCGTATTGTGGTTTTATACTTCTACCAGTTTAAAGTCCAATTATTTTCTTGCTGTTAATACATTTTTAAAGATTTTGTTTGGGATGGAATATTATATCAGTAATTTGTGTTCATGTAGCAGGATGTACAAATCATAACTACTAAGATCTTCACGTAAGCTAGTTGAGAATCTCTGCCTACCCTCAAGTTGTCAAGTGACACTTTATCAGGCTAGCTATCTCCTAGAAACAAGACTGGCCATAGTGGTACACAGAGCTGATCCCTCATGTAAGCATTCTATTGCCAAGTAATATATCTGACAAATATTTACTATGGTTTGGAATTTTTATGAAAGGTAGATACAAAATTGAGTTAAAATGACTGCTGAAGTAGTGCCCAGCAAAAAAATAATAATAATAATCTGATACTTGCATATCTGTATATAAACTACTCCCTGCACTTGTGCATGAAGCTGCTAGTCTGTCAGAGCACCAAATTAACTTTGACATTCAAAAAACAGCTTTGGGCAAATCAAGACTTGAATGCTGTAGGTCATGGCGTGGGCAAACATCCTGACCCTCTGAGCCACATAGAGTAATCTGCAGAAGTTTGAGTGCTGGGTGTACCTGCGAGGGCTCAGGACTTCAACTTCATTCTAGCTGAAGCCTCAAGTCCCACCAGGCCTCTCTGTGGGCTGAAGCTCTGAGACCTCCCTCTACAGGGCAGAAACCCCTAGCTCCAGCATCCTGCTGGAGTGCAAAAGCCTCACCCTCCCTCTGCCCCACTCTGGCAGGTTGAGAATGGAGGAGAGGTGTGAAGGGGCTATGTGAGCGAAACTTTAACTGTAAAAAAGCCACAAGCGGCTTATGAGCTGCAGTTTGACCACCGCTGCCATCGGTGGTAGGCAGACATACTATTTTTGTCTTCATCACTTTGCTGTTTCTTAAAGAGAAATCATTGTTGCTTTCTCCAGGTTAGTATTTCTTAAATTTTAATGGGCTACAGAAGTCAATATCTGAAGGCAAGAATCCCAATCAATGCACTTATAGCTTTTTAGATTCAGATGTTCTAATACTGTAAGGAAGGGATGGGCAACCTTTTTTCGGTCAGAGACTGCTGACCCATAGAAAAATCAGTTGGGGGCCACACACAAGTGAGAAGTGCAAACTTCCTCCCCCAACCCTCATTGACGTGGCCCCCAATTGAGAAGGAGAAAGACACTCCTGACATTCCCCTCGCACACCAGAGCCTTGGGGGGGGGGGGGGGGGTCCAGGCTAATAGATTTTGTGTGCTCCAGCCCTGCGGTGGGGGAGGAGGGCTGGAATGCCAGCATAGAGATCTCCAGTGCTGGGAGGGGAGGGAGAAGCCCTGAGCCTCGGGGGCCAAATCTAAGGCAAGCTATGGGTCCCATCCAGCCCCTGGGCCTTAGGTTCCCCACCCCTGCCATTAATATATGTAACGGGGCCAATATATTTGAAAGTCTGCAGTCTTTCTCAGTACTTTCCATGGATCTCACAAAAGTAGGTGACTGGGCAACAAAATGGCAAATTAATTTTAATGTCAATAAATGCAAAGTAAAAAATCCCAACCCTACATACAAAATTATAGGGATTAATTTGATTATAACCACTCGAGAGAGATCTTAGTCATTGTGGCTAGTTCTCTGAAAACATCCACTCCAATGTGCAGCAGCAGTCAAAGCAAACTGAATGTTAAGAATCATTTAAAAAGGGATAGAGAATTTTTTTCTTGCCTCTATATAAATCCATGGCACACCCACATTTTGAATACTGCGTCCAGATGTGGTTGCCTCATCTCAAAAAGATATATTGGTATTGGAAAAAGTTCAGAAAAGGGCAACAAAAATGATTAGAAGTTTGGAATGGGTGCCGTATGAAGAGAGATTAAAGAAGACTGAGACTTTTCAACTTAGAAAAGAGGAGACTAAGGGAGATATGATAGAGTTCTGTAAAATCAGGACTGGTATGGAAAAAAGCGAATAAGGAAAAGTTATGTACATAAGAACTAGGAGTCACCAAGTGAAATGAATAGGTAGCAGGTTTAAAACAAACAAAAGGAAGTTTTTCTTCATGCAGAGCACAGTTAACCTGTGGAACTTCTTTCCAGAGGATGTGGTAGAGACCAGAACTTTAACAGAGTTCAAAAAAGAACTAGATAAATTCATGGAGATTAGGTCCATCAATGGCTATTAGCCAGGATGGATAGGAATAGTGTCCTTAGCCTCTGTCAGAGGCTGGGAATGGGTGACAGGAGAGGGGTTTACTTGATGATTCCTTGTTCTAGTCACTCCTTCTAGGGCATCTGGCATTGTCCACTTTTGGAAGACAGAATGCTAGGTTAGATGGGCCTCTGGTCTGATCCAGTATGGCTGTTGTTATGTTCTTATCAGAAATAATACTGTGGAAAACAAAGTATCAAAGTCTATTATCTTTATTATCAAACTTAACACATTTCATTCCTTCACACTTTCAGTTGACTTGGTTACTTATATAACAAGGTTCCAGTGGGATATGGCCAAGTATCCAATCAAACAGTCTCTGAAGAATATTTCAGAAATAATTGCAAAGGTAAGATCACATCTAATTCAAACTACATATATATTGTATTGCTGTTATGCTTGCTGCAAGAATGTGGTTTGGCAATGATTCTCAATTTTTTCCACTCCATGCTTCTTATGAAATTAGAGGTTTTTCCTCAAGGGTCACTCCCCTTCATCTATTACCTGTTCTGTGACAACTGTATTATTGGCCACAGCAAAAAATACAATGAGACCATATACAAATAAAACGTATGTCTATGCTATGTGTTGGACAGATGGGTTATGTCTCACATTTGATATTTGTGCTCCCCCCCCCCACTGCAAAATTTGTTCTCACCCTGTGCAATCTCCTGGATTTCAGTGAGAATACACAGGCCAGAGCAAATATGACCCCTTAAGTTATTGCTTTTTGTATTAAAACAACAGGAAACTTCAGTATATACTTTCACTGCATTAATAGCACCAGCGTATTTTTCTGTTTGCTTCTGTTCCCTTTGTGTGGTGTCCGAACTAGCTAATGATGGTATTTGCCCAAAAGAAAATCCAGAAAACAGAAGCATCTGCACAGGGCACAAAGGAGAATTGTCTCTGAAAACCCGTAAAAGAATGATGAAGTAGGTTGTGGGTAAAAGGAAGAATCAGTGCCAGAAGGCTGACACGTGCTCTGTAAATATGGTTAGAGCTCTCGTCCATTTTGATCAATTTTACAATAATAGGATTTTTAAAAGAGTAAATGTCATGATTTCATCTATTGAAAATGCACAGTATTGGATTTGTGGCAGAGTTACTGGAGAGGGGTTGTGGTACTGCTACTCTTTTGTGGTGCTGCTGTTGCTGGTGGCTGTCCCTTCAGAGCTGTGCAACAGGAGAGAGTTCTGTGCTATTGTCTGTAGAGCTGGATCCTCAGTCAGTACCTGCCACCCAGCTCTGAAGGCAGTGCAGAAATAAGGGTGGCACTAGCACAGCCCATACTCCTTGCAAACCCACCTGCAGCTCCCTTTTGGATTAGGTAGGGATGTTAGCGACTAGTTGAGTAGTGACTTGACTAATCGCACCCCCACCTTGCTGCCTCTATTAGAGAGAGGCAGCAAGGGAGTAGGGAGCAGGAACTGATTCCCTCCAGCACCATCTCCATGGGGGGCAGGGGAGGCAGAGGCACAGCAAAAAAACGGCGCAAGTGGGCACTGCTTGAGTTCCCGCTCGCGCTGTTCCCACTGTAGGCTCTTTTGCTTTTTAAAGGTACAAGAGCCCTCTGGGGCTCTTCTACATTTCAAAAGCAGAAGTGCCACAGGGTCCATGGGGTGAGCGGGGACTCAAGCAAGGGATTTAAAAGCCAGTTCCCTCCAGCACCATCTCCAGGGTGCTGCATGCCTCTGAGGCAGCAGGGGGGAAATAGGGGACGCTGCTGCAAAGCAGCCCTGTTTGCAGCAGTCAGGGCTGTCCACTATAAACAGGGGCTGCTGGACTTAGCACGAGCCAGGACCGAACAGTCTCAACTAGCACTGATCACTTAAAATGCAGAGCTGCAGCACAGGTGGCTCTGGATCCTGCACGAGCCAGGACTGCTCATCACCAGCTGGAGTCAGCTCCTGGAGCTACCCCTGCTGCAGCTCTGTACAGCAGCACTTATTGACTAATTGTAGTTGATACAAATTGCATCTACTAGATGATTAGCCAGATAATGATATTTTAACATCCTTAGGATCAGGACCCTCAATTTAAGAGAGACTCATCTCCCACCATGAAACCTGTATACTACAGGGTAAAAGGGTACACACAACCAGATTTCACAGTCTGTAATTTTCATGGTTGTGAATTTGGTAGGGCCCTAATTATGGTGCATTCCTTAGTTAACAGATTGCATTGTAAGAACCTCTGATTTGAATTTCTTGCTAAATTTATCTTATACGAGTATGTAGCTGATCCAGAATGTAACTGACACTTAGTTTGATGTGCAGTTCAGAATGTAGTAACTGTCATTTCCTAAATTAGATAAAGAACTTAAAAAAACCTCTTTATCAATAATCTTGTATGTTTCTAGGCTTGGTAATTAAACTTCCATAAATTTTGTGTCTACAGTATTTAGTCTTACTGGAAGTATGAAGGCTAGCTTCTGGCTTTGATTAAAAACTGCATGACGTTAATATTTTATATGCAATGTGTTCGTGTTTAAAATTAGGACCATGGATTAATCACAGTTAACTCATAATTAGCTCAAATTAACTATCATTTTAAAAAATAATGTCAGTTTTAATTGCACTGTTGAATAATAGAATATCAATTGACATTTATTAAATTTTGTGGATGTTCTTCTGGATTTTCAGATATGGTTATTTCCATTACAACACAGAATATGAAGTATACATTGCTCACTTTATATTATTTTTATTGCAAATATTTGCACTATAAAAATCTTAAAACAAAAGAAATAGAATTTTTCAATTCAAGTCATATAAGTATTGTAATGCAATCTCTATCATGAAATTGTGCCTTAGAAATGTAGATTTTTTTTTTGGTTACTTAACTTCACTTAAAAACAAAATAATGTTAAACTTTAGAGCCTACAAGTCCACTTGGTTCTACTTCTTGTTCAGCCAGTCACTCAGAAAAATATGTGTGTTTACATTTTCAGGAGATAATGCTGCCTATTTCTTGTTTACAATGTCACCTGAAAGTGAGAATGCGTTCACATGGTACTTTGGAGCTAGCATTGGAATGTATTTACATGCCAGATATCCAAAGCACTTGTATGCATTGGCTACCATTCCAGAGGAAATGCTTTCATGCTGTTGATGTTCATTTAACAAAATAATTGTTCGTTTGTGATTGAACTCTTTGGCAGGAGTTCTCCTGCTCTTTTACCTGCATCCTGCCATATATTTCATGTTATATCAGCCTTGGATGATGACCCAGCATATGTTGTTCATTTTTAGAATGCTTTCACTGCAGAGTTGACAAAATGGAAGAAGGTATTAATGTGAAATTTGTAAAGCTAGCTAGAGCACTTGATCCAAGATTTAAGAATCTAAAATGCCTTCCAACATTTGAGAGAAATGAGAAATGGAACATGCTTTCAGAAGTCTTAAAAGAGCAACACTCTGATGTGGAAACCACAGAACCTGAACCATCAACAAAGAAAATCAGCCTTATGCTGGGGGGCATCTGACTCAGATGTTCCAAGTGAATATGCATCTGCCTGTACTGCCTTGGATTGTTACCAGGCAGAACCCATCATCAGCATGGACACGTCTTCTGGAATGGCGGTTAAGTCATGAATGGGCATATGAATCTTTAGCACATCTGGCATGTAAATATCTTGTGATGCTGACTATAAGAGAGTGAACACCTCTTCTGACTTTGACTTTGTAAACACAAAACAGACAGCATTATATCCTGAAAATTAAAAAAGCTTGTTGGAGCAATTGGTTGAACAAAAAGTAGGACTGGGTAGACTTGTGGGATCTAAAGTTTTATATTTTATTTTTGAGTGCAGTTTTTTGTTGTTAATTCTACGTTTGTAAGTTCAACTTTCATGACCGAGATTTCATGAAAGATTTGGTGGTGATGGGGGACTTCAACTATCTAGACATATGTTGGGAAACTAACACAGCGGGGCACAGGCTATCCAATAAGTTTCTGGACTGCATTGGAGACAACTTTCTGTTTCAGAAGGTTGAAAAAGCTACCAGAGGAGAAGCTGTTCTGGATTTGATTTTAACAAATAGGGAGGAACTAGTTGAGAACTTGAAAGTGGAAGACCGTATGGGGGACAGTGATCATGAAATAATAGAGTTCATGATCTTAAGGAAAGGTAGAAGGGAGACCAGCACAATTGAGGTAATGGATTTCAGGAAGGCAGATTTTGATAAGCTCAGAGAACTTGTAGGTAAGGTCCCATGGGAAGCAAGACTGAAGGGAAAAACAACTGAGGAGAGTTGGAAGTATTTCAAAGGGACGTTGTTAAGGGCCCAAAAGCAAACAATTCCGCTGTGTAGGAAAGATAGAAAATATGGCAAAAGACTAGCTTGGCTTAACAAGGAGATCTTGCATGATCTCAAAATAAAAAAGGAGTCATATAAAAAATGGAAACTAGGACAAATAACAAAGGATGAATATAGGCAAGCAACACGGGAATGCAGGGGCAAGATTAGAAAGGCAAAGGCACAAAATGAGATCAAACTAGCTACAGGCATAAAGGGAAACAAGAAGACCTTTTATAAATACATTAGAAGCAAGAGGAAGACCAAGGACAGGGTAGGCCCACTGCTCAGTGAGGAGGGAGAAGTAGTAACAGGAAACTTAGAAATGGCGGAGATGCTCAATGACTTTTTTGTTTTGGTCTTCACTGAGAAGTCTGAGGTGTGCCTAACGTAGTGAATACAAGTGGAGAGAGGGTAAGTTTAGAAGATAGGATACACAAAGAACAAGTTAGAAATCACTTAGGAAAGTTAGATGTCAGCAAGTCACCAGGTCCTGATGAAATGCATCCCAGGATACTCAAGGAGCTGATAGAAGAGGTATCTGAGCCTTTAGCTATGATCTTTGAAAAATCATGGAAGACAGGGGAGATTCCAGAAGACTGGAAAAGGGCAAATATTGTGCCCATCTATAAAAAGGGGAATAAGAACAACCCAGGAATCTACAGACGGGTCAGTTTAACATCTGTCCCAGGGAAGATAATGGAGCAGGTAATTAGGGTCAGTTTAACATCTGTCCCAGGGAAGATAATGGAGCAGGTAATTAAAGAAATCATATGCAAACACTTGGAAGGTAATAAAGTGATAGGGAATAGCCAGCATGGGTTTGTGAAGGACAAGTCATGCCAAACTAATCTGATAGCTTTCTTTGATAGGATAACGAGCCTTGTGGATAAGGGAGAAGCGGTGGATGTCATATACCTAGACTTTAGTAAGGCATTTGATACGGTCTCGCATGATATTCTTATTGATAAACTAGGCAAATATAACTTAGATAGGGCCACGATAAGGTGGGTGCATAATTGGCTGGATAATCGTAGTCAGAGAGTTGTTGTTAACGGTGCTAAATCCTGATGGAAAGGGATAACAAGTGGAGTTCCGCAAGGGTCTGTTTTGGGACCCATACTGTTCAATATCTTCATCAATGATGTAGATATTGGGATAGAGAGTACGCTTATTAAGTTTGCAGATGATACCAAACTGGTTGGGGTTGCAACTTCTTTGGAGGATAGGGACATAATTCAAAATGACCTTAGCAAGTTAGAGAAATGGTCAGAGGTAAACAGGATGAGGTTTAATAAAGAGAAATGCAAAGTGCTCCACTTAGGAAGGAACAATCAGTTCCATACATACAAGATGGGAAGTGACTGTCTAGGAAGGAGCATGGCGGAAAGGGATCTAGGGGTCATAGTGGACCACAAGTTGAATATGAGTCAACAGTGTGATGCTGTTGCAAAAAAAGCAAATATGATTCTAGGTTGTATTAACAGGTGTGTTGTAAGCAAAACTCGTGAAGTCATTCTGCCGCTCTACTCTGCACTAGTTAGGCCTCAGCTGGAGTATTGTGTCCAGTTCTGGGCGCCACATTTCAAGAAAGATGTGGAGAAATTGGAAAGGGTACAGAGACGAGCGACAAGAATGATTAAAGGTCTAGAGAACATGACCTATGAAGCCAGGCTTCATGAACTGGGCTTGTTTAGTTTGAAAAAAAGAAAATTAAGGGGGGACATGATAGTGGTTTTCAAATATCTAAAAGGGTGTCACAAGGAGGAAGGAGAACATTTGTTCCTCTTGGTTTCTGAGGACAGGACAAGGAGTAATGGGCTTAAAGTGCAGCAAGGGAGGTTTAGATTGGACATTAGGAAAAAAATCCTGTCAGGGTGGTCAAATATTGGAATAAATTGCCAAGGGAGGTGGTGGAATCTTCCTCTCTGGAGATATTTAAGAACAGGTTAGACAGACATCTGTCAGGTATGCTGTAGACGGAGCTTGGTCCTGCGTTGAGGGCGGGGGGCTGGACTCGATGACCTCTCGAGGTCCCTTCCAGTCCTATGATTCAATGATTATTAGTACTTGTATATTTCAATTCACCTCATACTGTTTCGCTTTAGCAGCACAAATATTTGCAAACAAAAATAAAAAGTGAGTACAGTATACTTTGTAATTGAAATCAATATTTTTGGAAATGTAGAAAACATCCAAAAGTATTTGAGGTATTATTCTATCATTTAACAGTGTGATTAATCGTGATTAATTTTTTAACCTCTCACTTAGCTAAGACCAATTTCTTTTTAATTGCTTGACCGCTCTAGTTAAAATGTGAAAGTATATAAAGTTATGAGTTTTTTGGATTAATAAAATCATACAATATTAGAACTGGAATGGACCTTGGGAGGATTCTTGAAGAAAGCAGCAGAAGTTAAGACAACTTGTTTCTGGCAATCTGATATAAAATGTTGATCCATTTAAACCCTGGAAAAAAGCTTTACAATAATTTTTCTGGTAGATTTGTGAAAGTCTTGTTGAGCTGATACTTGAGGAAATGAACTGTTTCTGAAATCTGGTTTTGTTTAATAAATAAGAGTATGGAGTTCTTGCTATTAAATCTTCTCTTGTTGTTGGTCCTGCTATGGAAATTAGCTATAAAAATAGTAATCGAAATTTAATTCTCCAGCAGCGGGGGAAAGGAAATTGTGTAGAGAACTACACAAACATAAGTTTAATTTAATTGCGTTTTGCATAGCTCAGATGTAGGCAGGGTAGTGTACTCTGATTTCTCTCCCACTTCCCCACTGTCTTGGAAGTTGCTAAAGTTCTTGCCCACTTTCCACAAAACTGTGCACCACAAACTCGCTTTTGATTTTGTGTGTGTGTGTGTGTGTGTGTGTGTGTGTGTGTGTGTGTGTGTGTGTGTGTGTGTGGGTGGTGGGGGGGGGGGCAATATTTTTCATCCATTTTATGAGTTGAGGAAAACTGCAGATGAACTGATAGTGGTTTTTTTAAGTCTGTAGAGAGCATGAAATGATCGTTCTGAGGGCTGACCAGCCACACTGATCTCAATCCAGGTTCTATGGACTTTGCAATTCTGCAGCTGCATACCTGGGAATTTTCTAGATGGCATGAAATTGTACCGTTTTGCTGCAGCCAAGGCCAGACAACTTGTTTGTCACCTTTTCCTTTCAGGACTTGCCTACATTTGCCTCTTACTGCATGGGAATTGCCCACCATTAGAATGTGGATCATGTAGTCAGCCAGTGTCCTGTCTGAGAATGGCCAGCCCCAAATGTGTGAAACCTCACTGTAGGCAGATGTGGTGTAATCTGCTCCACATGAAAGTGTCATGCTGATTCCTAATAGTGAAAGATTACCTTAAACCCTGAAGCCTGAGATATTTTGGAAGGGATATAAAAATCTTGTGCATTAAACATAACTTCTGGTTCTCATTTACCATATGACTATGAAGCTTTTCCCACAAGGGGAAGTTGTTTTGATCACAGTGCACATTCCTTGAACTATTCCATGGAATCATGGAGCAGGGATTTGAGACACCTCAAGTTGAGCCCCACAACCAGGGAGCAAAAGTTAGTGAAGTGTAGGCTGGCAAAGTAGGTAACCTGAAGAACATAGTAGCTGAGGCCTTGGGAACCAGTGAGATAAGCTACTGAAGCTGGCCTATAAGCTCCCGTGTTCTCTGGCGCATTGAGGAAGTGATTTTGAGTTTAGTCCCTGAGACATAATCTTGGTAGCTGGGAATGGGTCCAGGGTATCTGTTGCTAGCAAGCAAACAAACAAAAACCCTAACCGTGGAAGCAATCATGGTAAAAAATCAACAAAGTTTGTATCCGTGAGTACAATGGAGACATAGCTCTGTTTTTTAATGGGGGGAGAGAAATGGAAATAAGGATGTTTCATGGAAGTAGAATAATTAATTTTGCTATGTGTTTCACTTCTGTTATTTCAGGGTAGATGAGGAGTGGAGGTAGAAGCCTGGATATGTTAATATAAACATAAAGTCCAGTGCTCAGACATCATTGACTTGATGGAATTCATAGCGTTTTGTAATCCTTAACTCTATAAATACAAATACATTTTTGGCTAACATAGTTGTTAAATAACAATCTCTCTCACAATATATTTATACAGTTATCACCATGTTGTCAGCCGTGGCATTGGATAATTTTAATAGTGGAGATACTGAAAACCATGGAATAAAAATGTAAACCTTGTATTTAATGGAAACCATTTCATGCCTTTTCAAGTTTAACATCAGAACCCTGAGTTCTAACAGCCCTTAATTTGATTCTAATATTGAGCAAATTAGCAATGTGAATATTGTTTAAAAAGTTAAGTGGTTAAACAATTAAAATTACATTGTTTAACAGTTCACTGACGCGGTTCAGGCCTCACCAGGTCTGGGAGTTAACCATAAACGTCGATTAACGTAACAGTAAGTTTAATGCTTATGGACTAATTGGTTAACCTTTTACATCCTTATGTAAACTCATATTGCTATAACTTGAATGGGCTGAGGTGGAGTATTTCAGGACTTGAAAAGGATGGTATATGGGGTTGCTTTAAATATTGAAGAGACTGACCATATAGTTTCAGTTGGCACATGGTCATATGCTCTCTCCCCTCCTCAGTTTAGCTAAAATGATTGAATAGTGGAAATGGCTGTTGTCATGGGAGAAAACTTGTTCATCTTGGCCTCTGGGGATAGAACAAGAAGCAATGGGCTTAAACTGCAGCAAGGGAGGTTTAGGTTGGACATTAGGAAAAAGTTCCTAGCTGTCAGGGTAGTCAAACACTGGAATAAATTGCCCAGGGAGGTTGTGGAATCTCCATCTCTGGAGATATTTAAGAGTAGGTTAGATAAATGTCTATCAGGGATGGTCTAGACAGTATTTGGTCCTGCCATGAGGGCAGGGGACTACACTCGATCTCTCGAGGTCCCTTCCAGTCCTGGTGTTCTATGATTCTATGTGGCAACACTCTGTATTGAATGTCAGTGAAATCCAAATATAAACTCTCTTCCTAAATTCCATTTGATAAAGGAATATCTATTTTACCATCGCTGTGTCTAAGCTCAAAAGTTCATTAAAGGTCCACAATGACACTGTAAACCTGGAAGGCAGAGTACACCAGGGAGGAAGTAGGCAATATTAAGAGACTAGAGGTGTGGTTAGACATAAAGCTTAATAGAATCTTATAGCAAGATGGCCCTGAGATGGAAAGAGAATCTGTCTGTAATGCCAAAGATGCCCTCTATTTGAAATTAGCACCTAGACTAGGGGTGGGCTAGAGATGGCTTGCAAATCTGATCTGGCCCATGGCCACCTTGCCAGCACCCTTACCATAGAGCAGCTGCATGTGCTTTAAACAGCAGGCTGCTAATTGCTCTGCAAACTGGGCAGGGAGCAGAAAGCTTTCCCCCCAACAAAATTCCCCAAAGGAGATGAGAAATTTTGCTAAAGGCAGGGGCAGTGAATGAAACCTCCTCGTTTCCACCCTCCTGCCTTCCTGTGCTGGAGCAGAGCAATGTGGAGCAGCCCACCCAGCACACAGGTAGGGTTCTTGTAGAGCTGCTGCCTGGGAGTCGCCTAGGTAAGTACCTCCCAGCCAGAGCCTGCCTCTTCCACTCTTTTTCCCCGACCCAGGCCACCACCCAAACCCACTGTATCCCCTCTCCCCACTTCCTCCAGGTCACAACTTCCTCCCAGACCCTGCATTCACGCCTACGCTCTACCCCCTGACCAGAATCCTTTCCTGCATTCATACCCCCTCCCTGACCCGTACCCCATTCCCTGGCCCCAAATCATAACCCCCTTGTTCAGCCAGACTTCCTTTTACACCCCACCCACCATCCCAGATCCTGCGCCTCCTCCACAGAAGTATGGCCCTTGATCACTTACCATTAAAAATTATTACCCACCCAGTCCTAGACTAATGCAATTTGGTATAATCAGACCCAGAGCAATGAGTGAATAAGAGGACAAAATAATCTTGGAGGAAAGAAAGGAGGTAAGACATACCCAATTATCTGTAGGTAATGAAATAAATCCGGCTCTATGATTTTTAATTTTGAAAAGCTTTGATTTTTGACCAGTAATAACAATATTGGACACGGCCCAGTGCAGCTTCAGCACAAGCCAAAATATCCTATGGCAGTCTTTACTAAATGAAAAAACTCTCATGAAACATGCTGAAACAGATTCCCCTAATTTTAGTTATAACAAACCGCTACAGACTTGAAGCGAGGTAGCTTGATGTTATGCCAAGATATAAAACAAGACTGAAACTTCCTAAAGGAAATTGGCAAATGACATTTTGATGCAAACTTTGTTACATCTTCCCTTCAAAGTGTACAATCAGGGAACTGCTTCATTTTCAACAGAATGGTGTAGTATAAATCTGAGAATTGGAGCAGGAATTTTCCTACTGGATTTAGACCCATGGTGCATCTACTCCAGTTTTCTTGTTTCTGATACTGGCCAGTGCCATATACTTCAGAGAAAGGCATAAGAAACTACATTTCAGGCTTTAAGCCAATTTGTATCAAGTAGAGATATGAATGGGAGTAGATTATATGACTTCCGCCTACTGCATGAAGTTTTATATTGCTTCCTAAAATACTGTTAACTATTGTGGAAATCTATGTAAATGTCCATTCCCTTTTTGAATCATACTAAATTCAAGGCCTCACATCCTTTGGCCAAGGAGTGGCTTGGTAGAAGAAATAATAATACGATTAGAAATCAAAGCCAAGCAGGAGGAAGTTAAAAGTATAGTAAGTAGATAGCTTGGTATGTAATAGTGAAGAGAGAATCTACTTGGAAGTTTCAAAAACTGTACTCCTTTTACCATCTGGAAGCTAAACTTGGAGGATCTAATATTAATACAGGTCAACATGTCTGAACTCCCATCAGTGGACATAAGGTTATATGAACATTTATTGGGAAGGGGATTAAATAGGATCACAGCTCATATTTTTTGATTACACAAGTGAAGATCATGTGTTAGAAAATAGCCTGTTCACTATTGTCAGTTGGTCAGTTCCTCTTAAATGGATGAGAGGGAGATATGGTACAAGCGTGTGTGGTAAACTGTTCCTGCAACTATTATATAGTGTTCTTGGCCATATAATGTGCTATAGAATCACCAAACAAAATGGACGAGCAGTTTCAATAGTAGGGTCTCTAAAAGTTTCTTGAATAAATCAAATATCTTGTAAAAATAGTTGGTGTGAAAAAAATACAGATAAATATTATTTGGTAAGGGGGGGATGAGTTAAATATGCATCGCTACAGGACACTTCTGAAAACAAAAGCAGCATGTCCACTTGTGGTTCATAAATGGTAAGTTCCAGCCTACATTACTCACTGGATTGCCTTAAATATTTGCAATAAATTCCTAGTTTTAGAATTGTGTATCAATACAACTTGTTTAGTGCTTTGTTTTTCCAATGTTGTTAAATGCCTGCTATAAATAATGAAATCTAAGTTTTGTAGATTTTTCTTTACTGTTTGGAAAAAAAAACTTATTTGCTAAATTTATACTTTTATGAGACTTAAAGTGAACAATTTGGTTTTTGAATCTTGTTTTTTAAAGGGAGTAACCCAGATTGACAATGACTTAAAATCAAGAGCATCAGCATATAACAATCTGAAAGGCAATCTTCAGAACTTGGAAAGAAAGAATGCGTAAGTGATCTTAGACCTTGCTAATACAGAACAAAGAAATGGCTCTTTAACTGCCAAGTGTTGGTAATGTGAATATATGGTACTATATTTCAACTTGATAGGTTTAGAGGTGCCTGTTTCAGAATTCTGGTTGTCATGAAAATTAGCTTGTTTACTGTGGTGAACAAGCCTAAAATAGCTATTTTTACTTCACAGTAGCTATATGAAAACAGTATTCTACTTGCGTGATGCTACTAATTTCATGATTCTGTTGCTAACAGTTTTCTTACGATATAAATATCTACCTAAATTTCTTTAAAAGAAGTTTCTCCTTTTATAATTACGGTCTGAAGAAACCAATTAATATTGCATTTAATATAGTCCTCAAGTACAAACAGTAACAGGTGACTTGTCCTCAAAAGTCCAGATTAGTTAAGCAATGTAGAGATAACATCTTAGATGGGTAAAGATAAAACTTAGTGAAAGTAGAGTCAGAATAACTTTAAATAACTAAGGGCAACGTTCTGTCCTTCCCTTCTTTGTGTAAAAGGTCCTAAATGTCATCAGACCTTGTGTTTCTCTGTGCAGGCATGGCCACACTTCAGTCACATGCTCTATGGGAGGGCATGCCCACTGGCTCTGAGATGCATACAGGCATCAAGGATACCTTTTATTAGAAGTGATTTAGACTCCTAAGTGAAAGTCAGTTGTACTTTTGCCTCTTAAGTCATTTTTGAAAATGGAGCCTACCACTACATAATTGACTTAGGAACTTGATGCCCGCACACCCCATATATGCATTGGTCAGGATTCTCAGCTGCTACCACTCCATAGAGGCTGTAGTAGTGACAGTGGAACCACTGGTAACTTATAAGTAGCCTGTTTTACAGAAACTTCAGGTACAGAAAGAATAATAAGTGCACTGTGCAAACTAGTGATTAGTTCTTGAGTGAAGTACTTTTACAAAGGTTATTAACCAAATACTGAAAGTTAATGAGACCAAATTTAAGATTTGAACTGTATACTGACCATAGCAGTTTTTGTTCTTCTACAGGGGAAGTTTACTAACTAGAAGCCTGGCTGATATTGTAAAAAAAGAGGACTTTGTACTCGATTCAGAATACTTAATTACATTGGTGGTAGTTGTACCAAAGTAAGTAATCTCCTGGTACCAAATATTGAGTAAAAATATAACCAAAATGCAAAAATGTAAGTTATGTAATGTGTTTTGTTAGTGGTAAGAAAGGGTGGTTTATAGTATGGCGTTTTGGACAGTCTTGACACTGAAAACAATGTAGGCAAATCTTTAAATGTTCACCTGTGGCATAATGAGTCTGTGTGGATATTTTCTTGCTGTTGCTAATTTATAGCCCTTTCATAGGAGGTTCTTACTATCAACAGATGCCCTGATAGGAAATTTGAAATTAGGCTCTCAATGTTTTGTATGGAAAGATGACACCTTTTGTTAACATTACAAAAGTTGTCCATATAAAATAATAAAATCCCAGCAAAATACTGAATGAAATTTGGGATTTCTTTTCTCATTTTCCTAAAATATGTACTTACTACTAATGTGCGTGATATTTAAATATTAGCTTATATCAGCTTTTTAATACATTACATTAAATCTGTTTAGTGTCTTTATATTACCTTCTCAAAGAGCTTGAATATTGTCTTTAGATTCATGTAGAACCACTAGCAATTTAAGGAATATTTCTTTCAGTGGTCTTGTAACCTCACTAAGTCATCTTAAGCAATGCTCTGACTGGTATGAGTGTCAAGAGGAATTGTCAGGTACATGCTGAGAACTATATAGATAACTTTTGAAAGTAATAGCTTCAAACTGAAAATCTGCCAATCTGCCTATCTGCCAAAGTGCTAACTTGAAAATCCAAATCTTTTTTTGTTTGTTTTTTTGTTTTTTTTTGTTAAGAGCGAATAGGGTGAAAAAACAAACTGAATATTTCTTGAATCAAAAGCTGAGTAAACTTTTAGGCATTTTGTTTTGCTGCCTTTACGTCACCAAGCTGTCTCTCTTGAGGTGGAGAGGTGATGGTGGGCTTCTAATTTATGATATACAAGTTCAACTTTACTAAATAATTCGTACTGAATAGTGAATTACTAAGTGTAACACCATAGTAAAGGCAATATTATCTATTCTAGTAGCAGTAGTCAGAAAAGTGAGAGTAAAGAACATATTTTTCCTTCTGACTTTGACTAGTGATTTTGGTCAGATTGTATAGGGATGGGTTTCATTGCCCACAACAAGAGCAAAACACTTCACATATCCCATCATGCTAATCTTGAGTTCTGGGTGCATTGTGTCTCTGAAAAACTGGTTCTTAATCTCTGTACTTCTGTTTATCCAGTTCCCAAAAAAAGTGTTGAGAGATTTCATTGAACAGTGTCAGACGTTTTGGAGATCTTCTGAGAGATGTTAAACATGTAATTATTATTGTGTAGCTGTGCCTGATTTTTTAAAAAATCTCTGCCTTTCACTCTTACAAAAAAAGCTGACCTCATATACACAAGTGAATTTGAAAATATGTTTAAAAATAATATACTGTTCCTCCTTAATTTTGAGTTCTCATTTAACAGTGTTTCCTTCACAATATTTTGTGTCCTGAAAAATAGGACAAGAGGGGACCAAGTTCCCTATTTCATGTACTTTTTGATGTCCTCCAACTATCAGAGGGAAACCTGACTAGCAAGAAGATGAAAATTTTTCAAATACTGCAATACTGTCTTAATATTTAGGGGTTCTCTTCCAGCATTTGGTGACCCATTAGGTTTTTACCCTCATTTCATTGTTGTTGTAGCATTAGACTTGAATTATATTTTATTTATTCTGTAGGTCAAATTACAATGACTGGGTTAAACAATATGAAACATTAGCAGAGATGGTAGTTCCACGATCCAGCAAGTAAGTGGCTTATTTATGATTTACCTTTTCAGAAGTAAATCTCTGATTTTCTTTAATTAGGTTTTAGTCATGAGCAAGAGTACCTCTTGACCCTAAATCTTTGGGGCCCTTTATTTGTAATTGGATTTTAATTGCTGATTAGGAATTGATTTTAAAGTAATTACCTACATTATATTATGAAATAGTTAATCTGAGTTCAATTCAATGTATAATATTCTGAAGGTTAAGATTCTCTCTAAATTCTGTAGTTCTTGAAGGTGTCAGTCAGACCCAGTATTTTTAAGGAATGGACTGAAGATTTGAAGCAAGTAAATTCCATGCTTGGTGTAGTGATAGCTGTGTTGCCCTTACTTGAAGGGCTAGACTCAAACAAGTTACATCAGATTTCCAGTGATGCAGGATGGAATTGGGGATGCAGTTGGATCTGGGCTTGGGACAGGATGGGGGGAGGGGTCTAGTATTGTATGCAGATCAGTAATGTATGTGTTGCACTCTACTACCATGGTGGTCAGTGCATTCCCAGTACAAATGTGAGAGGGAAGAGAGGGTACTGTATATAAAAATGTGGAAGTGACTGTGGAGGTGCAGAGAAATAGTATAGATGCTTGCAAGTGCAGATCTTGGATGTGAGTGTGTATGGGGGGTGAGTTTGGTTAAAGGCTTTGGGGTTCTTTTGTGTGGGGGTTGATGGGAAGAATATTTAGGGACATGCCAGAGGATTGGCTGGGGGAAATAAGATATTTACTTCTTCTTTTTTTAAGTTTCCTGAAGGAAGGGGACATGGACAAATGTATTCCTTCGTCTCCAAGTCATATTAAGCAGAACTGGATTATCTGAAAGTGCCTACATAGGTGGTACATTTAAAAAAAAAAGTTATTGGGAGAAAAGATCTTATTATGTAAATTTAACACAAGAAGTGTGAGAGAAATGATGAGGGAGCAAACAGGGGCAGCAGTAATATAACATGGTAACTTGTGCATGTACAATCTTGATGCCTAACTTCCAGCCCTTTTGTTTTGTTACTTTTGCTGCCTTTCACTACTTGTAAATGGAAGTGAGAATTTTTAGAGGTATTTGAATGTGTTAAGAGAGATGGCTAAGGCAAACAGGGTGTTCCAAGTGTTAAAAACATTATAATTACGGAAGTAAAATTCCTTTTTTGAGGCAGCATTGTTTTCCTTGTAGCTTATTTTGGTAATTAGGTATATTCTTGCATGCTTTGCTCTTAGAGTTGGGGATGGGTAGATGGTATAATCAGGTGGGTTGTGACAGATTTCATGGCAGTGGGGAACAGGCTCAGCCCCTCAAGCTGTTCATCGCAGACATTCTAGTATTTGGGCTTTTAGAAAGCTTAACTTTTGTGAAGAAATCTACATTTTGTTGTGATGTTAGCAGGACTCCTTTAGAGCACCTGTTCCAAGGGTATGTCTACACTACCCCGCTAGTTCAAACTAGCGGGGTAATGTAGGCATACCGCAATTACAAATGAAGCCCGGGATTTGAATTTCCCGGGCTTCATTTGCATAAGCGGGGCGTCGCCATTTTTAAATCCCCGCTCGTTCGAACCCCGTGCCGCGCGGCTACACGCGGCACGAACTAGGTAGTTCGAATTAGGTTTCCTAGTTCGAACTACCGTTACTCCTTGTGGAACGGCACGGGGTTCGAACGAGCGGGGATTTAAAAATGGCGGCGCCCCGCTTATGCAAATGAAGCCCGGGAAATTCAAATCCCGGGCTTCATTTGCAATTGCGGTATGCCTACATTACCCTCCTATTTCGAAATAGGAGGGTAGTGAAGACATACCCCAAGATGGCTAACATGGACCCATGCCACCCAATCACCTACTTAGTTCACTGCTGGCTCCTGTCCTTCTGTACTTGCATTCATTTCCTTTCACCTAAAAGACACCAAAAATAATGTGACTGTTGAAAACTCTTATGATTGCATATATCAAAATCAGTTCAAGTTCATTTCCAATAAGACAAGGCTTTAAATTGGAGAAATATCAGGTTTAGCACAGCTAACAGTTTTACACCAGAAAGTATTCACTGAAAGTAAACACTAAACAGTATCTTGCTCAAAAAGTACAAAGATGAGTGTTCGAGCTACAGTTACTCTCTAATGTAGCTTAACTTCGGAAATGAAGAACTATAGATGTAGTAGAGCCAGAAATGCTGACTTCTGCTCTAGCTGAGGGTGCTCGACCCCCCCATCTGCCGCCTCTCTGCCCTGCCCCCCATCCCACCTCTTTATCACTTCCTCCCCAGAGCACTCCATATCCCTGCTCCTCACCTTTCCTCCTGGAGTACCCCAAACCCTGTGAAACTGCTGTTTTGCAGCAAGAGGGAAATACTGGGAGGGCGGGGAAGGGATGGGTTAGCAGGGCTGCTGGCAGGTCAGAGATGCTGGGAGGAGATGGCTCAGGGATGAGTTTGGATGCTGAGCACCCACTAATTTTTCCCTGTGTGTGCTCCAGCCCCAAAGCAGTCCCGGATTTGGCACCTCTGAGTACAGTTCTAGAACCATTCATAAGCAACTAAATTGATCTTACTAACTCTGAGCAACTGCAGACTAGAATTTTGATTGCAATACATCAGTCCCATAAAAGTCGAAACCTGAGCATTGTATCACTTTTTCCTTTACACAGTGTTCTTTCTGAGGACCAAGATAGTTACCTGTGTAATGTCACCTTGTTCAGGAAGGCAGTGGATGACTTCAGACACAAAGCCAGGGAATACAAGTAAGATCACTTCTTGAGATTGATTTCCTATTTAAGGGTACTCTATGCAGCCACTTGCCGTTTTTTTATTCCTCTCCAAATATAGGTTTATGGTCCGTGATTTCCAGTATAATGAAGAAGAGATGAAAGCAGACAAAGAAGAAATGAACAGGCTATCTACTGACAAAAAGAAACAATTTGTAAGTTGGCATACACTAAATATTATTTTGGACAGAAATTGCTGTAGCTGAGAATTTAGGCATGAAAAGGTCACTGTGGCAATCATCCTCAGGCCACAAAACTCACACAAGTTCTCTTAAATCATTCCTTTTGGTTTGAGACATACTCCTCAGAGGTAGGGATGTACTTCAGTTGCATATATACTGTTGAATGTCTCCTTGATGTTGAATAAACTCCTCAAAATGGTAAATCATTCCCAAAAGGACTTTGGTAATATATAAGTGGCTCCACTACATTCATGCTTCAAATATGGTAGGTCCTGGCTATAAGGCCCAATTTATAAAGGCATTGTAGCCTGCCTGCAAACATTACAAATAGCAGCTCATAGTATTACAAAGTATTTTATAAAATATACAATTGTGTCTTTAGTTGAAAAACATGCATTTAGACAGACTGTGACATCCAAGCAGAAAGCTAAAACTAAATTTTCTCCTTTTACATAGAAGAGAAAAACACATTAAATTGTCCTCCCTATAAAGGTTACAATGTATCCAGCCAGATCCTCTGTTCTGGCTAAGGTAAACGAGAATGGGGGTAAACGTGGTGTTTTCTGTCTTTCCCCTGATCTTGTAGTGTGTCACTCTAATCCAGTGATTGAGGCTTGAGCCACAAGTGGTGCTTTCATGTGTCTCCTTTGGCTTTTTGAAGCGCATGATATTAAAACACTGTGATTTAATTAATCTAAATTATTAACCAATCAGGATACTTTTACTGTTAATCCATTGTAATGAATACAGAGGTAATATTTGGTTGCCATTTTGTTGTCCGAAAATATATATATATAAATAAAAATATGACTATATAAATATATAGTAACTATAGTAAACAGTGAACTTGCAGTACTGTTTCTCTTTTTGGGTAATGCTGATTGCTAATTTGGCTCCTGAACCACTGAGGTTACGTCTACACTACAACTTTTGTCAGAAGAGGCAATGCAAATGAAGCATGGATTAGCGTTTTCTTTCACTTTATTTGCATAATCTCTTCCGATCCCTTTTTTGTGCAAAAACAAGCAGTGTGGATGTTTCCTTTTTGTGCAAAAACCCCTTTTTGCACAAGATCCTTATACTTCCTTTTTGAGGCATAAGGATCTTGCACAAATAGGGGGTTTTACGCAAAAAGGAAACGTCCACACTGCTTGTTTTTGCACAAAAACCCATTGCGCAAAAATGGATCCGAAGAGATTATGCAAATGAAGCGCAAGAAAATTCTATTCTGTGCTTCATTGGCTTTGCCTCTTCAGGCAAAAGTCCTAATGTGGACGTAGCCTCATATCTGAGTATCACTGATCTAACTTGTGCCAGCTGCCCAACAGGCTTAAGGGACCAGTACAGCTCTAGGCATCTCCAGTGCACAAGAAAGCCCTGTCCACATCTCCTTTACCAGCAGCTAATACGTGTAACGTTGATGCTCTGTGAAGTCTGTCTTATTCTATGCACTTAGTAGTATGGTTTCCAAGCTTCAGGGCTGCTTTCTACTGACCAAGTTGAGTAAAGCATGAGGCATGACTCAGGATTGTTTCCCTAATTTTCAGTTAATAGATTTCTATTGACTAAAAACACTGTAACAAAGCGATTAAATACTTCACTAATAAATATTTGGCTAATCTTAAAATCCAGTGTACTCACAGTAAGCCCAAGGGCAGTTTTCATATATCAATGTGTGTCAGAAGTCACCAGCAGAGTGTCCTGACAGATATTTTACTCCATTCAATTATGGTAACTGTTTGGCTGTGTGTGCTCCCTGTGTATGCTCTGCTATCTCTGCTTAGGTAGCCAGGATAGCAGACTCCGAGAGAGCCCCAAAGACCACAAAATCAGATAAGGATTGAAGGCACCTGAGCCAGGTTTATTGTCAAAGGAAGGATGGTCTTCAGCTCCCCAGATCAGATGTTTACAGTTCTGCTAGTACATATGTGCCCCCTGACAATTGTCTTGGCTCAGTTAGTGACATGGGATTCTTCACTGCTCCATAGGCTGAACAAAGAGAGCCCCTTCAAGACACATTTTTATACACAGGTTCAAATAAGTTACATGTCACTCCTGACGTATCAGAGTACCATATTACCTAGATGCACCTGGTGGTTGGATCAAAAACATCTGTATCCATCATACTGACATTTTAGACTTTGTCCTGAACCTGGTTCGGTATGTCCCTGTTACCTGTGGAGAGTGTTCCTTAACAAGGTGTTTTGTTGTTATCTCTCTGAAATGTGCTTATAGCCTGTGCCTAATACCAAGTAGCATTTCAGTTTGTGCCAAGTTCTGTGAGATGCCTTTTGCTCACAGCTTCACTTTGCTTTATATTTGCAAAGTCTTGATTCTTGTTGTCTAGGCTTGTACCACGTGGGCTTTTGTTTCAGGTCTTCATGTACTGTACTTTTTCTATACTAAAACATTTTGGAGTTAGCTGTCCAGTGCCTGTTCCTTCAATTAAGTTGACTGTGTATGTAGCAATATTGTTTTTAACATTGAGCATCTGTTTAAACACATTTTATTAAGGCTGAATCTTTATTGAAGTGTGTGAATAACTCCCTGTCTCTTCTACTCTCTCTCTCTCCTTCCTTCTCCCTCCACTACCCCCAACAGGGACCTCTAGTTCGGTGGCTGAAAGTGAATTTCAGTGAAGCATTCATTGCATGGATTCATGTGAAAGCATTACGAGTTTTTGTTGAATCCGTTCTAAGGTAAACAGATTTGGAGTTGATTAGCAGGGTTTTGCCTACGTTTTTTAAAACCTATATATAGCTCCACATGGATAACTGAGGATGTAGTGTCCTTGGAGGTATTCTTGTCCTCCTCCTTTAAATGTCTTGGGCTCTCTGTATGTTAGAGCAAGAGGTCCTTGCTGGCTTTAATTGAATGTCTTCTAGAAGAACACTTTCTAGACTTACAAATGCAAACAATAAATAAAGTGATCTATTTTAAGATACACAGAGAAGACAAAGCCCTTGGTCATATAATCTGTTTGAGCTTTGAGACTTACAAAGTAGCCCAGGACTTCACAGTACAGAAATCACTAGGAATGTAAAAAAATGGTTAAAAATGTAACTGTGTAACTATTAAAAATCCTGTCAGTTACCTGATTAGCTCCCTGGGAGCAGGGCCAGCAGCTGAGAGCCTGTATGCACCAAAAGCTTTTGAGCCTCAAGAGCTGGCTGCACTGGTTTATACTGCAGAGCCTATAGCACAGGGTGACAGCTGGCTCCCTGAGAGTAGGGTAGGGAGCTGGCATTAACCGTAATGGAAACAGATAAGCTAACATTTACCAGTTAACTATTTAAATCGTTACATTTTTGCATCCCTAGGGACCACTAGATTTATTTTCCCCAGTATATAGCTTTATTATTTTCTCATAATTTGCTTTTCTCTTGTTCATAAGTGAACAAGAAGTAAAGTTAATAAGTTGATTAAAATAACTAGATGGATTCTGTTGAGAGAATGGATTTTTAGAGTAGGAACATCTGGTTCACAATTGAAGTTTGCTGCTTTCTAAATTGGATAGTTACTGAAAGCTGCTTGTTACTACATTTATAGTAACAGAACAGTATAAGGAATGATATGAAGCAAGTGATGTAGCAGTGTTGAAAGGATGGCAGGGACTGGTAATAGAATCATAAGTTAATGTGGTAGATCTATTCTACAGTTAGTCCATGCTACAACTATGTACGCCTATTACTTTGGGAGACAAGTAACGGTGTGAGTAAGGGAACTTGAGAGACTAGAAAAAAATGTTGAAAATAAATATGC
Organism: Pelodiscus sinensis; assembly: GCF_052426305.1. Lineage (NCBI taxonomy): Eukaryota > Metazoa > Chordata > Testudines > Trionychidae > Pelodiscus > Pelodiscus sinensis. The sequence goes on along the minus strand of NC_143053.1, from coordinate 35,770,123 downwards.
ACCTAAAGAAATTCAAAGGTTGCTGGGAAAAGGGATTGATAAAAAAGGGGATTATCCTTTCCACACAGGCGAGCTCATTCAAGCTTAATACATTACTTTGTTACTACCCCAAGAATTAGAAGTGGAAGTCTTCAAAACTTAAAAAAAAAAAAATGAAAGGGGGAGCAAAGCTTGGTAAGAATGAATATGGGAAGTAAAAAAAGCGGGTAATTGGGTAACTGTAACTGTGGAATATTTCAATGGTTACACACACATGCAGCTAGCTTTCTGGCGTGCAGAAGCTGCTACCCTACACTGCTGTCTCTTTAGTAGAGGCAGCAGCATGGGGCAGCAGCCAGTGCCTGCCTGCCACCCCACTCCGAGGGAGTTAGCTGCTGTCCCGTGCTAACTGGTTACATCACTAATAGTAATACATAGTAGTATAGTGTTACATCCTTAATAGTAATAACAATTTGGTCTTCCCAAAATTAAAAAAAGATGTTTTAGTCTCAGGAACAAAAAACCTTTAGCAAGGTTTCTTACCTCTAAAAAGTAGTACAGCAGTAGTACGGTAAGAATGAATAAATCTTATGCTACTTGAAAAAAATCTCATTAGAATCTGTCACAGCTTTCTGCTTGCTCCCTCAGGTATGGTTTGCCAGTTAATTTCCAGGCAATGCTCCTTCAACCCAATAAGAAAACAATGAAGAAACTGAGAGAGGTTTTGAATGATTTATACAAACACCTTGACAGTAGTGCAGCAGCTATCATTGATGTAAGTAACATGTGTTATTTTATATAATTGGTGTGTATGGTGTTCAGCTATCACCCACCTTCTGTTCAACATTGATAAGTCTTTTTGGTTTTTTGTTTTTTTTAAACAATGCGGGAATGGTCTTCCTAAGTGTTTAGTATTAATCCTCTAAAAGGAATTGCTCCAGGAGAAAGAGATGCAGACTTCTGGGCTTTTCTGGAAGTTATTTAACTTCGCCACCGGCCTCCCAAGCCTGGCCTCAGCCACCTTTCCCGCTGACTGGACTCTTCCCCCACAGCCATAATGGCAGCAGCCCCTCCTCATGCCACACTACCATCATCACTGGCCACCTATGCTTTCCCACTGACCTACCTCTTCCACTGTAGCTCTGCCAGCTGCAGCCACTCCTTCTGCCACACTACCATCGCTGCTGGCCAGGCCTGGCCCCAGCCGTGCACCATGCTACCATCGCCGCTGGCGTCCTGGCTGCCTTTCCAAGTGACTGGCCTCTTCCCCACAACCCTACTGGCTGCAGCCCCTCCTCACACCATCTCTAGCCCCTTCACTCGCCTCCCTCAAGCAGAGACCTTGCACCCCTAGCCCCCTTACTCACTGCCTGGACGAGACTGCACACCCCCAGCCCACTCTCACGCTGTAGTTTTACCCCCACACCCCTCCACCCCTGTGAGTAGAAGCGTGGGGGAAGTATCAGTGAGGCTTCCCGCGTGCTGCCGCTTTCCTTCCCCCTTTCCTGGCTGGGGGAACAGCAGCACAGGGATGCACTTCAAGAAGGCTTTTCCTACTGCTGTTCCCCCAGCCAGAGGAGGGGGAAGGGAAGTGGCAGCGCGTGAGGAGCCTTGGGGCTTTCTGCTCCCTCCACAAGGAAGCCGGTACTGGTGCTTCAGCCGCATGCCCTCCCTCCACCAGTTGGAGCACCAGCATGGACTCCCTGCTGTGGAAGAAGCAAAAGGGGGGGCCGGCTGAGCTGGTGAGTGAGGGGACTTGGGGGTGCAGGGTCTCTGCAGGAGACATGTGAGAGGATTGGGGGGCTAGAGTTGCGGGGGCGAGACTGGAGTTCACACCCCCAACCAGTGTTCCCTGTAACATTTTCTAACCTTGGGCAGGTTGAATTTTCTTATGTGCATCACCAGTATTGAGAGAGTGTCAATGTACACCACTAATACCAGCAACATACACGCGCGCACACACACACACACACACACACACACACACACTTTAAGCAGTCCATACGTGTGGAATAAAATATATTAAAACAAGACACCTGTGACTAGTTGCTGTAGGTACACTTAGTGACTATAAAGGTGGGAATTAGCCTTCTTCCCCTGAAGGAAGAGTAGAAGCCCCAGAACAAATTAACACATGGCTTCAGGGTTTGTAGTCATTTGCAAATTTTCAAAGAGCTTGCAAATAAGGTGTCATCCTACAAAACAGCTAGCATTACACCTAATACTTGCCACTTCTAACTCATAAAAGCCATAACTCTACCAGATTGCAAAGATCTGGCCTTAATGCAACACAATTTACCATGTATTAATTAGTAACACAGGGTTATGTAACCTACCCCATTCAGTCAGCCCTTCACCTCCCCTTTCCCAGGCCAGAAGGACTGAAGAGACTGCTGGGTTTCTGCCCCTCTCTCTCCTCTGGCAGATGGGACTTTGCTCTACACAAATTAATTATTCTCTCCCTCCTCCCAGCCACTTATGTTCTACTTATTTCGGCTGATTGGCTTCCATTTCAAGCACACGGCAGACAGCATTTAGCTGCTGTTTCTGGTAGCCCCGCCCCAGCCAATCCACTGATCTGCCTGCCTGTGTGGGAGTTTTGAACCTCTGCAGGGCTCAGAACATAGCTGTGCTGCCACTCAGCTGTGCAGCTAAGAGGGAACTTTGCCCCCAGCTCCCTCACTCATAGCCCCCAACCCAAGACCCCAAATCCCCAGTCCCTTCACTCATCACCCTGCTGAGACCCTGGACCCCCAGCCTCCTCACACACATCCTCTGCTGAGACCTTGCACTCCCAGCCCCCCCCATACACCTTCCACCGACACCCCGCACCTCAGTCTGCTTCTGCCCCCTCCCCTCTGGCCAGACACCTACCCCCAGCCCACTTCTGCACCCTCTTCCCTGGCCAGACTCCTCCTAGGGATATAATAGTATGGTTGATTAACCGATAAGCAAAAGCCTGTAGGTTAATTCTATAGACTACATGCATTTCTCACCCCCACCCCCTGCCAGTACATTTTTTAGCAGGCTGTCCAGCAGTCCATCTTAGCCTGGCTTGCACTGGATCCGGGACCTACCCTGTGGCTCTGCATTTAAAGTGTATTAGGAACTGGGCGGGCAGGCAGCCAGGCTCAGGTTTGGCTCGTGCCAGGTATGGGAGCTCAGACTCCCCTCTCCCTTCTCCTTCCTCCCCCCACTCCCAACAGGGGCTGCTGCTACCCCTCACTGCTGCCTCTGTATCAGAGGTAGCATTGTAGAGGGACAGGCAGCCAGTCTGAGAGGGGAGCTAGTTTTTAACTGGTTCCTCTCGCAGACCAGCTTCCACCTGGCACCCCACACTGCTGCCTCTAATACAGAGGTAGCAGCACAGAGTGGCAGAGGACTCCTTGGGAGTGGGGCAGAGCGCACTGGCTGCCGGCCCCATGCCCGGGGATTATAGAATAGTTGAGTAACCAATAAGAATTCATGAGGTTAATCGACTATTCAATTAACCGATATTTAACATCCCTAAATCCTACCCCTAGAGAAAGGCGGGGTTGGCAAGTGTAGCTTTCACGTTCTCTGGCTGCAAAAGCTGCCAGAGAGGTGGGAAGGTTAGTGAGAAGGGGCACAGCCCGCTAGTAATATTTACATTATTATATTTTTTAAAAATGAAGGAAAAGAGTAGTTTGTATTAAAAGAAGGAAAGTGATTCAAACATGAAATAGATCTTGTTGGTAGACAATATTTGTAATTTTTGTCTTGCTAAATTAAAGAGGGGATGCAGGAGTGAGGGCAGGGACCTGGGAGGGTTGCGGGGGCCTGAGCTTACCAGGGCTGCCCATGGTGGCAAATATGGTACTGTTCTAGGCTGGGGCTGTGACGGCCGAGCTGTTCCAGCCTCCAGCTTGTCTGTGGGGAGGCAGGGCTCCAGGGGCCAGCTGTAGCCTCCAGCTGCGCGCACACACCCCCTCCAGCCTGCAGCTGGTCAACACCTGGCATTTCTGAGGGGGGGGGAGGGTTCTCCTCTGAGTGTTTCTTCTGAGGGGGCAGGGGAGGCAAGCCAGCCTCTTTGGTGGTACCATTTCCGGGGTGTGGGCCAGGGCGTGGTCCTGGGGAGGCTGCAATGGTGGGGCCAGTGGGTGGAGGGGGGGCTCATCCTTCCGCTCCTCTCCCCCGCGTCCCCGGCACCATTTGGGGCAGGTGGGCCACTTACTTGTCCAGTGGCCAGCAAAACAAAGCCCCATCCCCATCTAGACGCTCTCCTGCTGTGAGGTTGCCCCCAGAGATCACTCTGTAGTATAGCTGTCCTCCAATCAGTCCCCTTCCTTTCCATGCTACGGAAAACAATCCCATTCCAGGCACTTCCCATTTTCCTGGCACAACCAAACCTTGACCTTGTTTTAAGATATAAGAGGAAGCTGCATACCTAATTTGGTGGCCCTAGCTGTTGTTTAGGAGGAATTCTTGAACAAACATTTATAGACAGACAGACACAAACTCTCTCAAATGTGTATATATGACAAGCAAAGCATATTTAGTAGTTTCAGAATAGATCCAAAGAAGTGAATGGAAATGAAGTCTTTCTGCCTCTAGATGTCATGTCATTGCAGTGAAGATTGCACTGATGTTATGGTAACAAAGCCAAATGCCATTTTGTATGAAATATGGCATGTATTACTGTTGCTACTCTACCCATATTTTGTAAGGGAAGATGTTTTTCTGTATCTACTTTATTCCATTTTGGGAAGGGTGATAGCAGATTATCCTTTTCCTCCCTTACATTTATATTTCCCAGACAAAATATAACCCAAGGTTTAAAATTCAAGTCGTTTTTTTATTTTTAAGTTTCAGGTCTGGTATGACTTGTGCATCCGAATGTCTGACTGTTATGTAACCTCCCAAATAGGAACCAAATTATATTGTAAAATGTATACTCATTTTTTCAAAATCTTGTTTCACAGGCAACTATGGATATTCCAGGCTTAAACCTCAGTCAACAGGAGTACTACCCATATGTGTATTACAAGATTGATTGCAATTTGCTGGACTTCAAGTAAACCTTTCTTTATCCTGGCAATCCTCTTATAGTGTTGGTGTAAACAAACAGAAGTGAGGCTGAAGTACAATGATACTTCTAACACTGTTAGTCCTATGCTTGCTTCTTACTCCCTTTACTTAGGTGAATTTTGCCCATGGTGGTCCATCTCTTGTCATTTTCTTGTAAAGAAAAGGTATTACTGCTTTTAATCAATCAAGTCTGTAAATGTACATTGAGAGAATCAGAGTATTTATAAACAGAGTCATTTATTTAAAGAAAAGGGTAATTCCTCTTTCATATAGTGATCTGCATTAATTTCATTTACCGTTGTTCATAAAGACTTCGTTTACAAAGGAAGATAGTGTAAACATTTATGCCATTTTGTTCTCTGTATTTAGTAGATTCACAAGTATTAACGTTGTTGAATTGTGATGTAAAGTATGTGAGATTGATATACAGTCTGTGCTTTCAGAATATTTTAAATTACAGTTCACAAGCACTGTCAGAGAAAATAAAAATATCTGTGCAAATATATGGTTCATTTCATTGTGATGCATAGAACTGTAGACGTCTACAGCCAAACATTACTACAGCTGATGTAAAGTTGTGATACATGCTTTAGATGACAGTATAGAAATGCAGCTTTCAGTTTAACAAATATTTGATGCGAGGTAAACTAAAATAAACACTTGCACTGTTGTGAGAAATACTGGAGCAGATTTTATTCCTATAATTCAAAGTTCCATACACAGACACATGCCCTACTCAGTGTGTGTGTGTGTGTGTGTGTGTGTGTGTGTGTGTGTGTGTGTGTGTGTGTGTATATATATATATATATATATGTATATATATATATATATATATATATATATAAAAAAAACCACTGTTTTCCCTTATTTGCAACGGCAGCCACTCTTTTTTTCTTTTTTTGTAATAATGTTGCATCCAAAATTACAGAGAGAGAACTACAACTTACCTTATAGTCTCATCACACAAGGCAGCATGACCTTTTAATGCTTGAGGGAAAGAGTTTATTAACATTTCCAGTAACTGTTCTCACAGACATTTGTGTTTAAAACTATATGTTCCACTCACCACTTCAACACTGATGGATTCCAAATACAGGATTTATTCTAGTCATCAGCACAAGTCCTGAGCTTTGAAACAATGTTTGGTAAATTGATGCTTTTCTGGAGTGTTGCAGTCTTTTGGAAATTTTTCCCCCAGTCAGCCTTTAAAGGCTCAAAGAAAATAAGTAGTGTGGCCTCTACTTGCTCAGTATAAACACTGTTGCAGGCATGTGTTTGTCTGGCAGACATAGCAGCAGCTTTCATTGAAACTCTTACATCTCTTAAAGGGATGACCTGCTTGTGTGTAAGCACTTCCAAGAGTTTTGAGCTGAAGTAGTAAAGCTCCAAAACAAGATCATTCATATATTCTAAGTCCAAAAGAGATTATTGCAGCCTAGTTTTAACTGCTTTGTGGTACAGACCATTGACCATCTCCCCCAAAATAATTCCTAGAGCATATATCTTAAAAATCTAATCTCAATTTAAAAATTGCTAGTGATTGAGAATCTGTCACATGGGAAATTTTTCCAATGACTGACTATTCTCACCATTTTAAAATATATGCCTTATTTTCTGTCTGTAGTTATCTAGTTTAAAGCTTCAGCTCTCAGGTCATGTTAGACTTTTCTGATTGACAGACGAGCCTATTAAATATTTCTTTGTGTTGGTACTTGTTAAACCATCCCTTTGCCTTTCTTTGTTTAGCGATATAAGGCACATTTTTACTAATCCTTTAATCATTCTCCTGCCTCTTATCTGAACTCACTTTGTCCTAGTTGAATCATGGGCTCCCGAGCTGGACACACACAAATAAATCCCATATCTGTTGGCACTTGAAATACAAGTTCATTTTACATAGTCTGTTATGTACAGGCAGTCCCCGGGTTACGTACAAGATAGTGACTATAGGTTTGTTCTTAAGTTGAATTTGTATGTAAGTCGGAACTGGCTCCAGATTCAGCTGCTGTTGAAACTGATCAGCGGCTGACTACAGGAAGCCCTAGGCAGAGTTACTCTGCCCCCGGCTTCTTGGAATCAGCCGCTGATCAGTTTCAACAGCAGCTGAATCTGGACTCCTGGGACAGAACAGCTGGGGCACTGCCGGGTAGGTCCCTGCAGGACCAACCGGGCAGCACCCCAGCTGCTCTACCCCAGGCGTCCCGCAACAAAAGCCTGGTCTGCTGGGGGGGGGGGGGCGCACTAGCTGCGCCCCCTACCCCCTCCAGAACAGCAGGGAGACCCAAGCAAAGCCGCGGAGGCGCAGAGGTCCCGCCGCCTCTGCGGCTTTGCTCCGGGGCAAAGGAGCAAAGCCGCACGGTCAGCGGGGTCCTGCCGCCTGTGCGGCTTTGCTCGGGTCTCCCTGCTGTGCTGGGGGGGACTGCCCCCAGCACAGCAGGGAGACAGAAGCAAAGCCGCACAGGCGGGGGACCCAGCACAGCAGGGAGACCCGGAGCAGCTTTTCTCGCCCCGGAGGACGCAGTGGCAGGACCGCTGTGCTCTGGGCGGTCCCGCCGCCCGCGAGCTCCAGGACAAGAAAAGCCCCGTTCGTAAGTGCGGATCCGCGTAAGTCGGGGACTGCCTGTACTGTATTCCAGAATGCAATGGGTAGCATGTGATATACATTTAATAATGTGAAGATCTTGTGACTATTTCTCATTTTGTTCTTAAAATGCGCTGGAATAGGTGTTAAGATGCAACTTGAGTTTGGAATAGATAAGGCAATGAGAGTGAGGAGGTTGTTGTATTGCAGTGGAGGAGTAAGCAAAGGGTTTCTTGGTAAAATGGAGACTTTTCTGCCTCATTTCCTGCCCTACCTTTCATATTATCTAGATCAGGGCTTGATTACTACTTTCACATATTACTGCACATGTGTGTTTGTCACTTTACAGTAGAAAGGAGGAGAGGATTCCTGCCCTGAAGAGCTGGTTTAATTTTAGATAGTAACATCAGCAGGACGGAGAAGGAATTCTGTTAATTAGCTATTGTCTCACTTGCAGACAGCATGAAATAAGTGAATCCTTTTGGAAAGATTATGAAAGGGGTTGCAACTTTCCTAATGAATCCCTATATATCCAAACTAGTTTCTTAACAACTTCCTTACCTCCAACTCTATTCCCCGGAATAAAAACATTCTAGTAAAGGTTGAATCTTGTTTGAATGAACTGACTGTACTATCCACTTGATCAAAGAAAGGTTAAATAGCAGGTAATCCTATGTAGTCAAGCTTTGTTTCTTTCTCAATCTGTGTAATGCTAGGAAAGACACATTATTAAATTAAATATAAAGAAAAGAAACATGCACAGGCTTGTGCCGAGCATTATATTAAATACTTGTCATCAAGTGTCACAGAGAAATTTGAAATTCTGAACTTGACTGCAAAGGTAAGTGAAAGATCAGTGTTTAAAGATCTATGTTATATATTTTAGATACAGCCACATCATACACAACAAGTAGTCCTCAATTTGGTAACAACTAAAAACTAAAAGAGCATGAAGAGTATTTGAAGTGTTAGTTAAACAAAAAACTTATCTTAACTGTTTTCAATTTACAAAAAAAATCCTTTGCAAGGCTAATATTCTAGGTTGTATTAACAAGAGTGTTGTATGTAAGATTCCATGAGGTAATTGTTGCACTGATCTTAGTACTGGTAGTGCCTCAGATGTGTCCAATTTTCGATACCACATTTAGGGAAAAATATGGATACACTGAGAAAAGAGGACAAAGAAGAAAACTGATAAAAGGTTTAGAAAACTAGACCCATTAGGAAAAGTTTTAAAGAACTAGGCAAGCTTAGTGTCAAAAGAAGACACAGTGGTATTTGGGGAAACCTAATATGTCTTCAGATATGGTAAGGGCTGGTATAGAGAGGATGGCAATGAATTGTTCTCCATGTCCACTGAAGGTAGGACAAAAAGTAATGGGTTTAATCTGCAGCAAGAAGGTTTAGGTAGATACTAGGAAGAACATTCTATCAGGATAGTTAAGCTGTGAAATAGACTTCCAAAGGAGATTGTGTAATCCCCATAAATGGAAGTTTTTAAGAACAGGTTGGAGAAACACCTGTCATAGGAAGGCAGATGGAAAGCAGACTGTAGAAGCTTCTGCAGAAAGTCTCTAGTGAAGTGCGGGGATGAGTGTTAACAGATTTATCTATTATGATGGGGTACACCCAGTAATTAGTGTTATTTGTCTGGGGGGGTAATTCTACCAGTGTGCTGTTTGTCACTTGTACTCTCATACAGAGTTCTACTTTTCCCTTTTGCCAGTTCCCTCACAGTGGTGCTCTTCTGCAGGAGCTAGGTTCCCCAAGGCTGGGTTCTTCACGCCTTGGAATCAGATGAACATTGCTCATTAACAGAGCATGTCAGAGAGTACTGGGTTAGTCAGCACTCCCAAGGTGACCCCTTATATTTCCTTGGACACAGTAGGCTGGGTCAAACAGCACTTCCAAGCTACCATCCTCCTTCTCCCACTTCCATGTTAAATTATTCTGGTAGTAACCTGCTTGATGAGCAGACCCCACCAGATTTTTTGATACCTCAGGGATCTTTACAAGAAGAGTTGCTGCAGAGCTAATAGGGGAGCCAAAAACTCCCAGAAGAGAGAGGAGAGTGAAGAGTTTTACCGTGAAAGTTATTTATTTCCAGGTGGTAACCATGCAAACAAACCAGATATTCTTCTTCGAGTAGTGTCCCCGTGGGTGCTCCACTGTAGGTGAAGGGTCGCCCTGAGCCTCAGATCGGAGCTTTGTATAGCAGTTTCCCTTGTTGAGCCACGCATGCCCAGGAGGCGTCTCGAGCCCTTCCCGCCTCCTGAGGAGCGCGGCTCAACCCCCTCCCTTTCAGTTCCTTTTTAACCGCCCTCGTCAGCGGACAGAGCAAACAGGAGCTCCCTGTAAGACACTCTGACTACTCTCCTCTCCCTAGTTTAGTCATAGTTCTTTTCCACTGTTATTCCAAGTTAGCTTTCCTTGGTGGTGTGGTTTTTTTTTTTTTTTAAAGAAAACTAGTAACAAGAAGAATACACTTACCTAAATCCCCCCCCCCCCCCCCGGGGGCTAGAATCCTCTTCAAACCGGGACTCTGAGGTACTGGCGTTCTCACAGCTGTTCAACACAGGAAAGAAAGAAAAGAGTTTTAACAAAAAAAACCCAACACAAGGAGACAGACGACAACAACAACAGTAACAGCCAAGTAAATACACAGAACACGCTCAAAGAGGAGGGAACGGGCCATGTCCGGCTCCTCAGGCTTTAAAAAATGTGACCAATGCCGGGATCCTATGGCGGCTTCAGATGGGCATTCAAAGTGCATTCACTGTTTGGGGGAATCTCACTCTCCCCACAGCTGCACTCATTGCAATTCACTCACAGTGAGAGCCAGGAAGGACCGAGAGCTCCGCCTAAGAATGATTTTATTTGAAAAGGCTTTACAGCCCGCTGGGGAATAGGTGGCAACACGACAAGAGCCTCCCCCCCACCCTCCAGAAGTGAGCCGAGGGGCAAACCCTCACCATCCCGCTCCCTACCAGCCTCTTCCTCTCCAAAACATGGAGGAGAGGCACACCAGAGCGGGAGGACCCCTGCCACGAAGGCTTCGGGGCGATCCTCCCACTCTGCACCGGCATCGGGGCGCGCTACAGCTGAGCGGCCCCGGGAGCGCTCCAAGCAGCCGGCACGGCAAGAAAAGCCGGCACTGAAGCAAACTGCGGCACTGCTTCCAGCCCCGACGCTGCCTCAAGCTTCGGCGGCGCCAAAAGCCGCAGCACAGCTTAAAACTGCGGTACCGACTAAAGCCATGGCACCGCAGCAGAGTGAATTACAGCCTGCTAAGCGCCCGGCACCAGCTCCAACTAAGCAGCATGATGCTGCACTAACGCTGCCAGCACAACCAGACAGGCAGCCAGATGAGACTGCTACGGATCAGCCTCAGCAGGAAACTGACTCACACAGCAGCCTTTAGTATCAGTGCCTGCCTTCCACATCTTACTCACCTGGGAGGTCCCCATTAAGGCTATCCCCTCCCAGGTCTACATCACTCTTATCTGGCCAAGACACTCCTCTTCCTGAGGATGACCACCACACGTCTTATTCCTCAAGGCATGCATCACCTAGGCAGTCTCGCTTTCACCATTACAGGGCTCCACCACAACAGAACCCATGGCACCCATACTGGTCTTACCCACCCAGCAACACTGGGAGCCATGTGGACGACGCTTCCCAACTCACTCCACTCCATCTCGGAGAAGCTCATCTCGGCCGCAGCCCCTACCTTCAGCAACTCTTTCGGATGAAGAGGCAGACCGAATCTCTGACAATGAATCAGACATTCATTCAATAAATGTCACACATTCTGATGCTCCTGATACACAATCCGATGAAGCCGTAGTACCATCAGATTCTGCACCAATTGATGATCTAAAACAGTTCCAGGAACTATTCAAGAGGGTAGCGACAAGCCAGAATGTCTCCCTGCAAGAGGTCCAGAAGAAACAATACCAATTGCTAAAAAATCTCCATCCTACATTACATAGCAAGATTGCCCTGCCTATAGACGAGGCAATAATGGAGACCTCGGAAGACCTCTGGAAAACACCTGCATCCATTCAACCAACTAATAAGAGAATCGACAGGAAGTACTTTGTCCCATCAAAAGACAACGACTTTCTCTTCACACACCCACAACCTAATTCATTAGTCGTAGACTCAGCACAACAACGTGCAAAGCTCCCACAATACAAGTTGGACAACGCAGACAAGGACCACAAAAAGTTGGACTCTTTTGGCAAGAAGGTATACTCCTCTTCCACCCTACAACTCAGAATATCGAACTACTCCGCTCTTTTAGCAAATCATGACTTTGACAATTACTCGCAACTGGGAGAACTGGTGCCACATCTCCCTGAGTCCAAAAGATCCATCTTGAAAGCAATAGTTCATGAGGGCCATATGATCGCCCGCACCGCTCTCCAAACCGCAATGGATGTTGCTGACACCACAGCCCGAATTACAGCTACAGCGGTGGTCATGCGTAGAGCTTCTTGGCTCCAGTCGTCAGGAGTTCCCCACGAACTCCAGCCTAAAGTGGAAGATTTACCATTCGACAAGCAAAAGCTATTTGCAGCTACTACGGACGAAATGCTCCATAACAGCAAAAATTCTAAGTCCACACTTCGCATGTTGAGCATGTACACGCCGCCCTATAACGTGGACGATACACCCCATATAACTCATACAACCGATACCGATATGGGCAATACAATCGACCACAGAGGCCATATGAAGACACTAGACCAAGGCAACGAGGTCCCAGAAGGCGCCCCAACCAGGCCCGCCCACCAACTATCCAACCATCTAAACAACAAATTTGAAGATTTGGTCGAGGACCTGCAACACCTCTTACGATCTACCACGAGTTCAACATGGCCATCTATTCACCCACCGTTTGCGGCCATTCCTTCCTCAATGGGAATCCATAACATCGGACCGCTTGGTTTTAGAGATAATTCGAGTGGGCTACACCATCCCATTTACCTCTATCCCCTCTACCCTTCCCCCTATCCCGTCCCTCTTCAGGGACCACTCTCACGAAACCCTTCTAAAACAAGAAATCAATCGACGACTCCTCATCGGAGCTGTAGAAAGGGTACCCCGAGAGTTCCACGGGAGAGAGTTTTACTCGAACTATTTCTTAACCGAAAAACGAACAGGGGGTTGGAGACCTATATTGGACCTCCGCAAACTGAACAAGTTTCTCAAGAAACAGCATTTCAAGATGGTCACACTCTCCACAATCATTCCTACGCTAGATCAAGGGGACTGGTTTGCAGCCCTCGACCTCCAAGATGCCTATTTCCATGTAACCATCCACCCCTCCCACAGACGCTACCTACGCTTCACGTTGGGACCAGACCACTTCCAGTACAAGGTTCTTCCCTTCGGTCTCTCATCCGCTCCGAGGGTATTTTCGAAGGTACTGGCGGTCGTAATGGCGTATCTCAGATGACAAAACATCATCATATTTCCCTATCTAGATGACTGCCTTCTAAAGGGATCCTCGTACACCGAAACAGCCTCTGATACATACGACCACGACCCTCCTCAGTCATCTAGGCCTTCTAATCAACCAAGACAAGTCAACTCTGCACCCGGTTCAAGACAGAGTTCATTGGTGCACGCCTGGACTCAGTTATAGCCCGGGCATACCTACCTCAGCAATGTTTTGCAACTATGCAAGAAATTATAAACGGGATGCTTACAGTTCCTACCACCACGGTACTTACATGCCTCTGACTAATGGGGCACATGGCTTCCACCACCTACGTAGTCCACCATGCTCGTCTGCACTTTCGATGTTTTCAGCTCTGGATTGCAACCGTTTATATCCCATCACGACACCCTCGAAACAAAACGGTTACTATCCCACCAGACGTGCTGGCATCCTTACGATGGTGGACAGTGCCAAACAATCTTCTGACGGGAATTCCATTCCAACAAACTGAACCCACTATCCAAATCACCACAGATGCTTCCCTGCTCGGCTGGGGGGCACATATGAACGGTCACGAAGATCAAGGCAGGTGGTCCCCAAACGAGACACTCTTACATATCAATCTCCTCGAACTGAGGGCAGTAAGGAATGCCTGTGCACACTTTGCCTCCGACATCGCCAATCACACAGTCCGCATCCTAATGGACAACATCTGCACGATGTTCTACATAAACAGACAGGGTGGAGCCCGCTCCCGCTCCTTATGCGCGGAGGCTATTCGCCTGTGGAACTCGTGCATCCGCAACCAAGTCACCCTTATAGCAGCCTACTTGCCCGGAGTGAACAATATCAAAGCGGACTCCCTCAGCCGAAACTTCACCTCGGACCACGAATGGGAGTTACATACGGAGGTGACGAACTCAATTTTCCACCAGTGGGGATGGCCATTGATAGACCTCTTTGCTTCTACCCAGAACACCAAATGTCCCCAGTTCTGCTCACGTGCGGGGCTTGGCAAACACTCTCTGGGGGATGCCTTCCTAATCAAATGGACAGCCCCCCTACAGTACGCCTTCCCTCCCCTACCACTCATCCCAAGAGTCCTGCGCAAGATCCTGAGAGACAAAGCCCTAGTCATCCTGATTGCGCCATCATGGTCTCGCCAAACCTGGTACCCATACCTTCACAGGCTAGCGGTCCATCCTCCCTACCCACTACCGTACCGGATACATCTACTATCTCAGGACGACGGCAGGATATTGCATCCACAACTCAATACCCTGCATCTTCAGGCATGGCTTCTCTCTGGTTCTCGGAGGTAGAAGATCGCTGCTCCCAGCGAGTAAAAGACCTCCTCCTCCACAGCAGGAGACAGTCTACTCGGAAAACTTACCAACAGAAATGGACACGTTTCTGTCAGTGGTGTCAGCAAGCCAAAGTGGAGCCCCGTGCCTCACCACTAGATACCATCCTAGACTACATTCTGGACCTTAAAGCATCAGGACTGTCAATCTCCTCCCTAAGAGTACACCTCTCTGCAATAGCGGCATTTCATACGTCAGTAGATGGCTTCTCCATTTTTAACCATCCTATTACAAAAAGATTCCTCAAGGGACTCCAGAATGTGTACCCACCACATAGGGCCCCACCCCCTTTGTGGGACCTAAATCTTGTTTTGAACTGCCTCACCAGACCTCCCTTTGAGCCACTGGCAACAGTACCAGTTCCTTTCCTTTTTATGAAGGTCTGTTTCCTCTTAGCCATCACCTCCGTCAGGAGGGTGAGCGAACTCGGAGCATTAATGTCAGAGCCTCCTTACACAGTTTTCACAAAGGATAGGGTCATACTTAGACTCCACCCCACGTTTTTGCCAAAGGTCTGTACAGAATTCCATCTCAATGAACCGATCGTGTTACCTACCTTTTTCCGAAAACCGCATTCTTCGCAGACAGATGCCAGCCTGCACACTCTGGACATCCGGAGGGCTCTGGCCTTCTTCCTAGAAAGAACAAAACCATTTCGTAAATCTGAAAGACTTTTTATCTCCATTGCTGAACGATCCAAAGGGACACCAATATCATCTCAACGAATCTCAAAGTGGATATCGACATGCATAATTAAGTGCCACTCTCTGGGCAATAGACCGCTGCTACGCCCACCACGAGCGCATTCTACTCGAGCCACGGCTGCTTCTACAGCCTTTCTGGGCAATGTCCCCTTAAGAGACATTTACCAGGCAGCAACATGGTCTTCAGATCATACCTTTGCTAAACATTACGCTATTCTTCCACAACTTAAGAGTGACTCAGCAGTTGCCACGGCAGTGCTCTCCACCACTGCCAAACATTGACTCCGGCTCCCTCCAGCCATATACTGGATACTGCTTTGTAGTCACCTACAGTGGAGCACCCACAGGGACACTACTCGAAGAAGAAAAGGGAGTTACTCACCTTGTGCAGTAATGAGTGTTCTTCAAGATGTGTGTCCCCGTGGGTGCTCCACGACCCTCCCTGTCTCCCCTCTGCTCGGAGTCGACATTACTTGGGCGGAGATGAGGAACTGAAAGGGAGGGGGTTGAGCCGCGCTCCTCAGGAGGCGGGAAGGGCTCGAGACGCCTCCTGGGCATGCGTGGCTCAACAGGGGAAACTGCTATACAAAGCTCCGATCTGAGGCTCAGGGCGACCCTTCACCTACAGTGGAGCACCCACGAGGACACACATCTCGAAGAACACTCATTACTGCACAAGGTGAGTAACTCCCTTATCCTAAATCTTACTTAAATCTGATTACAAACATCTGGTTTAGCAAATATAACTGATCACACCAGGCAGGGTCAGAAGGCTATAGCTAGAGATAGATAGCTCTCACCACGCAGTGAAGCTTAAATCAATCCGCATTCCCAGGTGGGGGTGGTGGCTAAGGGTAAGGTATGCTGGAGACGGCAGAGCCCTCAACAGGATCAGTCAGAAAGTAATGAAGTCCCAATGGAACTGACGCAGATGTTTGATCCAGGTATTAGATCTCTTTCTAGAGCATGAATAGGGTTTGTTTTTAATGGGGAAACAATAATGGTTCCAGGAAGAACAATAGGTTTGTTTATGGGTAAGCTCATGGCTCATAAGCATATATCAAAATTGTTTTGTTCAGGGTAGACAATAGGAACTGATCCTCCCTGGCTATGGGTGGTAGTCCTTCAAGAATGCTTGCAATGCAATTAGGCAGCTTATGTATTTGGAATACCAATAATTAGAGGGTGCAGGCTTGCAGAAATTTTGGTGGTGCCCAGAATGCCCAGAGCCCGCATCCCTCTCCCACTTGAATTCTCCCTCCACACACACACACCTTCCTAAAGCTCTGGGAGGGAGTTTGGGTGCAGGTAAAGGTCTGGGGTACAGCCTGTGGGAGTTCGGTGCAAGAGGAGATCTGGGGTGCAAGCTCCGGAAGGAACAGTGGATACAGGAATGGTAGAGTCTGGGTGCTGGTTCTGGTCTGGGGCAGGGGGTTGGGAGCCTTTGTGCAGGATCTGGGAGGGCGTTTGGTGGCTGGATGGGGAAGAGGGTGCAGGCTCTGGAGGGAGTGGGGTGCACAAGGAGGTGGGGGGGTGCTGTACTTACCTGGGGCATCTCCCTCTGGCAGTGGTTCACAGGTGGAGGGCTGGGTCTCTGGGCCCTCCTGCTGCCCACCTGCTGCCCCTGTATGATACTCTCTTGTGGCCCGCGGTGATTCTCCATGCACTGCTCTAGCTGCTGGGAACAGCACATGGTACAGGGACGCACATGCCAACAGCCACAGGGAGCGAGCAGCAGGAAGCCACTCTAACCCCACTGTCAGTGGCATTTTAAGTCACCCAGGGTAGCAGGTGGGTCTGGGGGATATAGGGAGCAGCATGCAGTAAGTGTTGTGAAGCTTACCCCTGGTCCAGGAATATTCCTGGTGTTTGGACATCATGGGTCCATATAACTTATCTCCTATGCCACTAGAGGATTTATTACTAGAATTAGTCTGATAATTATTGAGCTGGGTGTGTGCAGTGATGGTTTCATTGACATCTACAGCAGATACTCCCCATCATACAATGCTTCCTTGCATTCCTGGTCCCAGTATGCAGTGCAGTTCTTGTCTTGGAATCTCTGTTCTTCATTCTGTAAGGTAACGGAGGTATCTCCTGGTTGCATCTTTGATACAAATGAGGCAAGGAGTTTCCTTAATCCTGTCACCGTTGTTTGGAGAGGTTTAGGTGCATGTCTCACTGCTTTTTCATTAAAAAACAACAAAAGGTCTGGTGGTACTTTATAGACAAAATCTTATCTACCAGGCTTTTTTGGAGATAAAATCTCTGCTTCCACCACCCAAATATTAATAAAGCAACCAGGGAGAGACTACTTGGGAAATCTCACCCCTAAAGTACAAACCAGGACACAAAAATTAACCACTACCAGGTTAATGATAAAAGTTCTCTTTTCTTTTTACCACAATATTCCCATTGCAAGCATAATGACTAGATGGAACAGTAACAAAATAATAAATTCATGGAGGAGAAATTTACCATGGGCCAGGAACTTAGTTACAAAGGAGAGCAAAACCCATTTTAAATGCACAGATGAGATCCCATTTACCAAACCATAAAACAATAAAACCTAATGGATTTATCTAAACTTTATCCTACTTACAGACTGTGAAGAATATTTTCTTAGAGGGAACAAAATACAGGACTATGTAGCACTTTAAAGACTAACGATGGTTTATTAGGTGATGAGCTTTCTTGGGCCAGACCCACTTCCTCAGATCAAATAGTGGAAGAAAATTGTCACAACCATATATACCAAAGGATACAATTAAAAAAAAAAGAACACATATGAAAAAGACAAATCAAATTTCAGAACAGAAAGGGGATGGGGGGAGGGGAGATAAATGTCCGTGAGCTAATGATATTCGAGGTGATAATTGGGGAAGCTATCTTTGTAATGGGTAAGATAATTAGATTCTTTATTCAGACTCAGGTGTAAAGTGTCGAATTTAAGCATAACAACAGTTCAGAGGATTCTCTTTCAAGTGCAGTCTTAAAAGGCTTTTGAAGCAGGATGCAGGTATTAAGTCATTGAGACAATGTCCTTTCTGGCTGAAATGGCAAGAAACTGTTTTTTCTTTGTGATTCTGTCCAATATCTGTTTTGTGGGCATTGAGCCTTTGGTGAAGTGTCTGAGACGTTTGTCCAATGTACATAGCAGACGGACACTTTCGGCACATGATAGCATAGATTATATTTCTGGATGCGCAGGAATATGTGTTCTTGATCTTATAACTCGGTTAGGTCCAATAATGGTATCAGCAGAGTGAATATGTGGACAAAGCTGGCAATGGGGTTTGTTGCAAGGGAAGGTACCAGGGTTGGTATTAGTGTGGTATGTTCTGTGGTTGTTGGTAAGAATCATCTTGAGGTTAGGAGACTATATGGTTGTGACAGTTTTCTTCCACTCTTTGATATGAGGAAGTGGGTCTGGCCCACGAAAGCTCATCACCTAATAAATCATCTTGTTAGTCTTTAAAGTGCTACATAGTCCTGTATTTTGTTTCAGCTACACCAGACTAACACGGCTACATTTCTATCGCTATTCTTAGAGGGAGACATCCTGTCCCTTTCAATAGCTTCAGAGAGACTACACAGGACAAAGGAGAAGAAAAAAAACAAAAATTCTTTTGTCTCAGTTTGAAATTCCTACCTACATTTCTATTGGCTGCCTGCCACCTGGTTTCGGTAAGGAACTTAGTTAACCCCTTATGATCATGACATGCCCCCCAAATCATAAACGGTGCTGGACAGCTTCTGGCCACACTGGCTGTGATTTCTTCCTGGAGGTCTGAGATAAAACATAGTAAATAAGTACATGTCACCTTAATATACCATTGAATACATGAAAAAAACAAAATTCTTTCAAATCTGTGGAGTACCATGACAGAAGAAGTCTAAACAGAAAGAAGGCTAATACATGAACTGTGTAGCAGTAGATATACTCACATTTCAGTGTATTCTAGTAAAAAAAAAAAAAAAGCAATTAGATTCACTTAGGCTACATCTAGACTGCAGGCTTCTTGCCCAATAAGCTTTTTGCGGAAGAGATCTTCCACAAAAACTTCTTACGCAAGAGTGCGTCCACACTGCATGGATGCTCTCACAAGGAAGCTCTGCTTGCCACTAATAGAATGGCCACCAGGGCACCTGTGCTTCTTTCGATAGGCTTTTTTTGCACAAAAAAACCCGTTTCCCGTCCACACACACCTTTTTGCACAAGAGCTCTTGCGCAAAAAGGCTTATTCCTCGTAGAAAGAGGAATAACTATTGCGCAAAAACCCTTCTCTTCTTCTGATTTACTGTAAATTTACTTGTGCAAAAACATGCTTGCAGTGTGGACGCTCTGAATTTTTGTGCAAAAACAACTGTTTTTGCGCAAAAACTTTGCAGTCTAGATATAGCCTTACTGTTTTAAGATACTTCAAACTCTGGGGAACAGTATTTGCTGTTAAAACACTAGAGGGTGCCCCAGTGCTATTATCGAATAATTTCAGGATGAAGAATTATTTGGGTACTTATCTGGTTAAATGAGTTGAATTAAATTGAGATCCTTAGCTTTGTATCCCCAGTGACGATGATTTTATATTTCAGGGGAGCAAGATCAATTTTATAAAAACTACTCTTCTACTAAATTCTGTGGAGGTTTTTTCCCTTCTTGACTTTTCCCTCTAACTAACCAGAGAAGAGCATTTGTGGAGCACTGAAGAGCTGTGATGATTGATATTTACATGTTGCTCAAGAAAAATTAGAATTCTGATTGATTCATAGATTGTTACCCTTCAAGTCTGAAATGTTAATGGAAGGCACCCCAGAGCACACACATATTCTAAAAGGTGAATCCTCTGGACATGCTGTGTCTGTTTCAAGTGCCTGCACAAAACATTGAAGCAGGAGATTGTTATATTGACTTATTCAAATATAGAGTGTTTTCCTTGTGACTGGAGATACTACACTGCCATATGTGTACTACATTCTGCAGTTCAGTGGTGCTATGGCAGGATCAGTAGTGATTCCACAGTCCTATCTTGTACTCAAAACAGGGATTCAAAATCTTTGTTTTTTTTTTTTTTTGTTTTTTTTTGAAAAATAGAAAATACTTTCTCAAAATTTGTATCATTTGTCTCCTTTGGGCACAAAATATATATTTTGATTATTTGCAAATAAATCTAAGTTTCGGTTAAAATTAATTAAAAACAGATTCCTTTAATATGTGTAACACTTAGCATTCTTTTTGTCCCGAATGATCTTAACAGAATAACACACACACTCCACACGTTCCATGTAGTTAAAATGCAGTTAACTGAAATCTTCTGCATAGGCTATATTCGAAGAAACTAGGTTATAATTAATCAAATTACTGTATCTAATAGCTGATTTGCATTACCGTATTTCCTAGGGGCCCTGGTCATTAACCAGGATTCCATTGTGCTAGGGATGCCCAGAGAGGTGACAGGGTCAAAGCAATGGGCTAGAAAAATGATCTTTGAAGCAATATTCTGAGTGGATACAGAAGATAGCATCTGTCAAGGCCAAAGAAAAAGATACTGCAGTAATCAAGACATGAGAATGAGCACCTGAAAGAGAGTTTTAGCTGCATGGATGGATAGGAAAAGTCATATCTTAGAGATGTCATGCTGAAAGAATCATTGCAATTCAGATATAACTTCAATGTGCAGACCTATAGATGTCTTGAGTCAAAGATGATGCCCAGGTTATGGGTTCATGAGAGGTGAAATGATATCTAGTCCACAGTGATAGAGAAAGGAGATAGGTGTGTATGTGGGGGATAATGGTTTTTTGGGGATGGGGCATGGAGATAAGGTTAAGGTTTTAGCCATGTTGAGCTTTGGCTGCTAGACGTCCATAGGGAAGTGTCAGAGACACAAGCCTAGCTTTTAGTTTAGACAGAAGAATCTAGGTCTACAATAGAGAGTTAGATATGCTGTGTAGTTGAATTAGTATTTGCCAGTTACCCAGAGATAAGGTGTATATGGAGAGGAGCCCTGTGGAATAGAGCCCTGTGGAAACCTGACTGAAAATTGAAGGGGAGATGAGGAGGATCCTTGGAAGAAGTGATTAGAGAGATAGCAGAAGAACCAGGAGAGGACAGTCATAGAAACCAAGGGAGTATTTGTATCCTAAGATCACTCTGAGAGGCTCAGGTAATTCTAAAGGGTGGCACTGTGACATTAGAACTCAACCAATGACCACCCTTCTTTAGAGCTAATCGGCATGCAAAACGTGGCGGTAATGATTCAATGGTATGAGACAGGATGTCACTAGTAGATGACTTGCCCAAATGTCATTGTTCTTTAAAGATTCTGTGGCTGCACATTAGCATGGACATGTGTCCTTGGAAAGCTCCCTACCACACTGCTCTCAAAGGCAGATATGCAGGGGAGTCCTTAAAATGCAGAACCACTGGGACATGCACTTTTGGCTCTCCTTGCTCATCCTGCACCTGTACATGGCCCTGTAAACCAATAAACCAATTGCAAATTAAGGGCCAGAGTCACCACTATTTTTGGCAGCCTTGTTCTGCTCTAGTCTAGTGCTGTAATTCAGCTGTTAAGCATTATGTGACATTTATTCTAATAATTAAAAAATGGTATGGTCACATTCTTTTTAGATTATTTGCTCAATGTTTGTGTATTACACTTTTAATTAAAACAAAGAAATTCCCAAATTACACTTAGGGTATGTCTACACTACCCCGCTAGTTCGAACTAGCGGGGTAATGTAGGCATACCGCACTTGCAAATGAAGCCCAGGAAATTCAAATCCCGGGCTTCATTTGCAAGTGCGGTATGCCTACATTACCCTCCTAGTTCGAACTAGGAGGGTAGTGTAGACATACCCTAAGAAAGGTAAGTTTGAAAGTGTGAATCAGAAATTTGAGTTAAAGAATACAGGTATGATTTAGTAATAGAGATGTAGCCGTGTTAGTCTGGTCTTGCTGAAACAAAAGACAAGACTATGCAACACTTTAAAGACTAACAAGATGGTTTATTTGGTGATGAGCTTTCGTGAGCCAGGATGTGGGTCTGGCCCACGAAAGCTCATCACCTAATAAACCATCTTGTTAGTCTTTAAAGTGCTGCATCGTCCTGTCTTTTGTTTCAGGTATGATTTAGTTCTCCCCAAACCATTACAAATTGAGGAAATTTAGAATTAAGGTTCCACTTAAAGGAAATTCAGACATGTTTGGTACTTCACCTGTGCATTTCTTGCCCTAGCATCCTTAATTCCACTGGTAGTGATGCCATCAGAAGGAAAAAATATGAAAAAAGTCAAATCTTTAAAAATCAGTTTTATCTAATGGCATTGCAAATAAATCTAGTTCAGAAAATTTTGAATCATTTCATCAGAAAACGTTGGTTTGTTTAAATTGAAACTTTTCATAGGAAGATACCAGTTTCAATGAAACTTTACTTAGGAAAGGCTTCTCAGATACAGGATGTATTTTCAAAGGGAAGAGGAAAGAGCTCTCCAACCCAACATGTTTTGGGACTGGAAGCTGTTTTCTGTTTTTTTTTTGAAAGAACCCGTACTCCTGAAAAAAATGAGTACAGGTTTTTTCGAAAAAGGGTTGGTTTTTTTCCCCCAAAAGGATGGTCTCTAGACTGCACTTTCACTTTTGAAAAACTCTTTTAAAAAAAAAAAAGTGCTCGGACGCGAATATGCAAATGAAGCACAGGATATTTAAATCTGCGCTCCATTTGCACTTTCGATTTGCCTCGTTTACATTCCTCTTTCGACAGAGGAATGTAGTTTAGACGTGCCCGGAGATTCCACCACCTCCATAGGCAACCTATTCCAGTGCTTCAATACCCTCCGGCTACGTCTACACTGGCCCCTCTTCCGGAAGGGGCATGTAAATTTCAGCAGTCGTCGTAGGGAAATCCGCGGGGGATTTAAATATCCCCGGCGGCATTTAAATAAAAATGTCCGCCGCTTTTTTCCGGCTTTTAAAAAAACCGGAAAAGAGCGTCTAGACTGGCCCCGATCCTCCGGAAAAAGTGCCCTTTTCCGGAGGCTCTTATTCTTACTTTGAAGTAAGAATAAGAGCCTCCGGAAAAGGGCACTTTTTCCGGAGGATCGGGGCCAGTCTAGACGCTCTTTTCCGGCTTTTTTAAAAGCCGGAAAAAAGCGGCGGACATTTTTATTTAAATGCCGCGGGGGATATTTAAATCCCCCGCGGATTTCCCTACGACGACTAGTGAAATTTACATGCCCCTTCCGGAAAAGGGGCCAGTGTAGACGTAGCCTCCTAGTAAAGTACTTTTTCCTAATATCCAACCTAGATCTCTCTCACTGCAGCTTGAGACCATTGCTCCTCATTCTTTCATCTGTCAACTTACGTCACTCAGGGGTGTGAAGAAAACATCATCCCTGAACAACATAAGCTACACTGACAGAAACACGGGTGTGCAGAGCACTATGTTAGTGGGAGAACGTCTCACAATATGGGTCAGCCCCCTCTATAAGAAACAAGGTCTATTTCCATGTTAGAACAACCAAGGACAGAACAACGTTGTTTCCTAATGTTGTTTTTATCTATTTTATCCCTCCATAGCTCATTGTATACCCTTAGCTCTCTCCTGCCCTTTAATATTTAGTGATTTTTTTCTCTTTTCTTCACAATCTACACCCCACTCTTATTTAGTTTCCCTTGTTCGTTGCTTGTTTCTCCTTTTTTCTTGAATTTAAAAACAAACACATTAGCAAAGATTGCAGTTTAGAACAGTTTATGTTGCTAAGCAACAACCTGCCTTTCAGTGCAACCTACTTTCCATATAAGCTCCCCTGTGTTGTATCGTGATCCATGCTCCTCGTCTATAGTTATGTAGCAGTCTTACATGTCAGTTTCACTTGCCTGTTTTCAGATGGTGTCCATGGAGCTGGGTGAGAATTTGCGGACGGGGCAGGAATCTTTCATTTATGCTGCTGATTCACTTTTGAAGTTTTATGACCCTCTTAGGTGCAGACATTGGGGCTGGGTGACTTCATAAGAATCTTCTGAGAAAGCAAACATGCCATGAACATTAGTACAAACCTCTCTGCCAGTATTTGCTCTGGAAATGCTTTTTCATCTCTTCACAAAAAAAACCCCTCTTTTGGCTTGCATTATAGGTTTGTCAAACAACTAAACTGTTCACAGGCAACTTGTGACCAGAAAGAGGAGACTCTTGTTTACAAAACATAAGCAGTCTGAATCTGGAAAGAGACAGAACCACAGGATTTAAGATACCACTTATACCGCACAAATTGTGAAAACTCCTAGGGGAAGCATAGATCAGAACTTACTATGGCAAATTATTTTACCAATTTGATCATTAGTCTCCATTGTTTAAAATTACCTGTTTACAAGTGGAGAGAGGGAAACTTAAATGGAGATAAAATACTTGCAAATTTGATGAGTCCTGGTCACCAACATCTGCTGAGGAATCCTTACCTTACTAAAATACATAAAATGAGTCCCTTTATGTTTAGGATTTGACCCAAAGAATTAACCCCAGAAATCTCATGCTGCCTTGTGCATACAAATGTGATCATGGCACACAGTATTATAGTTACGTGGGGTATAGTAAAATATCACTTAGCAGCCCCCCTCAAAAACTGCTAGATGTGTACAGGAAAGGTTGAGTTTCTAATTGTGGGTATGTCTACACTACCCTCCTAGTTCGAACTAGGAGGGTAATGTATGCATACCGCACTTGCTAATGAAGCCCGGGATTTGAATTTCCCGGGCTTCATTAGCATAAGCGGGGAGCCGCCATTTTTAAATCCCCGCTGCTTCGAACCCCGTGCAGCGCGGCTACACGGGGCTCGAACTAGGTAGTTCGGACTAGGGTGCCTATTCCGAACTACCGGTACACCTCGTTTCACGAGGAGTAACGGTAGTTCGGAATAGGCACCTAGTCCGAACTACCTAGTTCGAGCCCCGTGTAGCCGCGCTGCACGGGGTTTGAAGCAGCGGGGATTTAAAAATGGCGGCTCCCCGCTTATGCTCATGAAGCCCGGGAAATTCAAATCCCGGGCTTCATTAGCAAGTGCGGTATGCATACATTACCCCGCTAGTTCGAACTAGCGGGGTAGTGTAGACATACCCTGTTTGAGGAAATAACAGGCTTTCTCTCAGAAACCAAGGAGGAAAGTCTGTATAGCTGGAGCAAGGAAAGACAGGTGGCTTCACACTATGTACTAAGCTACATGCCACCTAATGAGAAAGATTTAGTCTGATTGTTTTACCAAAACAGGAGTAGTAAAAATAGACTATCAAGGACACCTTCAAAGCCTTGTAGACTTTTTAAAAAGGGAAATTTTTCCTCATGGAAAATTTAATGGGAAGAAGAAAAGCCTGGTTTTAAACAATCTCCCTTTAAAAATGCATATAATTTAACAGATAATGATATCCTTTCTATAGAAAGCTAGAGTATGGATAGAATTAGATCCTAAATTCAGGTCCTTATTAGCTTGCCAATCAAGTAGTGTGCACATTGAGTTATGGTATTGTCAGTGACCGTTCAACATGACAATCTTGAATTACTACGCACTCTTGGCAAAATATGTCCATATCAACTCGTGTACTTTTACAACAGGGCATTGATAAGCTGACCCAAGGGTACAAGGATGATTTCCAAACTGTCTGAGCCAAGGTCATGTGGTAGCCAGAGTCATGTTGTGAAGCTCTTGGATGCAGTAGATTCTGTTTCCAGGGCAATGGCTACAAAAATCACAATGCACTGCTTTTCCTGGTTGGCTTTGGTAGGCAGGAATTACAAATGACAATGAAGGGACCTCCCTTGTGAGGAATGCTCACTCTTTCATGAGAAGACTGATGAGGACGCCAGGAGATCCCTCAAAGATTCCAGAGCAACACTCAGATCCCTTGGTATCTACACCCTGGTCTCCAGATAAAGCTATTTCAGATCCCATTTCTATCACCAGCAGCCATTCTTTCAGTAAAGACTACCTGAACCACTAGGTCCCAAGCAGAGGGAAGAGAATAAAATCCAAGGAGTGGGTCTACCTTCTCTCATCACTGATTTGACTTTGACCAGGCAGTAAAATGTGATTTTTCACTCGAGGCCGAATACCTTTCATTCCATGTTATTCACTCTTTTCAGCAATTTCTGGCTCACTTTCAGTGCACCCACCTGGTCCAACATCACCTCAGACTGCTGGGTCTTGGTTGTGGACTAGAGAAGCTATGCTATGCAATTCCGCTACCCTTCCCCCAACCACTACCCTTCCTTGTCCCTCTTCAGAGACCACTCCCACAAGATTCTACTTCAATGAGAAATGCAGTCTCTCCTTGCTTTCGGCACTGTAAAGGAAGAAAGAAGTTTCTAGTCACAGTATTCCCTCACCCTAAAAAATACTGGGGGATTTCACCCTATGTTCTACAACTGACCCCTTAACACTTAATTCAAGATGGTCTCCCTTACATCCATCATATCCTCCCTGGACCACAAAGACTGGTATACTGACTGCAGTGACGCACATTCCATATTGTGATAAGCTCAATAAGTTTGTGTTGAACAACCCCTTCTATATTGGGTTTTGCCCTTCAGACTTTTGACATTATGCTGGGTATTCACAAAGTATCTTGCAGTTGGGCAGCATACCTCAGAAGATGGGCATCTGTGTTTTATTATACTTATGTAACTGATTGTTTAGGGGCTCTTTGCAAATGCAAGTCCAAGCCATCGGTGTGTCCATCTTTCAGCTTTTCACATGTCTGGGCCTGCTAGTGAACGAGAACAAATTCCCATTGATCTCTATGTGGTAATAGAATTAGTCAGGTTCCAAACATGGAGGCAGCGACTGCCTACCTACCAGGGGCAGATGACTGTTTGCGGGGCCCCGGGCAGCATAACTCCGCGGGCCCCCCCTTTGCCACAGCGCATGCGCTGTGACGCCATGCGCATGCGCGGTGGCGCCACGGCGCATGTGCGGGGCTTTTTTAAGTGCGGGGGCCGGGGCAGCCGCCCCATTCCGCCCTATATCCGCCCCTGCTACCTACCACTTGCCAGGTTTCATACAAAACAAGATCTCTGTTCCCACAAATGGCCCAACCCCATGATGTGCGTGAGAACTTGTCCCACCCCTGCAGAGTCACATGGCAACTATACATTTGTCATCCCATTTGTGGGGTATTGGTCCAATTGCTATCAAAGATGAAGGATTGGCCCATGAAATTTACTTGTTGCCATATGTCTTAACAATTTCCTAAATTATTCCAATGGAAATTGCAGGGTATCTGTCCAGTGCTACCAAATTGTGTCAAAAAGACCTAGAAAATCTTTAGATCCTTTTATTGGCCTTATGAAAAAGGTGTCAAACAAGGAGGGAAGACATTTAGGGCAGAATTGTGCACTGGAGCTCTAAGATCTGATCTACCTCCCATAGGACTTCTGCTACTGAAAAATGGGGGTTTCCTCCCATCCTCCTGAGTTCTGCAATGAAAAAGAGGCACCAGGTGACTGAAACAGAGACATTTCAAAATTATTAGGGATTCTTTCATGTATCTTGTACATGGGGAGTACAATGTTAAAAACATGCACCCAGCATCATCATACACAGAAGGCTAAGGAGGAAGGAATAGATAATGTGCTGGGACAGAAATGGATAACAGAAGTATATTTTGATACTGATGCAAATGCTGGTGAGTGACACTGATGAGTCAGCACAGTGGGTGGAAATAATTTTTATATAATAACAGTATCATCCTTTTTCTTCTACTGCAGTGTCACACAGAAGCAAACACAGGCACTGTACAGCAACCAGTGAGTCAGATCCTGTGTACCAAACTGAAATAGATAAAACCAAAATATTTACAGATATTTTCTATATTTTGTGCAGTAAAGAATTAGTAGTTAGTTCCAAGAGACCTCCACCTCCTGCTTTCCTATGAGCTGACCACATAGCAACCAGAGCTTGTGTGGAAATATCACAGAACAGATGCTGTGGATTCAGCCAGTGTTCAGAGAGAGAGAGAAAGGAGAAATTATTGAAGCTTAAGGGAAACAAAGGCTATTCCTTCATCAGGTGGTGTTTGTTCTTTAACAGCAGTGAGAATCACTACAGTATAGTAAGTCCCCAATTCCATCTACCCTTCCCCCCCTCCCATCCCCACACACCTGTTAAAAGAAGCAATAGATTGCAAGATGAAGCACTTTAGACAGCAGGAAATACCAAATTAAGGTTTTATCTGCACCTAGTGCCTTATTCCTTATGCACCTGATGGTTAATGGAGCTATGCTGACTACACTCACAGAGGCTCTGATGCCATACATTTCCTTCAGAAATAAAATTTTCACTCAGGAATGCAATAACGAGAAATAATGCATTGAAACAACAAATCCGACATAACTTTTAGTTTAAAATATGTGCATAAATAAAGTCTATTTTTAAACCATTAGATTGTAAGGCCTGAAGGGATCCATAGGCTGTCTAGTTTCTCTTCCTGCATATCCTTGTACCATAGAATTCCATCTAGGGATGCCAGGCCTGTAACTACTGATGGAGCTAATGCATGACTTTTAGAAAGACATCCCACTTGCTGCAGACTCCTAAGTTAAACAAATCTGTTAAATCCTAATGGATCTTCACTAATCACAGACCCTAGGTTTGGCCAAACCACTGAAACACTAGAGCGGCTCAAAAAAAAAAAGGTTGCACATTTCTTTTTAAGCGCACTGTTGTTTTGTTTTCCTTCTCTTGTATTCAGAACTGGGTTTACTCAAACTTTCAAAAAAACTCACCTTCAAGTAGAGACTGGTCCTGGAAAAAATTCAGTCATAAAAGTGAAAGTTTCAGAAAAGACTTCAGAATGACAATCCCTAATGATACCTGGTCACGATTTTTCAGAAGTAACTAGTGATAGGGGTGATTATATTTTGGTACCCAATCTGAAATACCTTAAAGGAGGGAAGCTGATTTTCAGAATATGTGGAGCATCTGAATAACAGAGCATCTTTAAGAATCTCAAGAAGGGAGATGAAAGAATTGAGTTGTCCAGAACCAACAGTATACACTCAACCTATAATTAAAGCAGCACAGTTACTTGGATTGATGTAGGAGATTGTAGAAGCCTTGTGATGTTTGTCACATACTAGACTAAAACCAAGACACAAACAAGCATCCTTTTGTTTCACAAAGTGACCAAAAGAGTTACAATGTTTTTGAATTATTTTAATTGGAAAAAACCACTCTGCTAATACAATATTAAATCCACCACAGAGTCAAGGGGAAAAAATGGTCTTGAGAAGGGGAACCACACAGCCAGGAAGTTCATGCAAGGGTCCAAAATCTGCCTTAGCCTTCTTGAATATATGCAGCACGTTAGGGTCTTTTCAATACATTATCACCGATGTGACATACTGACATACTACTGATTAAATACAATTTGCAATGGAAATAGAACTGGCTGAGATAATGGAGTATGGATCCAAAGATAGTTTCGGTTAATATTTCTTTTCCAGATTAAATGAAAACTAAGAATCATAGAATCATAGAGCTGGAAGAGACCTCAGGAGGTCATCAAACCAGCCCTCTGCCCAAGGCAGGACCAATCCCAACTAAATCAACCCAGCCAGGGCTTTGTCAAGCCAAGACTTAAAAACCTGTAGGGATGGAGATTCTACCACCTCCCTTGGTAACCCATTCCAGTACTTCACCACCCTCCTAGTGAAATAGTTTTTCCTAATATTCAACTTGGACCTCTCCCACTGTAACTTGAGACCATTGTGCCTCGTTCTGCCATCCATCACTACTGTGATCAGCCTTTCTCTATCCTCTTTGGAACCTCCCTTCGGAAAGCTGAACGCTGCTGTCAAATTCCCCTTCACGGTTTTCTTCTGCAGACTAAACAAACCCAAATTCTTCAGTCGCTCCTCATAGGTCTTGCGCTACAGCTCCCTAATCATTTTGGTTGCCCTCCGCTAGATCCTCTCCAATGCGTCCACATCCTTTCTATAGTGGGGCGGGGGGGCAGAACTGGACACAATACTCCAGATGTGGTCTCACCAGAGTCAAATAAAGGGGAATAATCACTTCTCTAGATCTGCTGGCAATGCTCCTCCTAATGCACCCTAACATACCATTAGCTTTCTTGGCTACAAGGGCACACTGTTGACTCACATCCAGCTTCTCATCCACTGTAATTCCCAGGTCCTTTTCTGCAGAACTGCTACTTAGTCGGTCCCCAGTCTGTAACTATGCTTGGGATTCTTCTGTCCCAAGTGCAGGACTCTACACTTGTCCTTGTTGAACTTCATCAGATTTCTTTTGGCCCAATCCTTTAATCTGTCTAGGTTATTCTGGACCCTATCCCTGACCTCCAGCATATCTACCTCTCCCCCTAGCTGAGTGTCATCTGCAAACTTGCTGAAGGTGCATTCCATCCCCTCATCCAGGCTATTAATAAAGATGTTGAACAAAAGCAGTCCTAGAACAGATCCTTAGGGCACTCCGCTAGAAATCGCCCGCCAACCTGATATCGAGCCGTTGATCACTACCCATTGGATCTGACGGTCTAGCCAGCTTTCTATCCATCTTACAGTCCATTTATCCAATCCATGCTCTCTTAACTTGCTGGCAAGAATATTGTGGGAGACAGTATCAAAAGCTTTGCTAAAGTCAAGGTATAGCACATCCACTGACTTTCCTATATCCACAGAGTCAGTTACCTCATCATAGAAGCTAATCAGATTAGTCAGGCATGACTTGCCCTTTGTGAATCCATGTTGTCTATTCCTGATCACTTTCCCCTCTTCCAAGTGCTTCAAAATGGATTCCTTGAGGATCCCCTCCATGTTTTTTCCAGGGACTGAGGTAAGGCTGACTGGTCTGTAGTTCCCTGGATGATCCTTCTTCCTTTTTTTTAAAGATGGGCACTACATTTGCCTTTTTCCAATCATCTGGGATCTCTTCCAATCTCCAGATAATGGCCAAAGGCTCTGCAATTACATTTGCCAACTCCCTCAGTACCCTCGGATGCATTACATCCAGACCCATTGATTTGTGCATGTTTAGCTTTTCTAAATAGTTTCTAACTTGTTCCTTGCTTGTATTACTATAACCCGCTCAGAGCCTTAGTTGTGGAAGAGGACCCATTGTCCTAGATGCAGTATAAGGGCTTACACTTACAATTGAATTATAAGACAAGTGACACCTGATGAATCCAGACAAACAGAGTATTACAAAGAAATGATGAGACAATATTTGGCAGCATAAAAGGAGTGATCTCAGATCCCTATAATTTAAGAATTGTCAAGTTTTGGTAGGCATTATGGCAAAAGAGAATGTTAAGGAGGGATCTGAAGGAGCTTGAGGTAGTGAAGGTTGACAGGGAGCTCCTTACAAGGAGAATAGTGATAGAGATGCAGCCGTGTTAGTCTGGTGTAGCTGAAACAAAAGACAGAACTATGTAGCACTTTAAAGACTAACAAGATGGTTAATCTTGGCAAGACCCACTTCCTCAGATCAATATGTGGAAGAAAATCGACACCACCATATATACCAAAGTGATACAATCAAAAAAAAGAACACATGTGAGATTGACAAATCAAATTTTAGAACAGAGTGGGTGTGAGGGGGGAAGGTTAGTTTCTGTGAGGTAATGACATGGGGTGATCTTAAGATAGCTTCCCCAGTTATCACACTTAATGTCATAAAAGCAGGACCAACCCCAACTAAACCACCCCAGCCTGGACTTTGTCAAGCTGGGACTTAAAAACCTTTAGGGATGGAGATTCCAGCACCTCACTAGGTAACCCATTCCAGTGCTTCACCACCCTCCTAGTGAAATAGTAAAACAGTCAAGCCTGCATGAGCACGGCCATCACCATGGATTTCCCCACACCTAACTGGTTCCCCACAGAGTGGTAGCTATCCAGCATGGCAAGCTTCCAGAGCACAATAGCGATGCACTTCTGCAGGGGCATGGCAGGTTGCACACAGGTGTCCTGTCATCTGAGGGCAGGAGCGAACCACTTGCAGAGCTCCAGGAAGGTAGCCTTCCGCATGCAGAAGTTCTGGAGTCACTGCTAGTCATCCCACCATTGCAGGACAATGTGGTCCCACCAGTCAAAACTGGTGTCCCTCCACCAGAAATGGTGTTCCATGGTGTGCACAGGATGGAGGAGAAATTGGTGCATCAGGAGCGCTAGGGCCTGGGTGAAGTGGTTCCCCGGTCCGGGCTGGTCATCGTGGTCCTGAAACACCACATGGGTAGCCTGCATGAACTGCACCATGAGGCACAGCATGAGGCCCAAGAGCCTAGCACTGCTTTGCAGCAGCTCTGGCTCCATGGTGTCAGTGCTGTGGCATCCGCAAGGGTGTAGGCAGTTGAGAAGTGGAGTGTGAGATGCGGCTGTAGAGAGGAGCCCCTTTAAGCATGAGTCTCAGATAGCCTCAGAAAGCAGCTACAGGAAGTGAGTGCTCTCCTGATGCCCTCCCCGGAGTGCTTCCAGGGAGCTTTAAATGCATTTCAGGCTCCAATTGGTGTGGATGCACTAGTTCTAAATTATTCTGTGTTATTTCGATGGTGCCTTGTAGTGAGGATACTCTATTTCAAAATACTTATTTTGAGAGTTATTTCAAAATAGGTTATTTCTAAATAATTTCCCAGTGTAGAAATGCCCAAAGAAACTATATATTGCTTCCAAGGGCTCCTGAAGAGAGAAAGGGCCCTGCTAAGACATCTCTGGGCATAAGGTAGTGCCTGCAAAATGGCACCTGTGCTACAGCAGAGAGTTGAACAGGAAGCATAAACACATATGGCTAAAAGGCTATGAAGATCAGATTAGTGTGCAGTATATGAGATGGACTTGTGCTAATGGCTCTGAGAAAGAAAACACAATATACTTCTGCAATAGCTTCCTAGTAGCATGACAACAGGATGACAAATGAAATGTGAAAATGAGAAAATTTTACATTCTCGATTTCACTTTCTGGTCTGTTAAAACACCTGGGGCACTGAAGCAAGGAGAGAAAACAAGCTGTGAGCTTTCTCCACCACTCTTCTATATTCATGAGAGTCTCCATTCTTTTTATGCTGCCCACCTCTTTACAGTGGGTCAGTGGGTCCACTCCATGAATCTGGCTCTATATTCAAGCAGACTCTCTTTTTATGATAACAGTGCATCTCCTTTCTCCATTAATACAATTGTGATAAATGCTCTTACTTCAGAAGTGCGAGTTTGAATGTATAAGGTAATTCTAGAGCAGGGGTCTCCAAACTTTTCAGCCCGAGGGCCGCATTAACTATCAAACAGCAGTTCGGGGGCCGACTACACACTTGAGGTCCAAATAAAAAACAATCAAAACATGGATGTTGTTTTTAATTATTTATTTAATATTATTTTATTCAGTTATTATTTAATAACACATTGATACACTACACATGAACACCTGTATTAGTGTGAATGGTGAAATTGTTTCCTGGATGCCAAAATAGCAGACATTTCTGGCTTTGCGAATCCGTTTCTCCCGGAAGGGGGGGGGGCTTTTCCCCCTGCTCTCCCCTTCCTCTGCACGCTGTCCTCCCCTCCTGCTTGCCACCGCTCACTCCTTCCCCCCCCCCGGGCGGAAGGGGTCACCTTTTTAAAGTTCCCGCCGGGGTTCACGTTCCCCCGCACGTCGCCGGGCGGGCGTTACCACCACCGCCCATCCTGCCCCCTGATTGGCCGGCTGCCCTGTCAGTCTGGGCGGGGGAACGCCGCCCGTGCTAACCCCCGCCCCCTGCGCCGTTTGCCGCCGCGCGGCCGCTTGTCAGCAGAGCGGCCCGCTTCTCCTGCTCCGGCGTGGCGTGAGTACACGCCGCACACCCCTGACAGGGCCCCCCCCCCCCCCCCGCGGCAAGAAGGGCCTGTTCGGCGGCGCCCCAGGGACGGTCTCCACGGGCCGGATGAGAGGGCCTCGCGGGCCGCATCCGGCCCGCGGGCCGTAGTTTGGAGACCCCTGTTCTAGAGGACTAACTCACTTGTCCCATTTATCACACTATCACCTTTTCCTTTTTTACATAATACAAAAGTTATTTTCCCACACTTCTCAAGATAGTTAGGATTATTTTAGTACTTGTTTTTCAGGCTGGAATAAAATAAATGTTCTTGTATTGTCTTATTAAGTATCATTAAACTTTGTCATTATGCTATGTCTCAATCAACTAAAAGACTACATTTGCTTTTGATATGTTTCTGTGCTTTCCAGCCATGATCATGGACTACTCAGAAAGCTGTATTTATCTCATGGATTAAATCAGAGGTGCATACAGTGGAAGTTCTATTTTAGTTCCTTCCTATGGGCCAGAAGTATGATTTTTGCCAGATTTTTTTTTCCTTGCCCAATAAGAAATGAGTTTTGATATAGAGGTGCTTGATTCCTATAAGTCAGTTTATTAAAAGAAGGCTACTGCTGAATGTACAAAACTTAACATGTTATTTATCTTATTTAACAGAGTTAGTGAATGCAAGTTGTTAGCTAAGGTTGTCTAAGTTTTTCCATTTCAATTTTTTTAACTGTTTATGATAACCAAATTTTCATCATTTAGTCTGAAAGTTAGCAGGTCTTGTCTGTCTTGTTTTTTCTTTTTAAATTTGGGGTAAAACTACTTAGACTTGTGAGTTGGCAGGCAGTGAGAGGAAAATACACTTTTACATTATAAAAGAAGTCTGAGGGGGTATCCCTGTTAGTCTGTAACTTTAAAAACAACACAGTCCTGTGGTACCTTAGAGACTAACAAGCATAAATAGTCATGAGCTTTCATGGGTAAAACCCACTTCATCAGATGAATTGGAGTGGAAATAACGTAGATCGATATAGATATAGATATAGATATATATCAGCAGAAGAAGTACCTCTCAATTGTAGGACCAATGCTAATGAGGCTAATTAAGTGAACTGGAAGTATCCAATATTTAGCTTTTAATGTAAAAATGCAGTGTTAAAGGCAAGGGAGACTGGCTTTATAATGTGACATCCAGATAATGTATTTGTTCAACCAGAGAAACTGTCAAATTTGCAGATGAATACCAATTCGGCACTTTCTCTCTGTAGTTGGCTGGTAAAAGTCCTTTGCAGAAGAATGGTTACTTTTAAATCCATGATTGAGTACCCAGGCAGGTTAAAATATTCACCTGCAGGTTTATGTGCTTTACCATTTCTGATGTCTGATCTGTGTCCATTTATGTTTTGTTATAGAGATTGTCAGGTTTGGCCAATATACCTGGCAGACGGGCATTGCTGGCACTTGATGGTATGTATCACATTAGATGAGGTGCAGTTCTATGAGTCCCTCATGTTGTGGCTTATGTGGTTAGGTCCTGGGAAGGGGTCGCTTATATAGATATGTGGACAGAGTTGGAAATGGGGTTTATTGCAGGGGGTAGGTTCCTGGGTGAGTGTGTCTGAGGTGTGATGTATGGCTGCTGGAAAGAATTTGCTTCAGGTTGGGGGGTTGTCTGTAGGTAAGGATTGACCTGTCTCCCAAAGCCTGTGAGAGTGAGGGATGGTTTTCCAGGATAGGTTGTAGAACTGTCAATAATGCACTGGAGGTTTTAAGTTGGAGGCTGTAGATGATGACCAGTGCTATTCCGTTATTTTTCTTGTTGGGCCTGTCTTGAAGTAGTTACTTTCTGGGTACTTGTCTGGCTCTGTCAATCTGTTTTCTCACTTTCCCAAGTGGGTATTTAAATTTTAAGAATGTATTTTAAGTTTTAAGAAAAATGCAGAAGTTTTTAAAAATAGCTTCACAGACTTAATAAGGGATGGTAGAAATCTGCAACAGAGTAAGGCACCTTTAAGTGGTCCAGTGAAAATTCATTTTGATATGACCAAGTCATAACAATTAGAAACCTACTCCACATATACACACTAATTCTACCCTAAAACAATTTTTGTTTGTTTTTAAATAGCCTTAGCTCTGTCCTGTCACTGATTCTTTTGTGTTGGCAAACTGAGTGAAAAAATCAGCCTTGGAAGAAACATATAGAATAAGGATGATTGAACACACTATGGAATGAGCTAGGGATGGAAGATGTTTGAAGGTGAATATGGAATAAGGCAGGACTTACAAAAGATTTTACCTCAGTGTGCACCTTGTTCAGGACCCAGCACTCTACTGCTGTCTAGAAAGTAATTCCACCTGAGCGGAAACAAGATTAAAATCCACTGTTTTGCACAAATTTTCATCCAAAATCTTGAACATTTCCCCAAGGAGCCTTTCCCTGGAACTTCCTGGTTAGTTACTGGACTTCACTATTCTGGATAGCTAACCTGAACCACAGGCTAAGACAATGAGTGAAAGGGATCCTCTTTAATGGTACCTGCTGGAAACAGAAATGTCTGCAATGACATCCTGTATCAGATCTCATGAGTTAAGCAGGACTGTAATGAGTCAGTACTTGGATGAGAACTTGCTAAGTGGTTGGCTTCAACTGGGACAGTTGTGTGTGATTCAGTGGTGCTCTTCATTCTGAGTCACTTCTAAAGCAGAAGGCACTGTTGGAGGAGATGTAAAATTGAATTCTTTAGTTTATTTAAGATCTCATACCACAGTTTGAGAGCTGCTAAATTAAGTGGTTTTGTGTGTCTAATTCCAAATGTTAATTATATTCTGGTGACCTAAATTTCCCCAGTTTTTATTGAAGATATACCTTTGCCTACAATTGTGTAGCTTTTCTGAGTGCATTTAAAAGGTAGCTCCCCCTGCATTTCTATAGTGGATGAAGTGATCCCTGTGAATAATTTGCACACCCTCTTATTAAGATTGTTAGAAGAAAAGGTGATCTTTAAATATAAGAGTATCCTATACCTGGCTTTCAGTCCTGTACTGATAAATCGTTATGCAACAGATACATTATCTAGGGCCATACCGTCCAACACTTTAGCCACTAGCCACAGGTAGCTATTTGACCAGTTGAGTCTGGCTAGCTGGCTCACAAAATTATTTACATTTTCAGAATGTGCCTAGTTCACTATAGCTTCAGAAATGGTGGATACAAGTGTTTTTTGTATCTAGGGCAAAGACGGTTCTCTCCTACAGCTCCCCACACAATGGGGCATCTGAGAGCTGTAATATAAACATCAAATAACAATCATGAGCCAGAAACATATTACTTTCAGCAGTCCCCTCCTTTGTCAGTATTCACTATGGCAGATTTTCTTTCTGGCTGCTGTCAGTGAAAGTCTTAATGGCCTTTATTCATGAGTGTAGTGGCTTGTTCTCCACTGCTTTGAGAGCAGTGGGTTAAAGTGTACATTCCAGTACACGCAGGAGCTGTGGAGGGGTGGCTGGCATTACAGGGCTAAATAGTGTGGGCTGAATTACAAACGTTGGCCGTTCAAGAGCAGCACCAGAGTTAATGCAGCAAGCCGGAGCCAGTCGCTGTTGCCCTCGCACTGTAGGAAAATGAGGGGGCCGGCGGGTTTATGAAATGGGCCGCCGGAACGGGCCAGATTTGCCCTCAAATATTAACGCTGCCTCACCTGTGAACGTAGGGACCCGGCAACTCGGGGACGGCTTCCTCCGCTCTGCCCTCAAATGCTGGCGATTGCTGCTCTCTCCCCGCCCCGGCCGCGCTGGAGGCTGAGGACTTGCGCGGGTCAGACAAGTCGCTGAGGAGCTTTTTCCAGAGGCGCCCTCGCAGGCTGTGGCGGGCGGGCAGGGCTGCGCTAGCGAGTCTCCCGCCAGTAGCTCCGGGGCAGAGCGAGGAGGGGCAGGGACCGGACTCGCGGAGGCAGCGGGGCGGGAGAGCGCAGGGCCGAGCAGCGGCAGGGGGAGGCGAGGAAAGGGAGACGCAGCCGCCCGGCAGGGGGCACAGCGGGGAGGACGGGAGCGGCGCCCCCGGACCCCTGGCTGACCGGGAGGCGGGATGCAGCGCTGGCAGTGAGCGGCGGGCGCTGGGCTGCAGCCGGGCGGTCCGGGTGCCGGCGGCAGGATGGGCTGCGGGGGGAGCCGAGCCGATGCCATCGAGCCGCGCTACTACGAGAGCTGGACCCGCGAGACCGAGTCCACCTGGCTGACGAACACGGACACCGAGCCCCCGCCGCCGGCCTGCGGCCACGAGAGCGCCCGCGCCGAGGCCGGGCTGCGGGAGCAGAGCGCGCCGCCCCCGGGTGAGTGATGGGCTGGGAGGGGGTCCGCGGGGCCGCAGCCAGAGCCCCTCATCCCCCGCCGGCTCTGAGCTGGGCCGGAGGGCTCCCACCCCCCAGCCCAGGAGCAGGCGCAGCCCTGGGCCCGTGAGCCGCAGCCCCCGAGCCGCCAGGACAGCCGGCTTTCAAACAGCGGCGCCGACTGCTTTGCTGGGAATC
Organism: Pelodiscus sinensis; assembly: GCF_052426305.1. Lineage (NCBI taxonomy): Eukaryota > Metazoa > Chordata > Testudines > Trionychidae > Pelodiscus > Pelodiscus sinensis. The sequence continues at coordinate 35,731,675 of NC_143053.1, read as the reverse complement.
TGGCTGGCAAACAGCGCCTGCTGGAGCTCGCCATGAAACATGCGAGGGGTCGGGGAGATGTAGTGATGTGCGAGTGGCCCTTTCTGTCCCTCCTTACTACACCGCGGCGCTCGGCCCCGCGCGGCTGGGGGCGTACAGAAAATGTCCTCATATGTGAAGCAGCAGGCATTTGAGTCCACTACCCCCGCGATGGACGGACATGCCTATCTGAATCTCTTTATTCTCTTAGGAGTTCAATCAAACGCGTGAACACGGGATTGTGATTAGCACCAAGTCACTAGTATAGGTTGCCTATTTCTTTTTTTCCCGGGAAACGATTTTTCCCCCCAGCTATTAAGAAATGCAGGCATCTAAGTCTGTACTTTAAAACTTGTTGGTTACAGCAGCACTGCACCTCTCATAAAAAAAAAACCCAAACAAAATCAACCAAACAAACAAATGCTTCACGGGTCCCATAATATGCTTTCTTGTAGTTCTTGTGGACATGCATAACTAGGAACTTTCACATCCCTGCGCTCTTATTAGAAAAGAAGCTTGTTCTTTACCTATCATCATAGTTTTTTTAGGGAGAACATATAAATAGCATTAGTTTTGTGATAATCTCACTGGAAAAAAATGTGGCTTTTTGGTTTCTTGATGCAGAATAAATAGCCTTGCAAAACAATGGATAAGAAGTAGCACCAAATAGCCAAGCCTCCCCCGCCCCAAACTGCTCATGAAAATAAAATTCTATGGACCATGACATTGCAGAAAATGAAATCGACCAGATCCAACTGTGTGAAGTAAAACAAATAGCCTAAAATTTTGACTTTTTTATGCTTGTCACATTGTTAACCAGCAATGAATCTAAGAATTTACAGTGGGGAAAAAGAGTGTGAGATCCCAAATGCAAGTGTTAGATAAATTTGATTCTGAAGGCATTTCAATCTGCCTATAGATCATAGAGAGAAAAGAGAAAACAGTTAAATTATTGCTTCTGTTTTTCTGGCAGATTGGGATTGTTCTTCCATTTGTTTGCATTGTTGGGACTGTGTTGGTCCCAGGATATTAGTGAAACGAAGTAGGTGGGGTAACATCTCTTATTGGATCAATGAGAAAAGCTTTCAATCTACATGGAGCTCCTCTTCAAGTCAACTATAATTTCACCCATCTTGTCTCTCTAATACATATGTTCTTATGTTTCTTCCACTCACGTTTTTTAAATACTCCAGATGATGGGAATGCCTAGTATGATGGTCAATATTTCAGGGTGGTCAAATATTGGAATAAATTGCCAAGGGAGGTGGTGGAATCTCCCTCTCTGGAGATATTTAAGAACAGGTTAGATAGACATCTGTCAGGGATGGTGTAGACGGAGCTTGGTCCTGCCTTGAGGGCCGGGGGCTGGACTCGATGACCTCTTGAGGTCCCTTCCAGTCCTATTATTCTATGATTCTATGATCAGATGTCATGTTTTTAAAGGGCCAGTCCCATACATGAGCCCTCCTGCAGGTGTCCTGTCTTTTTCTTTAAAAGGGGCAAATTGTCTCATATTTTCTGTCTCCTCCCCCTGCCCCTTACCAATACTGGCAGGTCCTGCTTCTGGCCAGATCCTTACCAGCCACCTGCCCTCTAGCAGTGAGTGAGGTGAGAGTCCAGTGGCCAGCCATGAGAATAGGTGTGCAAGGCTGGTGGCAGGGTAAAGACACAGTGCATGGGCCAGATGTTCCCCCACTGGTCCATCAGTGGAGCCTCTGCTGTGTGCGTGCTCTCGGTCAACAGGGTCCTGTCCTCCGTCCTGTTTCTAGCTGGCACTGGCTGTTCACCTCTGCTGCACATCCATCAGCCCTTTATGTGCTTCCCTTCTCACTGTCCTTTCCCTGCTTTGCCCCTCCAGACTCCTCCACCAGCCCTGCTACTCTTCCATATCCCTGCTAGGGATGTTAAGTAGCGCTTCATTTGCTAGTTGAGTAGTCAATGGAATTTCTATTAACTACTCGACTAGTCGATAAGCACTTCCACATTCCACCTTTGAAATGTACAAGAGCCCCAGCAGGGATGCCGCGGGGACTTGGAGTGCTGCGTGAGCCCAGGGTCAGTGGGAAGCACATAAGGCTTCATCATGCAACTCCTTGGTTCTCCTCACTTGAGTTGTGTCACTGATTTCAGTGGAACTACTAGTACGAGTAAGGGTTTAGAACAGGAGTGGCAAATATTTTCAGAATATTCGCACATCTTTTCTCTCTGCCAGTATATTTAAGTCTGTTTGTGTACTTGCACTAGAAATAAATATGTGTGTAGCCAAGCCTATGGTATTTCATAACATTTTGGTGTAACTTTTTATGAAATAGAATTGCAATACAGTACTTTATGTCTAATTTCATCTTCCATCTCCCTCCATATTTCATCTTTCATTTCTTCCTGTTTTAGTTTCTTTTCTTTAGATTATTTCAGTCTTTTACTTCTTTTTAGCTTGAATGTTTAAAGAAATTAAAAATGTAAACATCTCTGTACTTTTCCCAAGAGTACACATAGAATAAGACTAATTGTTATAAACCAGTAAGTGAAATGTTGAAACTGTAAAAGAACAGATCTTTGACCAGGATCATAACAGAAGTAAAATATACTTACTAAGTAATTCATTGAAGTCCAAAACTGAGCCTTTGATAGCACCAAACAGCCCTGCATATTGAAGAGAGAGAGATGAAAATACAGGCAGCATTATGAAGCATTGCAGGTGGTGAAATTGAAAGAGACCTTTTTAGATAAGTTTGTCTTTTAACTTAGTATGAGTGATTTCTAAGAGTGAGAAATTAGATTTTCTAGCAGAACACTGATAAAAGCCTCCATTTCCTTTTAAACTGAGAACTTGTCACAATCTTTTTTTCCCAAGTTTTTGCTCAGGCTATAGTTGGGCATAATAATAGTGTTATTTTTCCTTAGAAGCATATAAGGCTTCATCATGCAACTCCTTGGATCTCCTCACTTGAGTTATGTCACTGATTTCAGTGGAACTACTAGTATGAGTAAGGGTTGAGAACAGGGGTGGCAAACCTAAGGCACGGAGGCCAGATGTCACCCCTGGGTTGCCTGGATCTGGCCCCTAGGCTTAGGGCCTCCTCCAGCATTGGGGAGCCCATGCTGGCACTCCAACCTCCCTGCCACCTCCCCACAACTCTTGGCTCCTGACTGATTTTTCTGTGGGTCAGCAGCCACCGACCCAAAAAAGGTTCCCCACCCCCAGTTTAGAAGATCAGACAGTCTCCAGTAGGCTAATCCCCCACAAAAAAAGCTACAGGATAAATATTTTTCAAATAACTACTAAAACCGTAATGTGTCAGTTCATATTTATTTATAATTTGCTGCAAAAAATTTGATACACATCTAGTGTAAATGTAAACAGTCTATTAATTGCAAAACATTACTCTACATCAAAAACCATTAAGAGCTCCATTACCTAAATTGTATCTGAAAGCCAAACTCAGTATTTATTGCTCAGAGGTAGCTTCTTTTAATTCATTCTATGTCCACTCTCTCTGAAGTCAGCTGCCATGTTAAACTCAGATTTTGTTTATTTCAGAAACTGACTTTGATTGCTGAAACAAAATGCTGACTTATTTAAAAGGTCATGTAGTCTCTCCCTTTTGACTGACAGCTTCTCAGAGCACAGAATGTCTCTTATTATGCATTTTTAGAGCATCTTGCATGATGGGATCTACATCTTGCTTTAGGGTGCTGCCTCATTATAAATAATAATTCATATTTTAATTATCAAGAAGGTAAGTTAAGAGGATGCTGTAGTTAGTTAAGACCTAAAAGTAGGTTAAGAGCTAAAAAGTTGCATATTGATTGGCTCAGTACTTCAACCAGTTAAACACTATGGCTACGTCTACACTGGCCCCTTTTCCGAAAGGGGCATGCTAATTTTAAACTTCGTAATAGGGAAATCCGCGGGGGATTTAAATATCCCCCGCGGGATTTAAATAAAGATGTCCACCGCTTTTTTCCGGCTTGTAGAAAAGCCAGAAAAGAGCGTCTAGACTGGCACTCTTATTCAAAGTAGGAATAAGAGATCCTCCGGAATAGGGCTTTATTCCGGAGGATCGGGCCAGTCTAGACGCACTTTTCCGGCTTTTCTACAAGCCGGAAAAAAGCGGCGGACATCTTTATTTAAATCCCGCGGGGGATATTTAAATCCCCCGCGGATTTCCCTATTACGAAGTTTAAAATTAGCATGCCCCTTTCGGAAAAGGGACCAGTGTAGACGTAGCCTATTTCTTGATACAGTTAAGATTTCTTTTTTAATAACTTGAGTAATTTTGTTGTTTGACTTGAAAAAACAAACCTTTTTGTATTAGTTTTTATATACTTCACAATTGTAGCATAACAAAAAACATTAGCCTTAGTCTCTGAGGGATAGTACACCTGTATCTGTAGTCTGTATCTGCAAAAACAAGAAGGAGTTGTACGGAACCTTAAAAACTAACATATTTATTTGGGCATACATTTTCTTGGCTAAAAAACACTTCATCAGACACAATACATTTGTCAGTTTTTAATGTGCCATAAGACTCTTCATTGTATTAGCCATGCTATAATTTATGCAAATCAAGGTCAGCTAACCAACAATATCAGGCTGATATTTGGCATAATTGCTTCTATATAGATGCATTTGTGTGTGCTTATGAAAAAATAGTTTTGTTCTGTTGATTTACTTGAGTAAAATACTGACTAAAGAATGATGATGTTCTACAAATGTGTGATTATTCACAGCGCCAGGAGAGGTTGAGAGATATATCTCTTTGGCATTTAGGCAGAAGATTCCTGATCAAGAATCAGCATACTTGAAATAAAATAAATAAGTTCAAAGCACTGGCCAAATTTTTTGTGGAAGTTTCTGAAAGTTGGCCTTCCCTTTTGTGTTGCTTTACAGCAGGAGAGACTGAAAGGAGATGTAGAAAACCAGGGTAGTTTGAACATTAGTTGCTATAACAACAGAGAGCAATATTGGTATTAACCACAGCTGCAATCATCTGCTGTTCCTTTCACCAGGTAAACATGAAATTAAAAGTTTAACATAAGGGAATAAATGACAATGAGGGTGCAAATGAAAATCTCATCTGGTGAAAAAGAAACATGTTTTATTAAATCATGTCTTTAAATATAATTTACAATAAACAATTTCTGCCAAAAAGCCCATTAATGCAATTGACAGGTTAGATAATATATAATAAGAACATGTTTATGACTTGCTCTATGTTTTTATATCTGTCTCTCCCCCCCCCCCCCCATCTCATATGTTCATTTAAACTCTGGACTATATAGATAATGTGTCTATAAAGTTCCAGAGTTCATTTAAACTCTGGAATATATAGAATAATTATTCTAGTGTGTAATTGTTTAATAATAAGGAGCATTGTAGTGTCCAGCAAATAATTAGGACATCCTTACTGAGTGTAGATATATTCCAGAATTTTGTATAAATATTTAATGTTCTATTATATTTTTAGATAATATGGCCCATTCTTTATTTTCAGTGGATTTTATTCTACACACTCAACATCCATTACCCATAACTTCTGCTGGAATATATTCTATTAAATATGTTAAGTTCTCAGCAATGAATAAGAGAGTAAAAGGGAGGAAGAAGAAGAGATGGCAGGAAAATGTCTAGTTTTCAGAAGTTTCAGAGGGGTAGCCATGTTAGTCTGTATCTTTAAAAAAACAATGAGTAGTCCTGGGGGCGGGGGCGGGGAGTGCCTGTCAATTGTAGTGCCAGAGTTAATAAGGCTAATTAAGTGGGCAGGAAGTGTCCCATACTTAGCTTTTGATGTCATTTGGGTGTGGAATGTAAGGATCCATTCAGTTTATGTCTTTGTTCAGGCCATGAGAGATAGTGTCAAATTTGCATATGAAGGCCAGTTACAGTTTCTCTCTATTGATAGTTTTTGAAATTCCTTTGTAGAAGAATGGCTACTTTTAAATCCATTAATGAGTGCCCAGGTAGGTTATGATGTACTCCTACAGGTTTTTGTGTATTACCATTTCTGATATCTGATTTGTGTCCATTCCTTTGTCGTAGAGACTGTCCAGTTTGGCCAATATACATGGCAGAGGGGCATTGCTGGCAACTGATGGCATAGATCACATGAGAAAGTGGCCTCTTTATGCAAAGTTGAGCAGACACTCTTTTCAAGCATCAGTATCTGTGCATGCAGGTGATGTATGAAACCACACATTTATTTGTACAGTGGGTTAGTGCAGATGCTGATGCATGCATAAAAGGATAGGTTGGGATAATGCCTGGGTTGAGACTACTTTACTGATCATGATTTGATGGGGATATTCTCCATGTAGGCTTTGAATGGCAGCAGGGCTTACAGAATACTCAGTACCCAGAAAAGAACATATAAATAAACCTCTGTGGCACCAGTACTTACATTACAAACAATATTAAATGTAAAAGCAAGTCAAAAGCAATCTGAAAAAGTGTAAGACCCTGATGCTTCAGAGGAATTAATCTGAACATGTAATTCATATATACCTCATAGTCCAGTGACAGCAAATTCAATTTTTCACAGACTGTCCACCAAAAGATTGATGGGATGTACTGTAGGGGCCACAAGGAAATAACACTCATGTACAGCATAACTACCTTTCTCCTTCTGTTTTCATGCCAAAAACAAGCTTCAGTTCAGCCTATGAAGCAGGGAATTATAAATAATTATTCTTTTCATCTGCTGCTATTTAGGGTAAACTGGATATTTTGTGTAAAAGTGAAGGGAGCAAACCCACTGGAATTGAAACTACATTAAATATTTGCATTCATAACATCACAGCACAACACAACACATAATACATAACTTGAAATCCACTTAAGGTTTCCACTTTGTTACCTAAACTTTTATTTACAAAACATCAGCTTTAAGTTAGACGTTGACCTAGCAGATAAAGAGGAACTGATCACAGAAGTAAAAGTTAATGATAGCTTAGGCACAAATGAACTTGATTTTATTATATTTATAATGTGCAAACATAATAAAGTTCACACCAGTAATGCAACATAACTCCTTCCTCTCCACACACATTGCTTTAATAGGATCAATTTCACAAAGCTGTGAGGAAGAATTTACTTAGAATCATAGAATCATAGAATAATAGGACTGGAAGGGACCTCAAGAGGTCATCGAGTCCAGCCCCCCGCCCTCAAGGCAGGACCAAGCTCCGTCTACACCATCCCTGACAGATGTCTATCTAACCTGTTCTTAAATATCTCCAGAGAGGGAGATTCCACCACCTCCCTTGGCAATTTATTCTAATATTTGACCACCCTGACAGTTAGGAATTTTTTCCTAATGTCCAATCTAAACCTCCCCTGCCGCACTTTAAGCCCATTGCTCCTTGTCCTGTCCTCAGAAATCAAGAGGAACAAATTTTCTCCTTCCTCCTTGTGACACCCTTTTAGATATTTGAAAACCACTATCATGTCCCCCCTTAATCTTCTTTTTTCCAAACTAAACAAGCCCAGTTCATGAAGCCTGGCTTCATAGGTCATGTTCTCTAAACCTTTAATCATTCTTGTCGCTCTTCTCTGTACTCCTGTACGTGAGAGATAATTTGGCTGGGGCTGGTGTGCATAAGACCCTGGGCTGGGGCCACACCATGCTGCCTGTCTGTCCGTCTGGCACTGGGGGTACTGCACTGCCTGCTCAGTGCTCTGGGGCTGAGCATGTTCTGTATGCTGGGGCTCTCGGGCTGTCCTGCCTGTCCAGTGTGCAGGGGCTGGAGGCACATGGCAGGGAGGCAGCAGCCGTGGGGTTGTATGCACCAGGCTCCAGTGTGTGTGTGTGTGGGGGGGGCCTCAGGTAGAAAGAGGCACGGCTCACCTCCCTCAAGGGTGCATTCACCTGTCATCCATCCTGGTTGTGGGACCCGATCTTGGGAAGCAGTGAATTAAGAAGATTTGGGGTGTCCTGATCAGTAATCAGCTGAACGTGAGCTGACTGCCCTAACCCCACCACGTCCACCCGAGGGGGGGCACTGCCCCGGTCCCGGTGAACTCTGTCACCATCCCTGGCTAATGCAGTTCTGGAACACACAATCAGGGAATCTTGAATAGGATTAAAGAAGTTATTTTGTCTCTCTTTAGCACTGATACAGCTAGAGCTAAAATATTGTGTCTAGTTCTGGTGTCTGCAGTTTAAGAATGATGTTGATAAATTGGAGATGGTTCACTGAATAGCCATGGGAATGATTAAAGGATAGACTTAGGAAAATAAGAATGGCCATACTGGGTCAGACTAATTCTCCATCTCGCTAATATCCTGTCTTCTAACAGTTGCCAGTGCCAGCTGCTTCAGAAGCAATGAGCAGAAAAGGGTTATTTTGAGTGATCCATAAAAGTCCAAGCTTTTGGCAATTGGACGTTAAGAACTCATAGATCTCAGTCTACTTAACAAAGAGATAGTTAAGATGTGACTTGATTCCAGTCTATAAGTATCTATAAGTGAAACTAATTTTTAATACAATGAAAGCTTGGTTATCCAGCACGCATAGGAAATGCTGGTTGCAGGTTACTTTAATGTGCCATTTATTCAAGCAAAGGGTTAGGTATACTCCGAAGGCAAAGGCAGCTTGAGGCAGGCTGAGGGGGAAGGAGGCGCTTGCTGATGATGTCAGCCAGTAGTCCCAGCTGTCAGAAACCCTGCAACAACCAGTGGTGTCAAGTCGTCTGACTGGACAGGTGGGAGTCAGGCTCGCACACACCTGAAGACATGGTAGTATTGTGGCTGGGGGGAAATGCTGGTTAACAAAGTTTTCTGGTTAACAAAGTGCCGGATAACAAAGCTTTCACTGTAATGGGTTCTTCAGTCTAGCAGAAAAAGGTTTAACTCAATCCAATGGCTGAAAATAAGCATTACTTTTTAACAGTTAGGGTTATTAGCCATTGAAACAATTTACAAGGATCATACATTCTCAATCATTGACAATTTTTCAATCAAGATAGAAAAACATCCAGAGAGATATGTTCCAGAAATTATTTTGGGGAAGTTCTATGGACTGTGCTGTATCAAAAGTCAGACAATGGTTTCTTCTAGTCTTGCTTATTAAGTATGTGAATAGTTTATAAAGTCAATGTATTGCTGGCCATAAAGGGAAAACCTTCATCCAGTTCTACAGATATTGTATAACAATTTTTCATGCCACTTTCGGCACTATCCTTCCAGCGATCAGACTAACACCACCATCTCTGTGAAATTAAGATGGCATTATATTAATGACCTACATTAGAAGCTGGAAATTTGTAGATCAGGAAAAATAACAGTAATATCTCAGTTGAGGAGTAAGGACAGTATTTTAGCAATATTTACTTGGTAAATCCAGTTTTTTCTAACAAGCTTTTATATTGGTTTGATTTATTTATAGCTTCATAGATTCCGAGGCCAAAAGAGGCCACTTTGATCATCTAATCTGACCTCTTATAAAACAGGCTAAAGAGCTTCCCCACATCTTCCAGCCTTTAATCTTCTTTTTGTTAAATTATTTGAGCTCCTTGAGTCTAGCATTCTAAAGCATGTTTCTAATCCACCAGTCATTCTTGTGGATCTTCTCTGAACCCTCTCCAATTTGCCAACTTAATTCTTGAATTGCAGGCACCAGAACTAGATTCCAGCTCTGACTGCAGCAATGCCAAGTTTAGAAGTGAAATAATTTCTCTACTCCTACTCAAGACTCCACTGTTCATGCATCTCAGGATTGCATTTGCTCTGTGCCTGTAATGCAGCATTATATTATGTTTATGATACTGTATTGCTTAATTATAAAGCAACATAGGAATTGCTGTACTGGATCAGACCTATGGTCCATCTACTCTAGTATCCTGTCTTTATGGATAGCACCAGATACTTCAGAGAAAGGTTTAAAAACCTTGTATTAGGTAGATGTGAGATAACCGGAGCTCAAAACGTTCTCATCCTAATCTCTAATAGTTAGAGATTTAAACTTAGAAGCATTAAGTTGAGAACATCACTTTGGGAGCTCATGTTCAGTTGATTATTAGCAAGACCCCCAATTTTTTTCAGAGACATTGCTTCACAGGATTGATCCTGTAAGTGTGGCCTACATTCTTTATTCCTAGATGTAAATGTTACAATCAAATTGTGTATTGTTTGCTTGCACCAAGTTTACCAAGCCATTCGGATGACTTTTTATCAATAACCTGATCTCTTGTTTACCACTCCTTCAATTTGTGTCATCTGCAAACTTTTCCAGTTATGAGTTTGTTTTCTTGTAGGTCATTGATAAAAATGTTAACTTGCATAGCACCAAGTCCCTCTAGAACAGTGTCTTTTAAACGTTTTAAGACTGAGGAACACCAATCGATAACTTTTTTTATAAGGAACACCAAGGATATTTTGTTGAGAAAAAAAAAAAGTCAGGGGAAAAGTTATTGAAGAAAAAAAGTCGCCTGCCCCTTTAAGTGT